>NC_135968.1:24467948-24774736 GCF_053455715.1 Rhinoraja longicauda | reverse complement strand
CTCCCCCTCTCTCTCCCCCCTCTCTCTCCCCCCCCTCTCTCCCCCTCTCTCTCTCTCCCTCCCTCTCTCTCTCCCCCTCTCTCCTCCCCCCTCCCCCTCTCCCCATCTCCAATTCCCCCCCATCTCTCCCCCCTCCACCCCCTACCCCTCTCTCTCACCCCCCTCCCACCTCTCTCTCTCTCTCTCTCTCTCTCTCTCTCTCTCTCTCTCTCTCTCTCTCTCTCTCTCTCTCTCTTCTCTCTCTCTCTCTCTCTCTCTCTCTCTCTCTCTCTCTCTCTCTCTCTCTCTCTCTCTCTCTCTCTCGCCCCCTCCCCTTCCCCTCCCCTCCCCCCTCTCTCTCCCCTCCACCCTCTCTCCCCTCTCTCTCCCCCTCTCTCTCTCCCTCCCCTCTCTCTCTCCCCTCTCTCTCTCACCCCTCCCTCTCCCCTCTCTCTCCCCTTCTCTCTCTCCCCCTCTCCCTCCAACCCCTCTCTCCCTCTCCCTCTTTACCCCTGTCTCTCCCCACGCCCCTCTCTCTCCTCCCTCTCTCTCTCCCCACGCCCCTCTCTACCCCTCTCTCTCCCCATTCCTCCACTCTCACTCCCCCTCACCCCTCTCTCCCCTTCCCCTCTCTCTCCCCCTCTCTCTCCACCCCCTCTCTCCCTTTCCCCCTCTATCTCCCCCTTCCCCCCCCCTCTCTCCCCTCCCTTCTAGCTCCCCCCCTCCCTCTCACTTTCCCCCCTTCCCACTCTCTCTGACTCTCTCTCCCTTCCCCCCATCTCCCCCCTCTTTCCCCCTCTCTCCACCCCCCTCTCTTCCCACCCCTCTCTCTCCCCCTCTTTCCCCCCTCCCCCTCTTTCCCTCTCCCCCTCTCTCCCCCTCTTTCCCCCTCTTTCCCCCTCTCTCTCCCATTCCTCCACTCTCACTCCCCCTCACCCCTCTCTCCCCTTCCTCCCTCTCTCTCCCCCTCCCCCTCTCTCCTCCCCCTCTCTCTCCACCCCCTCTCACCCTTTCCCCCCCTTTCTCCCCCTTCCCCTCTCTCTCCCCTCCCTTCTAGCTCCCCGCTCCCTCTCACTTTCCCCCTTCCCACTCTCTCAGACTCTCTCTCCCTTCCCCCCATCACCCCCCCCTCTTTCCTCCTCTCTCCACCCCTCCTCTCTTCCCCCCTCTCTCTCCCCCTTCGCTGTCTCCCCTCCCCCTCTTCCACCCACCTCACCCCTCCCCTCTCCGCCTCCTCTCCCCCCTCCCCTCTTCCCCTCCCCCTTCACCCCCTCCGCTCCCCTTCTCCCATCCCCTCTCCGTCCCCCTCCTCCTCTCCCCTCTCCACTCCCCCTTCCCCCCTCCCCCCTCCCCACCACCCTCCCCCCTCCCCCCCCCTCCCCTCCCCTCCCCACCCCCTCCCCTTCCCTCTCCATCCCCCTTCCCTCCCCTTCCCCCTCCCCTCACCGCCCTCCTCTCCCCCTCCCCTCCCCCTTCACCCCCTACTCTCCCCTTCCCCTCTCCATCCCCCTCCTCCACTCGCCCCTTCCCCTCCCCTCCCCTTCACCCTCCTCTCCCTCCCTTCTCTTCCCCCTCTTTTCCCATTTCCTCCCCCTCCTCTTCCCCCTCAAATGCCCTCCCCTCTCTCCCCTCTTCTCCCCCTTTCCCTCCCCCCTTCCTTCCCCACCCCTTCCCCCTTCCCCTCCCTTCCCTTCCCTCCCCTCCCCCTCCTCCTTCCCTCTACCCTCTCCGCCCTCCTCCTCCTCCTCCTCTCCCCTCCCCTCTTCCCCTCCTCCCTCCCCTCCCTCTTCCTCCCCTCCCCTCTTCCCTCTTCCCCCCCTCCCCTCTTCCCCCTCCCTCTTCCCCCTCCTCCCCTCCCCTCTTCCCCCTCCCCTCTTCCCCCTCCCCTCTTCCCCCTCCCCTCTTCCCCCTCCCCTCTTCCCCCTCCCCTCTTTCCTCCCTACGTCTTCCCCCTCCCCCCTCTTCCCCCCTCTTCCCCTCCCCCCTCTCCCCTCTTCCCTCTCCCCTCTTTCCTCCCTACGTTTCCCCCCCCCCTCTTCCCCCTCCCCCCTCTTCCCCCTCCCCCCCTCTTCCCCCCTCCCCCCTCTTCCCCCTCCCCCCTCTTCCCCTCCCCTCTTCCCCCTCCCCTCCTTCCGCCTCCCCCTCTTCCCCCTCTCCCCTCTTCCCCCTCTCCCCTCTTCCACCTCTCCCTCTTCTCCCTCCCCCTCTTCCCCCTCCCCCTCCTCCCCTCCCCCTCTTCCCCCTCCCCCCTCTTCCCCCTCCTCCCCTCCTCCCCCCCTCTTCCCCTCCCCCTCCTCCCCCCCTCCTCCCCCCCCTCCCCCTCTTCCCCCCTCCCCTCTTCCCCTCCCCTCTTCCCCCTCCCCTCTTCCCCTCTTCCCCCTCCCCCTCTTCCCCCTCCCCCTCTTCCCCCCTCCCCCTCTTCCCCCTCCCCCTCTTCCCCCTCCCCCTCTTCCCCCTCCCCCTCCTCCCCCTCCTCCCCCTCTTCCCCCTCCCCTCTCCCCTTCCCCCTCCCCTCTTCCTCCCCCCTCCCCTCTTCCCTCCCCCCTCCCCTCCCCTCTTCCCTCCCCTCTTCCCTCTCCCCCTTCCCATCCCCCCTTCCCATCCCCCCTTCCCATCCCCCCTTCCCCATCCCCTCTTCCCATCCCCTCTTCCCATCCCTCTTCCCATCCCTCTTCCCATCCCTCTTCCCATCCCCCCTTCCCATCCCCCCTTCACATCCCCTCTTCCCATCCCCCCTTCCCTCTTCCATCCCCCCTTCCCTCTTCCCATCCCCCCCTTCCCTCTTCCCATCCCCTCTTCCCATCCCCCCTTCCCTCTTCCATCCCCTCTTCCCATCCCCCCTTTCCTCTTCCCTTCCCCTCTTCCTCTTCCCATCCCCTCTTCCTCTCCCCTCTTCCCTCCCCTCTTCCCATCCCCCTTCCCATCCCCTCTTCCCATCCCCCCTTCCCTCTTCCCATCCCCTCTTCCTCTCCCCTCTTCCCCTTCCCCCGTTTTTCCGGAAAGCCGCGTCCTGGTGAATGCTGGTGCGCGACCATTTCAGGCTTAATCTCATCTGGTTAATAGAAGTATAATTATCGTGCTCCAGGAAGCCAGGTCAGATGGAGTCCTTACAGAGCGATAACACGCGGAGCTCAGCCCAGTTTCGAGACCATCTGCCCCGTGCAGATAAAATAACAGCTCCTCATTCCGCCAAAAAATCAGATTTTCTTTCCCCTCCGCACTGTGCAATAAACTTTAGACTCCCTGGAACGCAAAATCGCAATTCCAGTTGACAACAGCGCACACTTCAGCAGTCTTGATTACTCGGCCCAAACTAAGTACTCGCGTTTACCCAAGACCTTGGCTCGTCACTGCTTGCAAGCCCGGCTTTTATAAACGTCTTAAGGTTTGTTTTTTTAACTTGTCAAAAGATGATTCACATAGACACAATGAACTTCCAGGTGTTGATTTACCAAGAAAAAGAGACAGAGTGTTGGAATAATTCAGTGGGTCAGGCAGCATCTGAGGAAAACATGGATAGGCGACAGTGGAAAGGTGAAGGGTGGAACTGCAGACGCTGGTTGAAAACGAAGATAGATATGAAAAGGTGGAGTAACTCAGCAGCTCAGACTGACCCCTGGATGAAGATGGGTCTCGATGCGACCCGAAACGTCACCTACTCCCTTTCTCCAGAGATGCTGCCTGTCCTGCTGAGTTACTCCAGCACTTTGTGCCTTTCTTCAAAATGTGAATTATACTCCCCGAACACCAAGCGATTGACTGTTTTGCTCGTTGTTGTGCTACCCATGCATACTTTATTTCAAAAAGTAAACGCGAACGACACACAATAAACTTGCAGCAAATACACAGCACTCTGGAATACTGGAAGGCCAGGCAGCAAGCAACTGTGGAAAGGGGAAAATAAGTTAACATTTCAGTTGCAAGACACTTCCTCAGAACTAAGAGCGATAGAACTGAGAACTTCAGATTTCTAGCATCTTAAACCTTTAGTTCTTTACGTGGATGGCTACATTTTCCTCATAGAACATCATTCACTTTCAATAGGCAATAAACACAGGAGGAGGCCATTCGGCCCTTCGAGCCACCACCGCCAATGTGATCATGGCTGATCATTCACAATCAGTACCCCGTTCCTGCCTTCTCCCCATATATTCATAGAGCGACCATTGAGCTCTATCTAGCTCTCTCTTGAAAGCATCCAAAGAATTGGCCTTCACTGCCTTCTGAGGCAGAGAATTCCACAGATTTACAACTGAGTGAAAAAGTTTTTCTTCATCTCCATTCTAAATGGCCTACCCCTTATTCTTAAACTGTGGCCCCTGGTTATGGACAGGACAGGGAAGTTCCCTACTCGGAATGGGTCGTTAATAATAGATGTTACATTCGGCGGTAATTCGTTTATGTGTTACGGTTACTTTCAACGGTGGAGATGGAAATTGGACTGTAAATAGGTTATGGTTAAATTGACACGTAAATTAGTTCGTGTCTAAAAACCAACCATCGAGCGCATTCCCATGAGGGTCATCGTTTAAAATCTTTAACTTAACTTTAAAGATGTTAACCATCCCAACATCTTTCTTGAAAAGCCTTTCGCAAAAAAGCGTCACATGCTAATACCAATCCTTATTGTATTATTTAAATGTTAATCAGTTGGCAAACTCGTCACAGTGAAGGATGCTTGTTTTCACGGTCCGGTTCGCTTTTTCGCCACAATCTGCTGCCAAATCTGTTGGGGCGACAATGGCAGAGTTGCTGATTGACTTACGTCGATGGAGACCCGGGTTCGATCCTGACGACGGGTGGTATTTGTACGGAGTTTGTACATTCTCACTGTGATCGCGTGGGTTTTCTCCGGGTACTCCGGTTTCACCCCACACTCAAAATGACGTAAATTGCAAAGTGTCCCGAGTGTGCAGGATAGTACTAGTGGTCGCTGGTCGACGAGAACTCTGTGGGCCGAAAGGCCAGTTTCCATGTTGTCACGTTCTAACGTTTAAAGTAAAATCTAAAGTCGGCCGGAATAGTAGCAATTCTCTTAAAAAAACATACCAGAGATCGGTACCCCGGCTGATTTTTAATATGACGCTGCATTTAAAAAGTCAAATTTCATTCAAATAACCCTGCTCGTGTAATAGAATGGCATATGGATTTGATCCACATTTTTATGTTGGCCTGTGCACGTTTTATAAAAGTATTAGACACAAGATAAATGAATCCATGGGAAAAAAAATTACAAGCATCAGCTCTCACTGCAAGATGGTGGAAAGTAGCGATGTGTCGACCCTCCCACGTAATGAAACTTGTTTTAATTCTAAACTCACTGAATTTGAACACACATTTCTGCAGATATTAAAGGTCGCTTTATCAACTGCTGTGCGATGTTCTGTAACTGCCACAGTCTACTTTGCCTCTGACGCTTTGCATTTGAGATACGAATACGTCATTTTGAGAAAGGAGAGAAAAAAACGAGAGTGCCTCCAGAACAGAGAAGATATGCATGTTATAAAGCTCGCATTCAAAAGCCCTCACCCCCCACTCATGTCGATAAAAACCGATATTGGAAGAAAGTTTAAATGAAGCAACCTTTCTGCGGTAGAATTGTGCAGGACAGGGGTCGCAAGTAACCCGATCGCCGAGCTAGAACCATAGCCGTGTCCCAAACTGATGCTAATGAAATAAAGTACTTAAAGGGACACAAAAGTGTATTTGTTTGGCGATTAATGCAAGCTGAACGCTGACTTTCCAGCCTTCCTTTCCGAGTGAAGTAAAACCTGCACGTTTCTGTTGGAAAAGATTGGAGTGATGTTCTCTCACTCAGGCCCTGTTGTTGCACAGAAAACTTGCATCTCCAATAGGACTGGGTGGAGATAAAGACTTGTAACAGCAGTTCATCTTTACTCTGAGAAGTCGGCTCCAAATCGTTATAAACTTGTGAAGTGTCCAACTCTGGAATAGCACTCTCAGCATTGTACGTCGAAACCACTCTCCATCTCAGAACTGGCAAAATATTCAGCACACCCTATTAGACGAACTCGTTTCCCCCCCTTTAGTTCAGCATAAGACAATCAAAGCACAGTTAGAATGTGCAACCCAATTCTCACAATCTACTAGACAACACTTGCAAATGACACGTGCACGTAGCAATCCTGGTTTAATTTACTTTGGAAAATAATGAACATTTTAAACTTCGACTTCGCCTCTTCAACTTGTGCGGTTTGCAATGTCAAAGTGCCTGGCGTAGAATGCACTGAACGGTGTGGCATTGAAGGCTCACTGAACTTGCACGGATTTGCATTTTAAACTTTCTACAGACGCGAGCCTCCAGATCACCCTCAGAAACCTTTGATATTCAGAGAACGGAGGGGAGCAGAAATTTGTCAACTGCTCGCTACCTTTCGAGTGTAATTTTAAAGAGCTGATGTGATGATAGATAGTTGCTGCTGATTTCGTTGAGATGGGCGCACGCCCAAAGCACGTCAAGCTGTGAGAAAAATCAGAATTACAAAAGAAAACGTGTATCAAATAATAGGAACTTTATACAGTATTAAACGTCAGGGAAGCCCACACGCTGCCTTTTGAGGTAATGGATGGGTTGTCAAGACATCTTCAAAAGACCCAGGATCTACCACGACATAAGCTTAAATGATTTTAATCTCTTCATTTTCTTGCATTTGGTTCAGATGGCGGTCAAGTTAGTGTGATAATGTTATTTAGTGTAAAACAATTTAATGCTGAACAATACAATAATGCGGTGATATTTTTTTTTTTTGCTGTTTCATTGACAGATAAAGGGTTACAAGTTCAAAGTAATTTCTAGGAGCCCGTGAAACAAGTCCCATCACAGACTTGGGTTTTTGGATCAGGTGTACTGGGATTGCTGCTTCACGCTTCACGGCGGAGCAGTGTAGGATCACAATTACCGGATAATTAGAAGTATCACTGCGGTAATCATTCTTTTCATCTGTGCAAAGTTCCTCAATAAAGAGTCTCTTTCAGGCAGTTTCACCTGCCTCCTGATCAGTCTGGTCATTGGTGAGCATCGATGCTGTTAAGTACATAGGTAATGTCTGGAAAGTTTGAACTCATCAGATTAATGACAGAATACACAATTTCTTAAGCAATCGGAGGTAAATCATTTGAAAGCAGTGAAGGCCCACATTCATCTGGTAGAGGATTGAGCTGCCTCGCTGATTTTTATTAATACAGCGAACAATCGACCTCTTGTCTCGGCCGCAAACAATCACTTTGTTCCAGTTCAGTAGGTTGGGCGAGAGGATAGATGCTTTGAATTAAGTTTTCCTAGTACCTGCCATTTAGAATTGGACCCTTACTTTTGATCTTATCAGTGCAGTCATAATTTAAAGGCGTGATGGTGAAAAGAGAATTATCCAGATCCACTGCTTGATGCCACGTTCTTTGTATATTTGAACAAATTCAACGAATGACCACACAGTGCAACTTCATCAGTGGAGATGAATCGGTCACATAAGATTTTAGACGTGCCATTGGCGATGAGGAAGAGAGGGGGATTCCATTTATAATCCCGAATCGTAAATTAAGCATCCAATATTAATTCCAAACAACGCTTCTTATTGGCGATAAAGCTTTAGAGGTGTTCCCTTGTTTTTAGAAGTGATGAGATGGACATTTAATATGGGGTTGAGCGCGGAGCAGGGGGAAATTGGTTTTTAAAAAAAACACTTAATGGGAAGAGGAAAACTTCGGGGCAGCTAACACATTTCTCGGTGCCTGCGTCTCTGGAAACCATACGTTGTCGATAATCCTTCCCGCGCGTTACTGTTCTCTTGCGCCGAGATAAGCTGGGGCATTGGTTTTCTTAGAAGCTAATATTACCACAAAGCTGACAAACAAACCATCTGGCTAAATTTGATAATCAACAGAAGAATGCGGAGGACAGGAGTAATCCAGTTCAGGGCCAGTCACCTGGATCAAAACGAGGTTTAATTAAATGAGAAAACAACTGGTTTACCAAGGTTCAAGATTTGAATAGCCCATCAGTTTTAATTAAAGTGACCCTCAAAATCTGAAACTGTAGTTCATTCAGCGAAGTGGATGTACAGTTAGCATCACTTTAACAACAGTCCCAATGATTCTGTTGGAAAACCTTTGTCTGATGACAGCCCATGTTTATTAGGAGAACGATTTAAGATTTCTTTCAAGTGCCTGCTTTTGTTTAACGCCTACCAAAACCGTTTCGTCTAATCCCCCTGCGAAGAGCCTTGACTAACAGGGGAATATTCATATCATTATCTGGAGGGAAATAATTTGTCCTTGAATAGTGCTTCGATTAGTTTAAAAGGAGAGAATTTGTGGCTTGTAATTTTCAAAGGTGAGGTCATGATGAATTGGTGCGTGTACGTACCAATTTGGAACCCTACAATTACCCACTGAATAAGATATCAACGTCAAGTTTCTCGTAATGATATGTCCGTGGAATGGAGGCGGCGTTATTAATTGCCTGGTACAACTCGAAGACAGAGCTAGGACGTTGTCTGGCCATTTCTCCAATTATTTTGGATGACTAATGGTTCGGCCGGACCAGCTGCATAACTTTCTACCTAACAAACCGGCAATCATTCCCCTGGGCAGGACATTTACCTGATATTAAAATTTAAAGAGGATGTTAGAAAATAATAGTCAAGGACGTGCCAGAATGGTGGTGTTCGACCTACAAATTAATCCTGGCAGATTAACGACAATAGAGAGGCAACCCTGGTGCCGCTAGAGTGCTCAGTGAAGAGAGGTTCTGGAGGAGGATGGAGGTAGAGGGAAGGGCAATATGAAATAATCAAGTAACATACCACTGTCTTTCATTCTTCATTTGACCACAATATGTAAAGCTCGCAGCCTGAAGAAGGGTCTCGACCCGAAACGTCACCCCTTCCTTCTCTCCAGAGATGCTGCCTGCCCCCACTGAGTAGTTACTCCAACTTTTTGTGTCATCTTAAGTAAAGCTCGCAGGACTATTTCGAAGAATTTCTGTATTACTACTACTTGTCTGAAGGGTCTCGACCCGAAAACAGGGCCGGGCCGGATTAAGCTAGTGCTAATCTAAGCTAGTAGCATATGTTATAAAGGGGCCTCAATTTTTTAAAAAACCCACAAATATTAACACATTAATTATTTACTTTTTCAATTTCAAATGTCAAAATTAACAAAACTACAATTTAAAAGCCACATTTTTTAGATTTAACATG
The DNA here is from genome assembly GCF_053455715.1 of Rhinoraja longicauda. NCBI lineage: Eukaryota > Metazoa > Chordata > Chondrichthyes > Rajiformes > Arhynchobatidae > Rhinoraja > Rhinoraja longicauda. The sequence continues at coordinate 24,765,539 of NC_135968.1, read as the reverse complement.
AACAAATTTGTTGATATTGGAAATGTCTATTTCACGCAGAAGTTCATGTTCTGAAGGATATATTTTCCGTAGGTCCATTCATACATGGAGGTACTGTTAACTGAAATGTATTTTTTAACTCTAGAGGATTACCATCGTCCAGTAGAGAATGCGGGCCACGGACGTAGCGACAATGAGAGGGTCTCACAGTAATGATCGGAGTCGTATTTACAGAAGAAGACATTCCTCTTGCCAGTCTGAAGAAGGGTTTCGGGCCGAAACGTCACCCATTCCTTCTCTCCAGAGATGCTGCCTGTCCCGTTGAGTTACTCCAGCAATTTATGTTTATCTTCGTTTTGAACCTTCCTTCCTTCCTGCCCATTTTATACTATATTTGCTTTCTGTTGTTTGCGTTCCACTCATTTATGGACATTATTATTGGAATGCACCGTTTTCTTAACCGCCCTTAGTGCAAGTGATTTCTCACAAACCAGAGGTTGGGTGGGGGTGGTATTAATTATCTTCACCTAATTAGATTTTAAACAGGAGAAAATCAACTCTTGCACGGGCCCACTGAGCCTGGTTTAAGCACATTTGCTGCTTTGTGTCAGTGAGAAATGATAATGATGCCGTGAATACCCTATTGACAGTAGATTACAGGATTGCAACTAATTGGTCAATTGTTCTTTGTTAATTAGCCGGTAGAGGGAAACAGATGGAGCCAATGAATGACCGCTCGGATTTCCTAGAACTCAATCCTCTTTTAATCTGTTAAAGCCAGTATGATCAAGCTAGTGGCGGTCCTTCTGTGCCTTGCAACGGTTAAGAGGAGACAAAATGTTTGTTTTCCTACTACATTGCAATCTTCTCAAATAGCGTTACTGTCGCTAGCTCTTTTGACTACTCTCGCATTGTCAATGTTCCCTTTAATCAGTCTGAGGAAGGGGCCCGACCCGAAACGTCACCCATCATTTTTCTCCAGATATGCTGCCTGACCCGCTGAGTTACTCCAGCTCTTTGTGTTTAATTTCCCTTTACTCATCAACCCACGGAATCATGTCGAGAGGAGGCCATTCACCCGATCGACGTTGTACCGGTTCTTTCCCCGCATCCCTGTGTTTCCCTCCTTGAAATCACCATCCGAAGAAGGGGCTCGACCCGAAACGTCGCCCATTCCTTCTCTCCTGAGATGCTGCCTGACCTGCTGAGTTACTCCAGTATTTTGTGAATAAATACCTTCGATCCGTATTTGATATCACTTTATTATTGATAGGTGTACCGAGATACAGTGAAAATCTTTGTCCCATGAAAGATGTCCCTGTATTTCTTTAGATAACCCCCATCGGATCATTCAATTCCAATTCCCAAACAGTGGATCTTCCGTTTAACGTCGCCTCCTTTAAGAAATAAAATTACAGTCCACCGGATTCAAACATGAGATTGGTTTGGAGGAAAAGGTTGTAATCACCAGCTTAGTCAGAACGTGATGCCCAACAATTTAATTTTATTTAGAAGAAGAAATGGAAAATTGGAAGAAGAGGCTCTTTGATTGGCAGTCAAGAATCATTCAAATGGTAAGAAATCTATTTGTTTTCCATTTGACCTTGTATGGTCCATCGTGGCCCGACTGGTATGGCCCTTGTATGGTCCATCGTGGCCTGACTGTTGCCACATTGGTGGTTGGGATGGAAGCATAGAGGGCAGAGAACATAAGGTCATGTGGTAAAATAAAATTTGTAAGTGAGATCTTCTGGGTGAATATATAGTATGATTGTTCGTTTACAAGGTAGGTCAGTGTCCTTGCAGCCGCTCAAAGAATACCATACTAATTCTGACGATAGACACAAAGTGCTGGAGTAACTCAGCAGGTCAGGCAGCATCTCTGAAGGAGGGTCCCAACTCAAAATGTCACCCATCCTCTCCAGGGATACTGCCTGACCAACTGAGTTACTCCGGCAGTTTGTGTTTATCTTCGGTATGTACCAGCATCTGTAGTTTCTTTCTACCTATACTAATTCCGACAGATTCATATAAAATGGCCCTGGATGCATCATGGATTCATGAAAATAAGTAAGCATATAAGTCCAGATCAGGCAAAGTTTTACCTGCTTACTGCAGCGCGCATCCTTTAACAGGCATCCATGCAAACTTCCTGTCTGCATTACAGCTGCGTTCATAGGGGACAGGAAAGTAAAGCAATCCCTCACTCGCGGTAATGTATGCGTTTCCTTACTCTTCCCACAGTATCCCATTCATCACTCTGTACATGTTATTTCATATTTACTCCCCTGCAGACTAAGCCAAATGGACAGTGAGCGAGGTTTCTGTTGAAAGCAATTTTAAATATGGACCCTGTCATTAATTCTGGCAGGAAGTTGTTGCCTGTGGATTTTCCATTCACAAATCTTCCCTCATTGCACTCTTCCTGCCCTTGAATGAATATCAGAATTCACTGTTGAGGGCGGTCTGATGCAAAGTCGTCAGCCTGAAACAATAGAACTGTCACTCAATGGACCATGGACTATGTTGTGGTAGAGCGAACCGAGATACTCCCAAGACTGTTTCTGTCGGAGCATTCTAGTTTTGGCTCATCCAATGCAAACAAAGCTGAGCTGAGATCTCAAAAGAGATTGGGTTAGTTCACTAACTTCCCCAACGCCAAACTATGGAAAAGATAATACTGGGATCCCATCTGCTGATAAAAGCAACAAAAGGCGAGAATCAGTATTTGTCTTGAAAAATTGCTGTCACTGAGCCCCACAAGATCAGATTGTTTTAATTCCCAATGCCGGAGGTAGGTAGGTCAGATACAAAATGTATAGGAGCACTTGCCCACGAGGTTGAAGAATTACGTGACTGAAACATAATTTTGGCTATGTCCTCTCTTGCCAGTCAACACACTTCCCCAAACACCACAAAATCAGAATGTTACCCTTTAGTTCTTGTAGTCGTGTAAAGTTGGAGTATTTTACAGAGAGACACATTTTTTTTAAAAAATCATAGCATGTGGACGAAGCAAATGTTTCTCCCCTTCCCTCCAGGCCCAGAAGTAAGTGGCTTGCGAAGATATTTCGGAAGACAGTTAAGTGAAGCCTATTACATGACACTAGATCCCCGGTATAGGCTAGCCTGGGTATAAGGATAGCAGATATCCCCAGAGGGATATTGGTGAGCTGTTTTGTCTTTACGTGGGATGACTGACACTAGATTGTTGTTGTGGATTTATTTAATTAATTAACTTTAAAATTTTCCAGCTGCCATGATGGAATTTGAAATACTTCCAGTTCATTAGTCCAGATCTCTGGATTCTTGTCCAATATAGAGTCATAGAGTTGTACTGGCAGAAATGAGCCCTTTGCACTGCCACATCCATGCTGACCTCCTTGTCAATCTGCACTAATCCCATTTGCCTGTATTAGGTTTGCATCATTTCCCATTTAAGTGCCTGTCTGAACACTTCTGAATGACCATGATTGTATCTGATTCCACCATCTCCTCTGGCAGTGAGTTCCAGATACCAACTACTTTTAGTGCAAAAAAAATCTCCTGAAATCCCTTAAAATTCCTTCCTTTCTGATGAAACCCAATGCATTCTTATTTTTGATATTCCTACCACCAGAAAATAATTCTAACCATCTATCTCTGCCCCTTATAATATTATGCACTTCCATTTGATCACCCCTCAGCTTCCTTTGCTCCAGAAACAACAAACACCATCTATCCAGTCTCTCCCCATACTAAAGTATTCCAATTCCGGCAACATCCTAGTGAATCACCTCTGCATTTTTTTCAGGGCAACCATATCTTTCTTGTGTAGTGACCAGAACTGCAAGTAATACTCCATGTGTGGTCTAACCAGTGTGATGTAAAGTTGTAACATAACGTTCTGACTTTTATGTTCTATGCCCTGTCCCATGAAGATAAGTGTTCTATTTGCCTTCTTCATCATTCTAACAAACTGTAGCCATTTTCAGGGAATGCTAGACTTGAACTTCTCTCTGATCATCGACATTGCCTCGTGCCCTACAATTTACTGTGTGTGTTCTACCCTGGACCTGCCTTGGGCCCAGCACATTGATGCAACAAAGAAGCCTCATCAACACCTCTACTTCTTCAGAGGTTTGAGGAGATCTGGCATGTTGCTGAATATTCTATCCAACCTCTTTGTGTACATGGCATAGAGCATATTGACTGATTGCATCACGACCTGGCTCGGTAACTCAAATGCTCAAGAATGGAGGAGGCTTCAGAAAACTGTGGGCATTGCATGGTCCATCATGGATATTGACCTCCTCACCATTGAAGGGATTTATGTGAAGTGCTGCCTCAAGAAAAGACTAATGTCATCAAAGACCCACAACACCCTGGCATGTTCTCATCTCGTTACTACTAACAGGAAGAAGGTACAAGAGCCTGAGAACCATTACTTCCAGATTCAAGTACAGTTTCTTCCCATCCACCATCAGGCACTTGAACCACCCCAAACAACCCTAACCACAACCCCTAACTCAGCACTGAACTACAATATACATTGTATAAGGTGGCACTATATATTTTGGCTTGCACTATAATGATCTGGTTACCAAGTGCAACTGATAATTTATTGTGTTATTACTTATTATATATTTATTTGTTGTGATATGTGTTAATCCATCTGCAAAGATGCAGCAAATAAGAATTTCATTGTTCTGCCCCAGTGCATGTGACAATCAGTCTTGACTTAATCACTGTTTGACTTCCCAAAATCGTCACCTCGCACTTGTCAGAATTAAAATTCCATTTGCCATTGTTCTCCCCAATTTTCCATCTGACCTGCATCTTGCTGCGGTCTTAGATGACCTTCCATGTTATCCGCAACACAGGCCTGATACAGGTTCTCAGCCCAAAATACCGATGACCCCTTTGCCCCTAGAGATGCTGCTTAACCTGCTGACTACCACCAGCAGTTTGCTTTTTTGCCACCAATTCTTGTGCCATCCACAAATTAAAGGGCCTGTCCCAGTTAGGCGACTGCCGGCGACTGTCAAAGTCGTAGCAGATCACCAAAATTTTCTTTTACCCTACGACAATGACCACGACAATGCCGAGTCAGGTCGAGACAAGTTACTTTTTTTGGCAAACTAGCACCTGGCTAAGGGATTACACCGTCTTCGGAAACATCGTAAAATTCCCACGCTTACCTGACTGTCAAACTGTCGCCTCCAATCTACCTGTCAAATGTCCTGACGGTAAATAAATTGGTTAAACAAAACTATCTTCTGGTATCTTCATTTCTTAATTTAATATTAGGTGCTTCTAAATGCATCTGCGACAACCTAGCAAACCTGGGGACAGCATGCGACAGCGCCCACAATAAGCTACGATACCTGGCGACAAGCCAGCTGTCGCTGAGAAATTTAAATTCGGAAAATGTTTCCGTAACGCGCCGAGATCCACTACAATTCATCGAAGACTCCTCACGATTATGCCCACGACACCCCGGCGAATGTTCGGCAACAGCCTAGTCGCCGGCAGTCGCCTTAAAATTGCCTAAGTGGGACAGGCTCTTTACTAATCGCACCTCTTGCATTCACATGATTGTCTTTAATATGCATCACAAACAATAAAAGTCCCAGCATAGATCCCTGTGATGTACCACTGGGCACAGACGTCCAATCAGAAAAGCATCTTTTCTTCACCACCACCTTCTGTGTTGTAAAAATCCCACTATATTTTACTGCAATTCAATTGTAATTGAAGTAATCTCATCTTTGATGCAACAGAACATTTACAATGCAGCATAAAATGGAGTTGTAGCACAATAAACTTCAGAGACTAGGGAAAGTAATTTGAATGAATGAATAAGTTTATTGGCCAAGTATGCATATACAAGGAATGTGCCTTGGTGCTCCGCTCACAAATGACAACACAAACATACAGTTAACAATTAAGAATAAAGCATAAACACATCAAAACAATAAACACAACAAAAAAATAAGGATTCACCATTACGGTCTAAACATAAAACGGTGAAAATAAACCAGAGCAAAAAAGAGACTGCAGACTTTGGTTATTGAGTAGAACTATCACTCGTGGAAAAAAGCTGTTTTTATGTCTGGCTGAGGCTGCTTTGACAGTCCGGAGTCGTCTTCCAGAAGGAAGTGCTTCAACGAGTTTGTGGCCAGGGTGAGAGGGGTCAGAGATGATCTTGCCCGCTCGCTTCCTGGCCCTTGCAGTGTACAGTTCGTCAATGGGGGAAGGTTGCAGCCAACAACCTTCTCAGCTGTGTGAACGATCCGTTTCAGCCTCCGGATGTCGTGCTTGGTGGCTGAGCCAAACCAGACCATGATGGAGAAGGTGAGGACGGACTCAATGATAGCAGTATAGAATTGGACCATCATTGCCTGTGGCAGATTGTGTTTCCTCAGTTGCCACAGGCAGTACATCCTCTGTTGGGCCTTTTTGACGCCAATTTCACGCCAATTGAGGTGGATATCACAATGCATAATTTCTCCCTGACAAACAACTTTGAAGGTCTAATTAATATGTGCTTTTACATGAAGTTCACTTAAATATACAGAGAGTGTGGATGACGCTACCTATGTTTGCGAAGCATTTCAAGTCAAATCTGTAGCGTTGACCTTCTGCAGATTATGAAGATGCATAAATTGCATTTGCAACCTTGATACACTGGAAATCACATGGATCGCACATCTGCTTCAGAATAAATTCTGAAAATGCCAACTCTCTTGCCATAACTCCAACATTAATCTTTTATTATAAAATAATATCCCCAGCCGATGCCTCGTCTGTGTCCGCTGACGACAACACAAGGAACTGCAGATGCTGTAATCTTGCATAAACCACAAAGTGCTGGAGTAACTCAGCTGGTCAGGGAGCATCTCTGGAGGACATGCATAGGGTCAGGACCCTTCTTCAGACTCTCAGTCTGAAGCAGGGTCCCAACGCAAAACGTCGCCGATCCATGTCCTCAGAGGTGCTGCCTACAGCGCTGAGTGACTCCAGCACTTTGTGTTGTGCCTTAGCCGATCTAAGACAATAAACCTACGGTAATTGGTCTCAGTTATCCGAGGAAATGAAAGTAAAAATCTGTGAATGATCTGTTCTCAATTCCTATTCAGCAGCATGTCCTGGAAGTACACGGCTCGGTTACTGGGTGATGGCAGGAGTGGATTCAGCTGCAGAGTCCCAAGACCGTGAATACTCTTGGACATATGGTTATGGTCCACAGAGAGAAATTGTGCAAAATAACAGAGGGAAACAGGCATTTGTTTGAACTGTACTCGGAAGAAGTACAATTATGTTCAGGAGAGGCCTAAGAAGAAAGAAAAGTCCTGAGTGACCATCTGGGCAAATGACATCGGGGAGATTCTGATAACACTTACTTTAATATGAAGTTGCTGCTTTTCAATGAAATCAATGAAAAGTGATTTCACATCTTCAACTCCCAAATTGACTAAAGCTGTGGAATGACACAATAACTCTGCATTTAATATAAACCCAGTCCTTTGCAAAGGCACATTTTGAAAGTGTCTTATTGAAACTTCTAAGCATATCATACGCTCATTATGCAACCCCCATTTGTCATCAGAAAACTCCTGCTGCTACCTGCATTCTCATAACACTGGAGCTGTAGATCTGTAGCTTGCACAATAATGCACGCATTACCAGCTTTATTCACGAGCTGAAAAGGAAGTGCAGTTCGCAGTGTAACCCAAGCCTGATGGGGAGATTTTGCTCTTTAATTTCTATACATATGTGCAGATTTACTATTATCCCAAGATGTTCAGGGTCTTTAGATAATGTCATTATAACTCACATTGCCTTTTGTAATTTGAAATGATCATTTAAGGTAGTGTATACATTTCCATCTTTATTTTTCTTTATGTCTGTGGCTTTAATGCACCTGCATAATTTTTTCAAGTTATTTTGAGGTTCAATGTGGTACTTATGTTTTGGTCATCTGTGAGAAGCCAACATATTGCCTGCTGTGTGGTGTGATGCTTTGAGGTTTCTGTATGCTGGCAATGATGACCAGTTGACTCTTTAACTTAATGTAATGAATGAATCAAAACGTTCTGGTGCTGTACATTAGCAACATCAAAGCTATTATGTTCAGCCTGTGTCAGAATCTCTGCACCTAGATCCTGTTCTAACCAACATCCCAGATGCCAAGTCCAATGACACACAACATGGTATCTGGTTAGTTCCTGTACTTAATTACATATCTCATTTCCAGTCAATTATCTTGCAATCCTCACCTGCTGCCCACTTTATCCTATTTGAAAGTTAGAGGTGATCTCTTGGTCACACATTCTTCTGTCATCCGAATTGCCATCAATTTGCAAACAATAAGGTACTGTATTTACAAAGGAATAATACTTGCATTTATCCAGGCTAGCTGCCAGGGTACATTGAGTGAAAAACATTTTCAGTGGCATAAATTTTAAATGCAGGAATGTGTAATGATATCCACTCAGAATGCGGCACTTGATGAGTTTAATGGTCCTAAAATTGCAGCCTTGAGTGCTGTGATTTTTTTTGTTTCTCTGCGAATGTCACCAACGTAGGACTCATTGATGATGTCTATTGTTTTAGACAGATGCGTCTAAGGCAAATGCTACTGCATGTTTCAGTAATTACAAGAAGATGGCTTGAAATACATACCAGCGTGTTCCCTTTTAATTTCAAAATAGCAACATTGACAAAGTTCATTATTTCACCTCAGCATTAGCTGTTTGCTTTATTTTTGTTACTTATTTAAAAAATGCAGCCAATTACGACTGGACACTGCATTCTGGATCATTTGACTTGTTAAAAGAAATGTTCATACAAGTACGAATTAGATGATGAGGAAGCAAAATTTTAATAAGACAATTTTCGCTTCTGCCATCTTTTAAGATCTTTATTGACTCCAAATACATTGTAAAACATTAAAATGATTAGTCAAACACTTAGAACCTATCATTAAGCAGCCTTTACATGAAATGGAGGCAGATGTACTTTTGATTCAATGTGTCCATGGAAGTCATAAATCTGTTTTCACATTTTATATTTAAACGGTGATGATTTACTATCCTTTGGATATGGAGTAAGAAAGGGGGCGTGGAAACATGATAAAACACAGCAGAAGATCACAGATATGCAATAATTCTACTACACCACCATAAAAGTACATTTCGTATATTTGTGGCAAGGCCAAACTCGTTTAGTGCTTACTGTTTAATTTAACATTTGATGTTTGTTCAACCCCGGTAGTGTAATTTGCTAAGGGTGAGGTCAGAATGAAAATATGGGTAATGCATGATTAAAATTTGGAATTACACAACAATTATATTCATCTAAAATCTGTATGAGTTTGATATATGTTAAATAGTTTGAATATGTATAAACCTTTGAACACTCTCTCAGACAGATATTCTCATAGTGTCATAAGTATAAAAATTGACAAGAGGCACAGATAGAGAGACAATCAGAATAATTTTTTCCAGGGTGCAAATATCAAATACCAGAAGGCATAGCTTTGAGGTAAGAGGGAGAAAGTTTAAAGGAGATCTGCGAGGACATTTTTCTTTTACACAAAGAGTGGTAGGTGGTAGAAGCAGATACAATAGTAATGTTTAAGAGGCGTTTAGACAGAAACATAAACAGGCAGGGAATAGAGGGATACAGTGTGTATAAAATCATGAGAGGAAACGATCGGGTAGATGCACAAAGTCTCATAGGTTTAAGGTGAAAGGGGAAAGATTAAATAGAAATCTGAGGGGTAAAGGGCCTGTCCAACTTAGGCGATTTTTCAGGCGACTGCCGGCGACTGTCATAGTCGTAGCAGGTCGCCGAAAAACCGGCGACTGGACCTCCGTACGACAATGTCTACGACAAGCTACAACAACCTACCACCTAGTTGATGTCAAGCTACGGCAAGCTACCGGCAACCGGCGACCCAATCATCGCGACTTAGGACATCCACATAGAAACGCGCCTACGGCAACCTACGACAACACCTACAACAACCAAAGTCAACCTATGTCCACCCACGACAGCTACGACAAGCTACGACCCTGTCGGCCACAACTGAAGACAATTCATGTCATTTTGGCCTCCAAAACAATGGAATAACCCAGTTTCTCTATAAAAGGGGGTGTAGGGTAGGGTTTCCAATCATTCTGCATCGTGACTACCATGGAGCAACATCAGAGGGCAATGCTCTCACAAGAAGAAGAAGCCCTGCTGCTTGCAGCGGCCCTCATGCTTAAAGATCAGCAAGACAGAAGGACAAGAAGAATGGGGAAGAAGGAGCCCAAGAAGAGGTCTGTGTGGTTGAAGCCCTTGTCCATGAAGAGACCCAGGTTGGGCCAGTGTGACAACCTGATGACTGAGCTCCAGCAAGAAGATGAGGCATCCTCTCCAGCAGATTCAGATGCTTGCAGGAGCCCAAGAATGTGGAGACCATTGTCTACGCAGCATATGTCCTCCACAACCTGATCTGTACCAGAGGTGCAGCAGTCATGGTGGAGGGTGACCGAGTGGACAACCAGACAGGCAACATCACACCAGGCTCATGGAGAACTGGAGGACAGGCTGCACCGATGGTGGGACTGGAGATATTGCCAGGAAACACCTCCAACAAGAGAGCCAAGGACCAGAGAGACCATCTCTGCACTTACTACAACTCTGAACTAGGCAGTGTTCAGAACGACATGATCTGAAGACCAGCAGCAAACAGCTCACACTACAAAGAGAAGTCCACCACTCCAGGAAGAGAGCCCACAACAGACCACAAGAAAAGCCCCTTTTCAGGGCCACCCACATCCTCCCAAAAGAGTTTAATTTTCAATGCCGTGCAATGCTTGTGTTTTGTGTTTGTTTTATTGATCAAAATATATGAACTTAATATATTTGAAAGTGATGCCATGAGCTACTACTCTGAAATACAATATCTTCATACATTAATGGAATCCACCAAAGTCAGCACCGGCGACGACCTACGACAACACCTACATCAGGAGACGTTAAGCTACGCTTATTGGCGTCAAACCCACTGTCACTGAGACATGGCTACAAGAGGACCAGGGCTGGGAACTGAATATTCAGGGGTACACAACATATAGAAAAGACAGACAGGTGGGCAGAGGGGGTGGTTGGTGAGGAATGATATTCACTCCCTTGCAAGGGGTGACATAGAATCAGGAGATGTAGAATCAGTATGGATAGAAATGAGGAATTGTAAGGGTAAAAAGACCCTAATGGGAGTTATCTACAGGCCCCAAACAGTAGCCTCGACATAGGGTGCAAGTTGAATCAGGAGCTAAAATTGGCATGTCGCAAATGTAATGCTACGGTGGATATGGGAGATTCCAACATGCAGGTAGACTGGGAAAATCAGGTTGGTAATGGACCCCAGGAAAGAGAGTTTGTGGAGTGTCTCTGAGATGGATTCTTAGAACAGCTTGTACTGGAGCCTACTAGGGAGAAGGCAATTCTGGATTTAGTGTTGTGTAATGAACCTGATCTGATAAGGGGACTCGAGGTAAAAGAGCCATTAGGATGCAGTGATCACAATATGATAAGTTTTACTCTACAAATTGAGAGGGAGAAGGGAAAATCGGAAGTGTCAGTATTACAGTATAGCAAAGGGGATTACAGAGACATGAGGCAGGAGCTGGCCAGAATTGACTGGAAGGAGGCCCTAGCAGGGAAGACGGTGGAACAGCAATGGCAGGTATTCCTGGGAATAATGCAGAAGTTGCAGGATCAATTTATCCCAAAGAGGAGGAAAGATTCCAAGGGGAGTAAGAGGCACCCGTGGCTGACAAGGGAAGTCAAGGACAGCATAAAAATAAAAGAGCAGAAGTACAACAAAGCAAAGAAGAGTGGGAAGCCAGAGGATTGGGGCTCTTTTAAAGAGCAACAGAAGATGACTAAGAAGGCAATATGGGGAGAAAAGATGAGGTACGAGGGTAAACTAGCCAATAATATAAAGGAGGATAGTAAAAGCTTTTTTAGGTATGTAAAGAGGAAAAAAATAGTCAAGGCAAATGTGGGTCCCTTGAAGACAGAAGCGGGGGAATTTATTATGGGGAACAAGGAAATGGCAGACGAGTTGAACCGGTACTTTGGATCTGTCTTCACTAAGGAAGATACAAGCAATCGTCCAGATGTTCTAGTGGCCAGAGATCCTAGGGTGATGGAGGAACTGAAGGAAATCCACATTAGGCAGGAAATGGTGTTGGGTAGACTGATGGGACTGAAGGCTGATAAATCCCCAGGGCCTGATGGTCTGCATCCCAGAGTACTTAAGGAGGTGGCGCTAGAAATTGTGGACGCATTGGTGATCATTTTCCAATGTTCTATAGATTCAGGATCAGTTCCTGTGGATTGGAGGGTAGCTAATGTTGTCCCACTTTTTAAGAAAGGAGGGAGAGAGAAAACGGGAAATTATAGACCAGTTAGTCTGACATCAGTGGTGGGGAAGATGCTGGAGTCCATTATAAAAGATGAAATTGCGGAGCATTTGGATCGCAGTAACAGGATCGTTCAGAGTCAGCATGGATTTCCGAAGGGGAAATCATGCTTGACTAATCGTCTGGAATTCTTTGAGGATGTAATTAGGAAAATTGACAGGGGAGAGCCGGTGGATGTGGTGTACCTTGACTTTCAGAAAGCCTTTGACAAGGTTCCACATAGGAGATTAGTGGGCAAAATTAGAGCACATGGTATTGGAGGTAGGGTACTGACATGGATAGAAAATTGGTTGACAGACAGAAAGCAAAGAGTGAGGATAAACGGGTCCCTTTCAGAATGGCAGGCAGTAACTAGTGGGGTACGGCAAGGCTCGGTGCTGGGACCGTAGCTATTTACAATATACATTAATGACTTGGATGAAGGGATTAAAAGTATCATTAGCAAATTTGCAGATGATACAAAGCTGGGTGGTAGTGTGAACTGTGAGGAAGATGCTATAAGGTTGCAGGGTGACTTGGACAGGTTGTGTGAGTGGGCGGATGCATGGCAGATGCAGTTTAATGTGGATAAGTGTGAGGTTATCCACTTTGGTGGTAAGAATAGGAAGGCAGAGTATTATCTGAATGGTGTCAAGTTAGGAACAGGGGACGTACAATGAGATCTAGGTGTCCTAGTGCATCAGTCACTGAAAGGAAGCATGCAGGTACAGCAGGCAGTGAAGAAAGCCAATTGAATGTTGGCCTTCATAACAAGAGGAGTTGAGTATAGGAGCAAAGAGGTCCTTCTGCAGTTGTACAGGGCCCTAGTGAGACCGCACCTGGAGTACTGTGTGCAGTTTTGGTCTCCAAATTTGAGGAATTTGCAGCGTAGGTTTACTAGGTTAATTCCCGGAATGGCGGGACTGTCATATGTTGAAAGACTGGAGTGACTAGGCTTGTATACATTGGAATTTAGAAGGATGAGAGGAGATCTTATCGAAATGTATAAGATTATTAAGGGGTTGGACACGTTAGAGGCAGGGAACATGTTCCCAATGTTGGGGGAGTCCAGAACAAGGGGCCACCATTTAAGAATAAGGGGTAGGCCATTTAGAACTGAGATGAGGAAAACCCTTTTCAGTCAGAGTTGTGAATCTGTGGAATTCTCTGCCTCAGAAGGCAGTGGAGGCCAATTCTCTGAATGCATTCAAGAGAGAGCTAGATAGAGCTCTTAAGGATAGCGGAGTCAGGGGGTATGGGGAGAAGGCAGAAACGGGGTACTGATTGAGAATGATCAGCCATGATCACATTGAATGGCGGTGCTGGCTCGAAGGGCCGAATGGCCTCCTCCTGCACCTATTGTCTATTGTCTATGGTCACAAATACTTTTCAACATTCTGAAAATCCAGCGGCGACCCGAAAGACGCTACGACTCTTTGGGTGACTGAGGAGACTACTCACGACCATACAGGCGGCACCCCGGCGATCATGTGGCGACAGCCTAGTCGCCTGTAGTTGCCTATAAAATCTCCTAAGTGGGACAGGGGTTTAATTTTTCCACACAAAGGGTGGTGGGTGTATGGAACGAGCTGCTAGTGGAGGTAGTTGAGGCAAAGACTATTGTAACGTTTTAGAAATAATTAGACAAGTACATGGATAAGACGGGTTTGGATGGACACTGGCCAAATGCAGTCAGGTGGGACTATAGGTGGGACATGTTGGTTGGTGTGAGCAAGTTGGGAAAAAGGGCCTATTTCCACATTGTATGACTATAAGATCATATGCAGGCTGTTAACATCATGGTTGGCACTGGCACGCCGTGCCAAAGACCAGAGAATTCTACTTTACAACTCTTGCTGAAGTGTTCCCTGCCTACAGTGAGGCGTAAGATTTAGAGGGAATCTGAGGAAGAAAGCTTTTACCAAGAGGCTACTTGGCTCTGAAACACACTGCCTTGGAGAGGCAAGTACACTTGTCACATTTAGAAACCATCTTTATGAGCACTTGATCCACCAAGGCTCTGCCTGTGTGAATTTTCTCCAGGTGCTCTGGTTTCCTCCCACACTCCAAAGACGTGCGGATTTGTAGGTTAATTGGCTTCGATAAGTTGTAAAATAACCTGTTTCCATGCTGCATTCCTGAGCTTAAACTAAGCTAAACTATAGAAGTGGCTAGTGGAATGCAGTGTAGCTAAGTGTACGGTCATGCACCCCGGTAGAAGGAATAAAGGCATAGACTACTTTCTAAATGGGGAGAGGATTCAGAAATTGGAGGTGCAAAGTGACTTGGTGCAGGATGCCTAAAAGGTTCATTTGTAGGTCAAGTTGTCGGTAAGGAATAGAAATGCAATGCTAACATTTATTTCAATGGGACTAGAATATAAAAGGAAGAATGTGATGCTGACGAGTTGAAAAGTTCACATGAACTTATGAGTATCCCATCCATGTTTTTATATTATAATTAGACTGGAATATAAAAGCAAGGATGTAGTGCTGAGGCTTTATCAGGTGCTGGTGAGGTCACATTTGGAATATTGTGAGTAGGTTTGGGCCTCTTATCTAAGGAAGGATGTGGTGGCTTTGGAGAGGGTCCAGAGGAGGTTTACGAGAATGATACCGTGATTGATTGGGTTAACGTACGAAGGGCGTTTAAAGACTCTGGGCCTGTTCTTGATAAAGTTTGGGGATCTCATTGAAGCCTACGGCATTATGAATGGCCTAGATAGAGTGGACGTGGGAAGAATGTTTCTAGTAATGGGAGTCCAGACCCAGAGGGCACAGTCTTCAGAATAAAATAGTGGTGCTGGCTCAAAGGGCCAAATGGCCTCCTACTGCACCTGTTTTCTATGATGTAGCTTTAGAATGGAGATGAGAAGGAATTTCTTAAGCCAGTGGGTGGTGAATCTGTGGAATTCATTGCCACAGTTCACTGTGGAGGCCAAGATGTTATGTATTTTGAAGTTGGACATTGATAGGTTCTTGTGTAGGAAAAAACTGCAGATGCTGGTTAAAATCGAACGTAGTCACAAAATGCTAGAGTAACTCAGTGGGTCAGGCAGCTTTCTCTGGAGAGAAGGAATAGGTGACGTTTTGGGTTGAGACCCTTCTTCAGATTCTACTGATAGGTTCTTGATTAGTAAGGGGCTTCAAAGGTTATGATGAGAAGGCAGGAGAATGGGGTTGAGAAGGAAAAATAGATTGAATGGTGGAGCAGACACCATTCACCATTAGGCTGAATGGCCTAATTCTGTTCCTATGTCTTATAGTCTAATGGACACTTTTTTCTATTGTGTTAAAGTGGATTCTGTTTATCAGTCGTCCTGGCCTTTGTGTCTGTCAACTATAGGAAACTGGGAAATGTTCATTCTATAGACATTGCACTGCACATTCCAGTCACTTTAACCACTAACAATGGAAGAAAGAAGGATGCATGGCGTTATCAGAGAACATGGATGAGTAAGATGGAACTGCACAAGCTGGTTTATACCCAAGATAGACACAAAGTGCCTGCGTAACTCAGCGGGTCAGACAGCATCTCTGGAGAAAAAGGATGGGTGACGTTTTTGGTCAGAACCCTTCTTTGTGAGTAAGTCACTGTTATGCTTTGGTGTACTTTGCTCAGTCTCATAAGTCTGTTTTAAAAATAAGTTCAGGGTTTAGTATTTTTAAAAGCAATACTTGTTACTCCTAATTCCCACACCTACTGGCAAATGTTGTACTTATCAAGATGACGAATGAGTTATTTTAATATGTTTGGCTGGGCATAAAAAGAAATCATACCCAAAATATGCAAACTAACATAGCTCAGATTTTCCACAGTAATTTTGCAGTTTTTTTTGGTGCTAATTCTATCATAGGGTCAGTATAATTGACTATTCACATTTACAGACACAAAATCCTCTATGCTTTGGAGGGTGCCTTAACCTAACCATATCGGTAAATAATAATGAGATCCAGAGAAGTAATCCTTACCATCGGATTCCAGTTTCCCAGAGTATACCATGTGCTGCCAAGTGAATCTTGTCATTTTGAGTTGGATAATTGAATACACACTCTGCCTGAAGCTCAGTCTACAAACCGATTTGGTCTAAACTTGGAGGAGGTGAATAAATTATATTTAATGCAACAAAATGCAATTGCAGTTATTTGCATTTATTTTTGGAATTGTCAGCACTATTTCAAACCCAATAAAGGTTCTTCTTCCCAAATTATCCTTCAACATCGATGAGCTTTGAAAACAGCTGTTCACAAGCTAGGTGGTTAAACACAGCCTAACAGCCATCACTTAATCCAGTCTCTTCTGGTTTCAAATGGACTGTTTGCTGATGTAAATTTAGCTGCAATTGTGTCATTCCAAATCTATTCAAGATGTACTGAAACAAAGCCAATGTAAAACAGAAATCCCCTTACCTGTACTCAATGGTCAGTTATTCTTCTGTTACATATACAGTATATACCAGCTGGAATCTGATACTTCAGCTATCAGGAAAAAATAGACTGGGATTTCCACTGTACCTTTGATAATCACAGGACATCCCAAAACACTTAACAACAGTTAAGTTTTTTAAAAAAATGTTTATTCACTAACGCAATGTTAAAAAGTGCAGCTATCAACTTCTTCAAAGCAATCATATGTCTTCAACACTAAATGATAATTCCATTTCTCTTCCCGCAGAGGCTGCCGAACCGGCTGAGTATTTCCAGCTTTTTCATGTTTTATGATTAATGATCAAATTATCTGTTTTTTGTAATATTGTTTGTAGAATAAATATAGGCAGGGCACATCTGACAGTAATGCAGTGAAATGTCACCCCATATTTTACATTCAGGTCCCTGCTTTGAGATTTGAACCCATTAACTACTGATTCAAAATAAAGTATGCTACTATATTTCAGATATACAATAAATCCGATAAAAACTAATGTATGTGTATTCAAATAATAATGTTTATATTGAAATCATCTTATTGGCAGATTTATTAACACATAACGTGTTCATTGATACCCTGTTTGAAATCTATTTTGAACCACAGCAAGTGATGCTTATTCAATTGTTAACATAAATTCCGAGATTGCTAAAATTATGTTAACCAGATACAAACCCGACAGGCAACTTTTGCCCTCAGAGGGTGATGGATATGCAGAACGAGCTGCCAGAGGAGGTAGTTGAGGCAGATATTATAATCACATTTAAAAGACACTTGGACAGGTACATGGATAGGAATGGTTTAGAGGGATTTGGACCAAACGTGAGCAAATGTGACTAGCTAAGATGGAAAACGCAAGAGCTGGTGGGTCACGGCCTATGGGCGGGTGGACTGATGAGCCTGCCCCTGCTCGTCCTCCCCTTCGAAGACCACAGACTGGGAAGATATAGCCGGAGATGACGACGGACATGATGGTCGAGGAGCAAGGCCGGTAGGAGAGGGACCGGGGCCTGGTCTATCGCGCCCTCAGTTGGCTGTGGGATGTTGGGGAGAAGAGGGATCACTGGTCGATCCACATATCCAAGGAAGACGATGGTTGGAGGCCCGCAGCAGCCTGGGGCTTGCCTACACTGCTCATAAGATCTGCCCTTGCATACATTGCTCATTGCCTACCGCAAAGCTGATAAGATCTAGAGCGTGGACTGGACCTTGAAAATGGCACCAAATCAGGACACTTTTTGCGTGCCGGCTCAGTGGACTATTTCAATACACTTTGTTAATCGGGGATTGCACTTAAGTATGGTAATATGTTACCGTACTCTATGTAAGAAAATGATTTCACTATGTGTTTGCAGAAGATATAGTTAAAGCATTATTGAACCATTGAACCATTTTGTTCAGCATGGACAATTTGGGCTGAAGGGCCTATTTCCATGCTTTATGACTGACTCAATGAATATGATGCTATATACAGTAAAGGATATGAGGCAAAGGCAGATATGAGAATTTAGATCACCGATCAACAATGATTTCACTGAAATGACAGAAACTGCTCATGGAGTGTAAATGATTTAGTTCGTCTATTTCTAATGTATTCATGGGTTGTCCTTTGCTGCAGGAACTTAACTGAGAAAACCCGCCTTGCTGCTACTGTTAATGCAAATCAAAATGAAACAGGAAAACAAATTTTATCGTATGTAGAACAAGCCAAAATAAACACATCTGAATTTGATCAAGACACATTTGCTGGAGGAACTCAGTGGGCCAGGCAGCATCTGTGAAGGGTTGGGACTCTTCTTCAGATCCATTGTGCTGCCTAACCCGCTAAGTTATTCCACTTTGTGTTTTGTTCAAGATTCCAGCAACTGTAATTCCTTGCAGTTTGGTTTTGGTTAACATAGATGCATCAAACCACAGTCATTTCAACGTGATTTTCTTGATGTCGTCCTGAAATAATAACACAATTCTCCTCTATTTTCACTCTTATTATTAATAAAGTAAAATCACATTTTGGATTGGAATATATATATGGACTTAAGGGGTAGCACAGTGGCAGCAGCTGACAGAGTTGCTGCCTCATTGCACCAGAGACCCAGTTTCGAAACCGACCTCGAGTGCTGTCTGTGTGGAGTTTGCACATTGTTCCTCTGACCGTGAGGGTTTTTTTCCAGGGTGCTCCTGTTTCCTCCCACATCCCAAGGATGTGCAGGATTGTGGGTTAATTGGCCTCTGTAAAACTGTCTTTAATGTGTAGGAGTGGATGAGAAAGTGGAAAAACATAGAAATAGTGTGTACGGGTGATGGATGGTCGGCATGGACTTGGTGGGCAGAAGGGCCTGTTTCCATGCTGTATAATTCAATCAATCATGATGTAAAGGGTAAGTCAATAATCAGATGCAGCAATGGAATTCATGTTTACATGAGCATTGGTCAGAGAGAGGGCTAGAGTGTAATCGCTTTTTCTCTAACCATGTTTCTGGCAAATGTGGCTTTGTACTGGCCATCATGGTATTATCCTTGTGGCAATGATCTAAATTGAAAGATACAATGTAGAAACAGGCCCTTTGGCCCACCAAGTCCATGCTGACCATCTATGACCTGTTCACACGAGTTTTATGTTATCCGACTTACTCACCCACTCCTTACTCACTCGGGGTAATTTACAGAGACCAATCAACCTACAAACTACACCTCTTTGGGATGTGAGAGGAAACTGAAGCAGCCGGAGGAAACCCACGTGGTCACAGGAGGATCGTGCAAACTCCACACAGACAGTACCCTTGGTTCGGATCGAACCCGGGTCTCTGGCGCTGTGATGCAGCAGCTGCAGTACCACTGTACTGTCCCTGTGCGTCATTGTGTCTCCCCAAAGTGGCACAGAGCTGTCGTTTGCATTTAGCAAAAATAAGTGAGAGCAGGTTGTTGTAAAAATTAAACATGGCAATTGGGAATCACCCAAGAAAAATAGTTATTTGGTATCAATTTTAGTGTGTTTCAACATCCTTTCCCTGCTATGAAAAGGTCTGTCATACATACTCAGAGCAGTAAGGACTCCCAGATTACATGTGGCTCGAGTTAGATGCAGTGTGAATGTCAAATCTTCATAAAGTCAGTGTATAATGAGAGGGATAGCTTCATTGGCAGCAAGCCATAAATTATCAGATGTTCATGTTTTTAATAGATTGTGTGCAAGAGTCCAGGAGAGTTTTTTAAAAAACCCGAGTATGCGGACCCTAGTATGCCGAATCAAGCCTTCAAGTGAAGATTTTAACTGCAGCTAAATGGGTTTTTTAAATGGTTTTGATTGATTGAAAGATACAGCATGGAAACAGGCCTTTCCACGTCCAAGTTCATGCCGACCATCGGTCACACTAGATCTGTGTTATCCTACTTTCCTACCTGCTCCCTACATGTTACGGGCAATTTACAGAGGCCAATTATCGTACTAACCCGCATGTTTTTGGGTTGTGGGAACATACAAAAAGTTTGTAATTTATGTAAAAAAAGCACCTATAAAAAACGTACTGTGGCCAAGGAAGTGCTTCCGTATTATCCAATGAACTGATGTTATGTTTGACATTTGTTTGCGATTTTTTAATAAATATCTGCTTTATCTAGAGATGGATTTAAATATGCTTAAAAACAAACTTATTTTCAAAGTGGTGCCGAACCTGCTGAGTTCTTTTGCAGTTTGTTTTTTGCTCAAGATATCTAGCATCTGCAGTCTCATGAGTGTCCATGGAATTTCACATTATTGCTTTGGTCAGCAGCAGTACCGACCTACAGCATAACATGTTAGACATTTAGTTTTAACTTCTAAAGTTTGTTACTGTACAAATGTTATATGTTTTGTTGTTAAAAGTTGACAATAAACATATTTCCTTTCAAATTTTAACTTCCCTTGCCAGAGAAGAAAATATTAATTAGTATTAAAAACAGAAAATATTGGAACTACTCAGCAAGTCAGGCAGTATCTGTGAGAAAGTCACAAAATGTTGGTGTAACGCAACGGGACAGGCAGCATCTCTGGAGAGAAGGAATGGATGATGTTTGAACGGGTATGAATATTGTTTTCTCTAACTTCAAGTAATCCCTGCTTTCAATAGACAATAGACAATAGGTGCAGGAGGAGGCCATTCGGCCCGTCGAGCCAGCACCGCCATTCAATGTGATCATGGCTGATCATTCTCAATCAGTAGTTCCCTCTCACTCCACCCATCCCCCACCCATGTATTTCGTTCTCACCTAGCTACAGCTAACAATAACACGTTTCCTTTATCATTGTTACTTTTTTGCACATCTTTCACTCATTTGTTCTTTATCTCTCTACATCATCATCTATATCTCTCGTTCCCCTTTCCCGCCACTTTCAGTCTGAAGGAGGGTCTTGACCCGAAACACCATCCATTCCTTCTCACCAGAGATGCCGCTTGTTCCGCTGTGTTACTCCAGCATTTTGTGTCTATCTTCGGTTTAAACCAGCATCTGCAGTTCCATCCTACACAGTATCTGTGGGAAACCGGTTTGGAAAGGAAGGTGAAGAATGGAAATCAATGAGGATGGTGGTGGATGGGAACAAGAAGGAGAGGAGACGGTTAAGCAGGAATCGGGAGCTTAAGGGGGTCCAATGGGAGGGAGGAAACAATTTGAGAGGTAAGGGGGTGGGGAGTAAGAGGGGAAGATGCAGGTGGGAGAGTTGACCAGACAGGTGGAGAATGAAAGGGATAAAGGGGGAGCAGATCACTTGAAAAGGGAGAATTCAATTTTCATGCCATTTGGTTGTAGAATTTTCAGGCAGAATACGAGATGCTGTTCCCTTAGTTCAAGGACCTCATAGTTATCTCTTCTACGCCCTACTGGTCACCCCTTCCTTCTGTCTGTGGGTCCCATCTGCCACCAGTTCTCATTTAGTTTCATTTCTCACTTTCATTTCATAACAGATTCCAGAATCTGCAACTATCTGTTCTCCATTTATCAACTACCAGCCTATGTTACTATCCCAACCCATATCTGCCAGTCAACTGCTCCTCATCTGGATTCCGTTATCATAGAACATAGAATAGAACAGCGCAGGAACAGGCCTTTTGACCCTCAATGTCTGTGCCGAACATGATGCCAAGATAAACTAATCTCATCTTCCTGCACATCTCTCTCCATTCCCTACATGTCTCTCTGAAAAGCTTCCTAAATGCCAGCTCTTGCTCCCTCCTCCCCCACCCCTCTTTATACTGGCTACTTCCATTCTTTGTGATCTAGATGAAGGGTCTGGACCTAAAATGTTGACTTGTCCATTTCCCTCTGGGGATGAATAAAGTTTTATCGTATCGTATCGTATCGTATCGTATCGTATCATATCGTATGTTCCTCCAGTTGCTCTTTTTTTCTTGCCTTAGACAGTGAAACAATTGCTTAAGATTTTAGGAACATCTGAAAGGTTATACGATTTAGGAACAAAACACTAAAGTATAGACCTATGCACCAGTGTGGAATGATTAAATTTAGTAATGTGCAAAAAGTTACAATCTACAAATGTCTTAGGTTTAGTATCTGTTAATTTTGAAAGTAATATTAAAAAGTTAGTAATTTTTAAACAATATTAGCTCAAGTGATCACTATTAATTGGACATTAAATCCCAGCCAAACAATTAGGGGGGGTCTTAAAAAATTGTGCAATTGTTTGGGAAAAGTAAGGAAGCCAGCCATTTGCAGCTGGCTCTTTCTAACCCTGATAATCTGGACTTTGACCTCAGGGGAAGAGGATTACACACAGCTGCCAATCTGAAGACAAACTTCTCAGCAACAACAATTAGCCTGCAATTGATCACAGGATGTACTGATTTTACAGTAATTAGATTGCGGTCCAGAAGGAACAATTTCACTTTAGCACCAGACATCTTTCCTGAAGGCAGAAGTTGTACAGCAATTGGGAAAAGGTTACCAGGCTATAATCTCTCCCACTATCACTAGAACATGTTGGCCAACTGGTGTGCAATGCTTAATGTAGCAATTTTGAAAGTTTTGTTTTCATCCATTCAGCCACCATCTGAAGCATCAGAATAATAGTCGTACAGAAACAGCTGATGCTATTCTCAAACATTAATGGCGATGGAAATCCCAAAACTTCGGCTTTCTGATGAATGAATGATACTTTATTGTCACACGTACCGAGGTACAGAGAAATGCTTTGTTTTACACACAACCATATGATCCATAATGGTGATTGTATGCTCAATGCATTAATTTCCTTTTATCATTCTCCCCGTATTCATCTTGGATCAAGCAGATATATATATGTATATATCTACAAAACAACCTGTGCTGGTGAATTTCATAGATTTAGCTGATTAAAGTAAAGTATTCTGAAACAATTCAAGGCAGACCGAGATCTTGGCTGTTAGCAACCTGTACTTAGTTCCCTGGAGGTGGGACAGAATATGCTTTGGGGACAGTGACAAAGAGGATTACCAGAATTCTGCCTGCATTAGAGGATATTAGCCATAAGGAGAGGTTGGACAAACTTGGATTGTTTTCTCTGGAGCATCAGAAGGTGAGGGGAGACTTGACAGAAGTGCATACATTTATGAGGAGCATCGATAGGGCAGACAGTCATATCCCTTTTCCCAAGTTGGAATGTCATTGACTAGAGGGCATACGATGGAGGTAAGAGCAGCAAAATTTAATGGAGATGTATGAGCAAAGTTTCTTTGCACAGAGGATGGTAGGTGCCTGGAATGTGCTGCCATGGGTGGTGGTGTAAGCAGATACGAGAGTGACATTTGTGCCTTTTAGATAGGCACATGGATATGCAGGGAATAGAGAGATAAGCATCATGTGCAGACGGAAGGGATTAGTTTCATTTGGCATTATGTTTGGTACAGACATTACAGGCCAAAGGGACTATTCCTGTTCTGTACTGTTCTATGATCTGTGTTCAATAACAGATTTGAACATTTTTCCAAATCAGTAATTGGACTAACTGGCCTATAGGTATCTCCTTTCCCAAATAATAGCATTACATTTGTGATTTTCCAATTCTCTAAGACCTGTTTAGAATCCACGGGATTTGTCACAACCAATGTGTCCCTTTAAAGGTAGACACAAAA
This sequence comes from Rhinoraja longicauda, assembly GCF_053455715.1. Classification (NCBI taxonomy): domain Eukaryota; kingdom Metazoa; phylum Chordata; class Chondrichthyes; order Rajiformes; family Arhynchobatidae; genus Rhinoraja; species Rhinoraja longicauda. The sequence continues at coordinate 24,741,589 of NC_135968.1, read as the reverse complement.
TGCTGGAGTAACTCAGCAGGTCAGGCAGCATCTCAGGAGAGAAGGAATGGGTGACTTTCCGGGTCGAGACCCTTCTTCAGACAATGAATCCCTTTAGCCACCTCTTTTAAGATCCATTCAGATGGAGGGAACCCATGGCCTTTGATGGTTAGGTTTGCCCAGTAATTTGCTTTTAAGTTCCTCCTTCTTCATAGTGCCTTCATTATTTATTATTAGTCAGATGTTTTTAACGTTTCTTCCAATTCAATCACCTCTCTGTTCATCATTATTAATCCTGCAAGCTTATCTGCATAGGGCAAAAATGTTTTCTTTAGCTACTCTCTTTTGGAATAGCTTTTGAATCTCTTGCTGCCTTTTTTTATTACTTGTTAATTTATTCTCATATTTTATCTGTGAATGAAGTCTTTCAGTACCAGACCAAAGGAGAACTAATTGCTGGGTTAAACAAGTGAAGAGGCTTAAGAACCCCAAGGGATCTAAAGAAAGGTTAAAATGGTTATATTTGTGTTAAACTGTTCACTCAGGTTCAATGCCTCTTATGATCGAAGAAGAGCAAATCAGCAAAAATACTTGGGTAAGGCACCCTTTGTGTTAATTGCTTAACATTGGTCGGGAGCACATATTCAGTGGTATGCTACTGTTGTTCAAGAAAATTCTAGACCATAATAGATTTAGTGAATGCAGTGATGGCAGGATGTAATGGTCAAATTTATAATCGTAAAATCCATCACTGCTATGGTGGAATTTAAATTCCGGTAATAATGTGGAATTTTATTTAACGAGTCCAATCATTAACAACAATGACCACAAATGGCCAGACTGTTTTAAATAAAGATCCAGTTCATTAACATCCCTTGGCAAGAAATCTGCAATCGAGGGCTAGAATGGTCTATATGTGACTTAAGACCCACCAATGTTTTTGACCTGGTAATGGCCAAGCAAGGCTTTGATTCAAGGACAACTAGGGATGGGCAGATTAGTGCCGGGGTGGGGGACATGGTGGCACAGCGGTAGAGTTACTGCCTTACGCTGGAAACCCGGGCTCAATCACGACTACGGGTGCTGTTTGTATGGAGATTTTACGTTCTCCCCGTGACCTGCATAGGGTTTCTCCGAAATCTTCAGTTTCCTCCCACACTCCAAAGTCATACAGGTTTGTAGGTTAATTGGCTTGGTAAATATAAAAATTGCCGCCTAGTGTGTGTAGGATGGTGTTAATGTGTGGGGATCGCTGGTCAGCGCGGACCCGGTTGGTTGAAGGGCCTATTTCCACACTGTATCTAAACTAAACTAAACAAATAAACTCTTAAATGTTCCAATAGTCAATGGACAGGAAGAAGACATCTATATCACAGGGTATGGATTGAAAAAAGACATGCTCTTGACAAAAGTGTAGATAGGTTATAGTTTTATTACCGAGGCACCTATTTCCATTGAGGCACAACAATGTTATATGAAAATCTGAAAAAATACAGGAAATGATAGAAATACTCATCAAGTCAGGCAGCATCAGTGGAGAGAGATAAAGCAGACTTAAGGTTACAGAAACAGATTGGTGACCTTTCATCAATTTTGCCCGTTCTGGTAAGGTTGAATTCAACAATTTCAGATAACCGATGTTATATTCACGTCCAGAGTGAATAATGAGCTCAAAGAAATTAGCATTAGCAAAAAAAGTGGGGAAAGTAACGGATTGAAAGCTGATAAAACCCTACAACCTCATGGATATGTTCGCACTATAATAATATTTTTTATGTCAATGAATTATCAACCAGTGCACATGCATTTTTGCTCCCAAATGTTTTTCTCACTTTAACTCACTGGACTAAGATGTGATGAATAAAACATTGATTGGGCACCTCACTTGAAATTCAGCTTTGATGCTTCATGCAGCATTTTCCATAATTTGTTTAGAAATTTGCACAATTAAGTATATAAATGAGTTGATCTACAGTACATATAAAATAATTATTGAATAAAGTAGTTATATTTTGTTTTTCAGAACGATGTAATGAGACAGTTGCTTAATGGTGTGGTGATCACAGATCCTCATTACTGTGGGATAAAAAGGAAGAAACCGGTAAAGGCTTCATCCAATTAATTTTTGTTGCCTTTTCTTCTGAGTAATGTTTCCAATGAATACTTATCAGATGAGAAATTGTAGTAATGCAGAATAGAATATTTTCATGTTCATTTTCATTGACAAAGTGTTTTCCTCAAGCAGTCAAGCCATTGGGAACAACTAAATAGCAAGCTAAGAAATTCAGCGTTACCAACATATTTCAACATTAATTCTATGAGAAGCAGTAGCTAATGTATTGTAAAATTTGTTTCTTGGGCAAAGAACATGAAAATATTACAGGGATCATTGCACAGCCCTGTGTGTGTGTCTGGCAAAATTCCACAATGACAATGTTGTCTGTCAAAATGGCTCACTATTTCACAAAGTACAACGCTTGCAAAGTTTATCTCCATTCTGCCCTTTGTTTGGCTTTCAATGGGTGTGCATACATATTGCTCCTGCATTTTGTATAGAAATTGGGTAACATTGACTTAAAGTTAGTGGTGTCAAGTTGGAGTTTTACAACACAATTAACACAGCATTCTGTATTTACTGTAATAAAGGAATCGGAAAAAAAAAAAATGCAGATGTTGGAAAGAACAGAAAATGCAAGAAAAAAATCATCATTGGAGAGAGAACCAGAGTTAATGTTTCAGTCCTGACCTTTTATCAGAGTAGGAAAAGTTAGAAATGGTGGGCTTATGAGAACTGGAAGTTCAGGATCATTCTTGAGGACAGATTGGAGTATTCTGCAAAGTGGTCAAACAATCTCAATTTGGTTTCTATAAGAGTAAACCAGACCACAAAATAGGCACAGAATGCAATAGACCGAGTTTTGATGGAAGGTTTTTGACATGAAATATTGATTTATTTCTCTTTCCACAGATGTCACTTGAATGGCTGAGATCTTCCAACATTTTTGTTTGTGTTTCAGATTCCAGAATCTGCAGTTTCATTTTTTGTGAGGTACACTAAGTCGTAACAAGTATGAACAATAGGGTCATCTTCCCTTAGATGGTGGGCAGGGAAGATGTGTAAAGACAGTTGTTACAGCTTCTGCATCGCACACAAAGATGCTGTGCGAAGGTAGGTGGATATATATAGTTTGTTGCCTCACCCTGTGCAGATTCAGGCTTGAAGTTGACCTCTGTGTAATGCAGTGTCTGCAATTGAGCTGGAGTCAAATCACATGAAGCTGCACTGAAGATCGACACAAAATGCTGGAATAATTCATGGGGTCACTCAGGCAGCATCTCTGGAGAAAAGGAACAGGTGGCGTTTTGGGACATTTCGGTTCTGACCCAAAACCTCACCTGTTCCTTTTCTCCAGAGATGCTGCCTGACCCGCTGAGTTACTCTTGCATTTTGTGTCTATCTTCGGTGTAAACCAGCATCTGCAGATTCTTCCCACACACGATGTTGCATTCTCTTCCTGCTCCCACCTGCTAATCATTTGGAAGGAGAAAGGGTTTACGTATGAAAAGTTAATTAGGTATAAAAGCAATTGTGAGCACTCTTGGGCACTATATCTGAGGAAGGTTGTGCTGGCTCTGGAGAGGATCCAGAGGAGGTTTACAAGAATGATCCCAGGAATGAGTAGGTTAACCTATGATGAACATTTGACAGCACTGGGCCTGTACTCGCTGGAGTTTAGAAGAATGAGGGGGGAGCCTCATTGAAACATACAGAATAGTGAAAGACTTGGATAGAGTGGATGTGGAGAGGATGTTTCCACTAATGGGAGAGTGTAGGACTAGAGGTCATAGCCTCAGAATTAAAGGACATTCTTTTAGGAAGGAGATGAGGAGAAATTTCTTTAGTCAGAGAGTGGTGAATCTGTGGAATTCTTTGCTATGGAAGGCTGTGGCAAAGTGGACATCAGTGGATATTTTTAAGGCAAAGATAGATAGATTCTTGATTAGTGCAGGTGTCAGTTATGGGGAGAAGGCAGGAGGATTGGGGTTAGGAGGGAGAGATAGATCAGCCATGATTGAATGGTGGAGTAGACCTGATGGGCTAATTGGCCTAGTTGTACTCCTTTCACATGGCCTTAAAAACATGAGATACAGGCTTACGCTATATGCAGTTTGTAAATCAGAACAATGGGTTTGAAAGGGAAGTGTGTTGCAAGGAGGAGAGTTGACAGCCCTTTGCTAGTTAGCTGTTGATGACACTGGTTGATGACAAGTGTTGCCTTTTCCAACGTGTGAGAAAAGTACTAGAGATAGTCAAACAAAGGTGCCTCTCGTGGTTAAGTAGCAACGTGTTCATGTGGATGTGAAGCCTGAAATAGAGTCCATGTGAGGTGGAGATTGAACAAACTATATACTAGTCTGGATTGGCGATGTTTCATGTCAGAACCCTTCTTCAGACTCAAGACGTCCTCTTCTGTGTGACACAATGTCTTCTAGAACACCAAGTTCTAGTCAACACCAATATGATTCTCACCACCTTCTGGGGGCATGACACTTTTTTTTTTTCGTTTAAGCCATTCAAACTGGCTTCAACTGACAATAAACACGTTCAGATTTCAGGATTTTTTATTCAGATTGTTGAAACTTGAAAAATTAGGAAATCCTACCCTCCATCTCAGATGTATACAATTAAAAGAGTGCCACAGCTGTGTTTGATCAGCTTTTCACTGGAAATGTAGGTGCTTCCTTATGGTTAGTGCATTCCCTTTGCCTCCCCAGTTGTGATTTATCACATTTTTTCATATGTATGAAATCCGAGCCAAATCAGTTGCACACTTCACTTATCAAATACAATACCAGAGGTGTGACAGACACGGAAACACACCCAACAAAGACTCTTATATGTTAAAACATTTCTTTCTGCTAATATTTAGTGCATCGATTCCTATCCTGTGTGAGATTAAAGCCTTGGCAATTTACTTTCCAAATACCATGGGAAAATTTTAACTAGTTCAAAGTATTACAGAAATTCCATTGGTTTGATACTTTGAATATCTTTTATAATGCAGTGTCTAGAGAAAATGATTGTCATATGATTTTCCATACTTAGCTTTCAGGACGTTACCAGATGTTAATTTAATTTTAGGCTTAATATCGCTTCAAAGTCAATTACAAAAATACTTGTGACCTTTTAATTTCTGAGATATGAAGATTACATTTTACAAAAGTGTGTTAAACATTTCTTCTGGGTATTGTGATTGCAGTCTCTTGGTTGAATAGTGGAACTGACCCAAGGGCGACAGACTGCAAAGTAGAGCCAACATCATCTGAAGTATGTTGCAGTCTAGCTTCAGATGCAGTCTTGTGACAGAGCAGAAATTGCTTTTGTGCCTTGGACCTTTACTTGTCTTACACCAAGACAGATCTTCTGGTCATTCCCGGAATGGCGGGACTGTCATATGTTGAAAGACTGGAGCGACTAAGCTTGTATACACTGGAATTTAGAAGGATGAGAGGAGATCTTATCGAAACGTATAAGATTATTAAGGGGTTGGACACGTTAGAGGCAGGAAACATGTTCCCAATGTTGGGGGAGTCCAGAACAAGGGGCCACAGTTTAAGAATAAGGGGTAGGCCATATGGAACTGAGATGAGGAAAAACTTTTTCAGTCAGAGTTGTGAATCTGTGGAATTCTCTGCCTCAGAAGGCAGTGGAGGCCAATTCTCTGAATGCATTCAAGAGAGAGCTAGATAGAGCTCTTAAGGATAGCGGAGTCAGGGGGTATGGGGAGAAGGCAGGAACGGGATACTGATTGAGAATGATCAGCCATGATCACATTGAATGGCGGTGCTGGCTCGAAGGGCCAAATGGCCTCCTCCTGCACCTATTGTTTATTGTCTATTGTCTATTGTCATTACCACATTGCATGATCATTGATTCATTAAATCTCTGGCTCATCACTGCTCAAAGTTCAGAGGGAGCATTTGGGGTGGAACTGAAAACATCAAGGCCATATCAGATGCACAACGACCATCTCACAAACTTCCCACACCTATGCTGCCCAACACAGCTGCTCATCTTTGGAAGTGTCTGGAGGTTCCCACATTAGACCCGTTAATAAATGTAGCACCTACAAGGTCATAGTAATGTCACCTTCAATCCAAAGGGGCAGTCTTAGTAGAAATGGAACATTGTTCTTTATATTTGAAGATATTGTGAAATGCTTCAGGACAATATTAAAAAACACTATACAAATGAAAATCTTTCATTCTCTATGGACATGCAGGCGTTTCATACCTTGCTTGGGACTAGACTGTCCCTGGCCACCCCAAATGCTCCCTCTAAACTTTGAGCAGTGATGAGCCAGAGATTTAATGAATCAATAATGCACAATACTGAAAGGGACACAATAAATTATTTGGGAACACATTTCACAAAATATACACCGATGAGCCAAAACATTATGACCACTGACAAGTGAAGTGAATAACATTGATTATCTTGTTACAATGGCACCTGTCAAGGGGTGGGATATATTAGGCAGCAAATGAACAGTCAGTTCTTGAAGTTGATGTGTTGGATGCAGGAGAAATGGGCAGGAGTAAAGACCTGAATGTCAACTACATAAACATTGTTGCAGACCAGGTACACCCCTTCATGGCAATAGTATTCCCTGATGGCAGTGGCCTCTTTCAGCAGGATAATGCATCCTGCCACACTGCACACATTGTTCTGGAATGGTTTGAGGAACATGATGAAGTGTTCATGGTGTTGCCCTGGCCTCCAAATTCTCCAAATTCTCCAATTGAGCATCTGTGGGATGTGCTGAATCAACAATTCCGATTCATGGTGGCTCCACCTCGCAACTTGCAGGACTTGCAGGATCTGCTGCTAATGTTTTGGCGCCAGATACCACACGACACCATCAGGGGTCTTGTGGAGTCCATGCCTCGGCTGGTCGCCGCTGTTTTGGCGGCACACGGAGGACCAACAGCATATTAGGCAGGTGGTCATAATGTTTTGGCTCATCAATGTATAATGCACAGGACTTATACTTCATGCACTGTCTCGGAGAGTTTGTCCGTTGTGTCCACCAAGGCCTGTAATGGGAAGACACTGAGACGGACCCTGCTCATCCCCTGAGGACTGGAGAACCGGTGAGGAGGATGGAGCGTGCTGGCAATGGCGGATGCAAAAGCAAGGGTCAGTAAGAGAGGGAACCCTGGTCTTACCTACTGCGTGGTCAAGGTTGGCTGCAGGAGGTGGCCCCAGGGCACAAAGGCTGAAGGTAGCCAGGCGAGGAGAGGGACAACAGTTCACTGGTCGATACGGACGGAGGCTGGAGGCCCGGGAGCAGCCTGGGGCTCGCCTGGATAGGGAGCTGCTTCAGAAGATCGAGTACGCTGGACTTTGAAAATGGTGCCAAAATCTGGCAACTCTTGCAGTCTCAGTGGTCTATTTTTATGCACTTTGTACTAATCAGGGATTGCACCTAGGTATGGCAATACTTAGCCGATCTGTGTGCAAAATAAGTATTTCACTGTACATATGATAATAATCGTTGAACCATTGAGTTTACCATCAAGAGTCATGTGTGTGTTAGACTATAATTTACTATCACTTCCTATGTGTTGAAATAATTACAGATGAGGAAGGCCTTTTGGCTCACCCTCCTTCTTTGACAGATATTCTAATATCACCATTCCCAGCTCTTGATATAACATTCAATTGTTTGTGAAATGGTTTCAGAGGTTTTTACCCTCATCACTCTATCCACACATTGATACTGTTCCTTTGAAGCACATCTGAAACCACTTCACATCAAAACAAAAATGACAGTATAAATACACTGAAACTATTTTAAAAGTCAGCTGCTGGAACCAAAGCAGTGCCAAAAATTACAAAGAACTGCCAACTGCTTAATAAAAGGGGAAAATGGGAGTTCAGGGAATGTTACGAACTGCATTGTGGGTGAATAATAAGTAGTGAAATATAATGTAACTTTTTTGCAATTTCCGTACATGTTTATGATTACAGGAACAAATAAAAAGCAGGCAGATTGGAGGATATAAAAGCAAGGCTCACTCTAACACCCATTCTAAATTGAGCGCAGTGGTGCAGCTGGTAGAGCTGCTACCTCCCAGGCCGGAGATACTGATTTGATATTGACTTTGCATATTATTGGTTTGGAGTTTGCATGTTCTCCCTGTTGCATGGGTTTCCTCCGGGCGCTCTGGTTTTCGTAGAAACATAGAAAATAGGTGCAGGAGTAGGCCATTCGGCCCTTCGAGCCTGCACCGCCATTCAATATGATCATGGCTGATCATCCAACTCAGTATCCCGTACCTGCCTTCTCTCCATACCCCCTGATCCCTTTAGCCACAAGGGCCACATCTAACTCCCTCTTAAATATAGCCAATGAACTGGCCTCAGCTACCTTCTGTGGCAGAGAATTCCACAGATTCACCACTCTCTGTGTGAAAAAAAACGTTCTCATCTCGGTCCTAAAAGACTTCCCCCTTATCCTTAAGCTGTGACCCCTTGTTCTGGACTTCCCCAACATCGGGAACAATCTTCCTGCATCTAGCCTGTCCAACCCCTTAAGAATTTTGTAAGTTTCTATAAGATCCCCCCTCAATCTTCTAAATTCCAGCGAGTACAAGCCGAGTCTATCCAGTCTTTCTTCATATGAAAGTCCTGCCATCCCAGGAATCAATCTGGTGAACCTTCTCTGTACTCCCTCTATGGCAAGAATGTCTTTCCTCAGATTAGGAGACCAAAACTGTACGCAATACTCCAAGTGTGGTCTCACCCATGCCCTGTACAACTGCAGCAGAACCTCCCTGCTCCTATACTCAAATCCCCTCGCTATGAATGCCAACATACCATTCGCTTTCTTCACTGCCTGCTGCATCTGCATGCCTACTTTCAATGACTGGTGTACCACGACACCCAGGTCTCGTTGCATTTCCCCTTCTCCTAATCGGCCACCATTCAGGTAATAGTCTGCTTTCCTGTTCTTGCCACCAAAGTGGATCACCTCACATTTATCCACATTTTACTGCATCTGCCATGCATTTGCCCACTCACCTAACCTATCCAAGTCATGTTGCAGCCTCCTAGCATCCTCCTCACAGCTAACACTGCCCCCCAGCTTCGTGTCATCCGCAAACTTGGAGATGTTGCATTCAATTCCCTCGTCCAAATTATTAATATATATTTTAAATAGCTGGGGTCCCAGCACTGAGCCTTGCGGTACCCCACTAGTCACTGCCTGGCATTCTGAAAAGGACCCGTTTATTCCTACTCTTTGCTTCCTGTCTGCCAGCCAGTTCTCTATCCATATCAATACTGAACCCACAATACCGTGTGCTTTAAGTTTGCATACTAATCTCTTATGTGGGCCTTGTCGAAAGCCTTCTGGAAGTCCACTGGTTCTCCCTTATCCACTCTACTAGTTACATCCTCGAAAAATTCGATAAGATTCGTCAATATGAAACATTCGCCCAAATCCCAAGGACGACGTGCGGATTTGTAGGTTAATTGGCTCTCTGTAAATTGTCCCAAGAAATGGACACGAAAGTAGTGTAACGTAGAACTAGTGTTCGATGGTCAGCATGGGCTGAAGAACCTATTTCCCTGTTGTATCTTTCAATCAATCAAAAAGCTATCGCATCACACTGAAGGTGGAATGTTTCAGGATGTGAGAGGGAAGAGAAGGGATTTACTGAAAATGCATTGGAAAAAAAGTGTTTTCTCCTTCGCGCTAAGGTTAAGGTAAAAGTTGATAGAGGTGCTCAGCGTCACGAACAGTTTTGATCGTGCAAGGAGAAAATACTTCCTGTGCAGAAGGGTCTTTAGTTGGAGGAGCCAGAAAATTATTAACAAAAGAGAGAGAAAGAACACGGGGACTTAAGACAATTATGATACCGGAGGCACATCATGACCATGCCAGAGAAACACAATTTTTCATAGCGAGTTGTGATCTGGAATTCATTTTTGTCGGGAATAAGGAGTGAGGCAGGAAAGTGGAACAATTGGATAGCCCCACTAAAAAATCACCAGAGGCACCAGTGGCCAACAGGCCTTTCTGAACAGTATCATCCAATGAGGAAACAATTGTCTCAGCTTCAACATTACAATATGAAACATTATTGTACTCAGATCAAATGACCAATTAAAACAATATGCAGAGCTGGAGAGAGACACAAAATGCTGGAGTGAGTCAGCGGGTTTGGCAGCATCTCTGGAGAAAAGGAATAGGTGACATTTTGGGACATTTCGATATTGACCCTAAACGTCACCTATGCCTTTTCTCCAGAGATGCTGCCTGATCCATTGAGTTACTCCAGTATTTTGTGTCTATCTTTGGTGTAAACCAGCATCTGCATTTCCTTCCTATACACAATATTCAGGGTTATTCAGATGATCTTATAGTTCTTAGAGTCCTAGAGTGGTACAGTGTGGAAACAGGCCCTACGGCCCAACCTGCCCACACCGGCCAACATGTCCCAGCTACACTCGTCCCACCTGCCTGAGCTTGGCCCATATCCCTCCAAACCTCTCCTATCCGTGTACTTGTCCAACTGCTTCTTAAACGTTGGGATAGTCCCAGCCTCAACTACCATCTTTGGCAGCTTGTTCCATTCACCCACCACCCTTGTGGCAATATTCTCCCCTGGCCTGATTATTATTGTTTGAACACGTTGCATCTCTGGTGGTGATTTTGCAGTTTGGGTCAGAGAAGCTCTTTCATTTCAGGACGGTGCCGACACCAGTCCTCGCCCGTGTCACCACCCGTCACTTTAAAATATATCGAGTTCAACCTGCTGTTGTATCCAGCAGACAAAAGACGAGCAAGAACAAGCACGCTTCCAGTGAAAAGAGATCACTTTTTTTTTGTTATGCCCCCAGAGTGGGTTTACATTAAAATGGGCGCATCTGTTGCAACCAGACACTAGCCGCTGTTTAAGAGGGATACAGAGAACCATTAGCCACTTCGGAGCCTCCGGCTAATCCCAACAACCGCCGCCAGTTCGCTGCACTGATTGTTCAGGCAAGCATCAGAGAAACCAATATCTGTTCTTTTTTTCTAAATCTTGCGGCAGGTGAATAACTCTTTCTAAAAGTGGTTCGTTCAGCTTCTGCTTAGGGGAGGGACGAAGAACGGGACCCTGATGTTATACGAATAAAGTAACCTAACACATGGGCGATTTAATGTATTTTAGTTCAGGTGGGAACATTCTATTGAGCAAGAGATTATTTCATAATAGTGGGTTGGGAAAACTGAAGATGTGGCATCCTATAAAAGTTAGAGGCTGTAACACGCTGGAGAGATTAAAGACAATACATTTGAAGGCAGCACACTCCTGAGCAAAGCTAGAAGACAAGCGGCGAGAGCGGTCGCTGAAGCAAACATTTGGTGAGCCAAGGTTTGCCGCCTCTGTTGTTGCCTTGTCACCTGCTCTTTGTCGGATCCTTTTCAGACGCGTGTCAGGTAAGAAGGGAGACAATGGGAGAGACACGAGCCTCACGCGTGCCACGCCTGACATCTGATTTCTTTGGGCATTTTCAATTTCCACGGCAATCAAGATTAGTTTACTTTTTTTTTAAACAAAGTGCTTTTTTGCAAAAGAGGGAAACCTGTGTCCAACGGGAGGACTCGAATAGAGGGAGCAGCTGGCTGCTGCTCGGGACTCCTGGGCATCTGCTTCTGCTCGCTTTCCTACATTAAACACCTTTATTCCATCTGCTAAACTTCCTCCCCTTCAGGAGTTACAAATGATCCCGCACCTGCAAGTGGCCGCGGATATCGATCCGCTTTTATTAGCTTCCAGATTAGCCTAATTTCATTTGATTACAGACTGCACGCTTCTGTTTAAACTGACACGCGTTTGCCACCCGACCATTAAACAAGTGCATGTTTATAGAAATTTCAGGTGTCGCTGTGCGAAGATCCTCTTTGTTGAGACTGGGATTAAGTTGCACTATTTTTCTTTCAATGACACCACTTTGATGATGATGTTACAAATTGCATGCAGTATTTTGTTTTTGTCTCCAAGGGGCCATATGTTCTAGCAGTAGGTAAATGGATAGATAAAGAAGAATGCAAGAATATCCCCCTAAAGGTGAGTGGATTATCATTAATTTATTAAACATTTTCCTATTCATAGAATTTTGTTTATAAAACTAATTCGACTCGGCGCAACCAGTAAGTCGGTGCAGGTGAACTGCTGCAGGTGAGAAATGCTGTGGAAATGTAGGGAGTGTTAACCGACTTAAAATGGGATTTGTGTGTGTGTATATATATATATTTTTTTTTAAACCACGTAAACTGGTTGGGAAGTTAGCAATTTGTTTATGAAGTAACACCCATGATTACTTTTAAATCGCCACAACACACCAGTATAATCAGTGTATTATTTAAAGTCTGGTGGATGCGTGTATGACAGAAAAATATATACATTTCCATCCACTTGCACTGGGTGAGATAGGGTTTTCCAGCGTTGAAGATTAATAGGCACTTTTGAATACCAATAGGAAAACGCCCGTTGTTGTCTGAAGAAGGGTATCGACCCGAAACATCACCTCTCCCTGTCTCTCCAGAGATGCTGCTCCGACCCGCTGACTACTCAAGCACTCTGTGTCCATTCGTATAAACTAGTGACTGCCATTCATTGTTTCTATGACAGGAAAAGGCCGTTATCCAAGCTTTGTCCGCTGTTTATGAGAAAGCCTACAAATAATGAGATCACACTCCGTAATTCCACGGAACACTTATCAGGAAATTAAGTTACGACTGAAAAAAACCCTGAAAATGTGGTTCCTTTGCCAAATTTGCGTTAAATTTTCTTTGGGAGAAGCTATGCATACCTGCTTCAAACTTTCCTTTCTGTAATGAAGCGACATAACTATTAACTAGATCACATACTCAAAGACCCGCGCACAGAACAAACTGCTCAGCATCAATTCGAGGTGATTTCCTGAAATTGTTTTGCAAAACAAGTGTTTCATTATCATTGCGTTTTTGAGCCTTCTGATTTAAATTGAACATTAAATAATGAATGCAAATTAAAATTAGACCCTAAAGTAGCAATGCAGTTTATTTCCTGCAGACATACCTTAGGGTTAGTGAAGCGTGACCAAATTCAGAGTTCGTCAATTTCCAGCTGAGAAGTGTAGGGCCATTGAAAAATTATTTATTCTTTCAAAACACCATTTGCAATAACTAATCTGCAGTAACAGATCCAGCAGCCAACCTTGGCAGAATGGGAATAATAAAGATCTCAGTACGGGAAGAGCAGAGTGTGCTAGTTAGAGCAGAGTGTGCTAGTTGGAGCAGAGTATCCCGGTTACCTGAATACTGGTTAGGGCAGGGGGAATAGGTGGCATCAGGGAGCAAAAGAGACCAAACAGTAGGCAACAAAATAAATTTTATTCACTTAATTGGCAAGAAAACACACAATGCCTCTCCATCCTCTGCAGGACAAAGGAAATTCAACAGGTCTCTAAATACTTATCAATTTCTACAGATGCACCACAGAAAGCATTTTATATGGCTGCATCAGTTTGCTCTGGAGACTGTTTGTGCCCAAGACCTCTCAAAACTGCAGAGATTTATGAATACAATAGTCTATCACACAAACCAGACCCCAACAACCCTCCCCCCCCAAAAAAAAATGACTGAGGATGCATTGTGAAAGCAACCAGCATAATCAAGGATGAGTTAGCTTGCTTAAAGCAGACAGATTTAATGGAAAACAGTTAAAAGTGAAAAAAGGACAAAGTGCTGGAGTAACTCAGCAGGTCAGTGAGCATCCCTACAGGACACAGAACACAGTGGTGTTTTGAGTCAAGACCCTCCTTCAGACTGTCAGATATATAAACTCTGCAAGTTCAGAGTTTGAGAAAGGCGAAACATAGTCTGAAGGTTTCAACCCAAAATGTCACCTATCCGTGTTCTCCAGGGATGCTGTCTGACCTGCTTATTTACTCCAGCATTTTGTGCATTAACCAGCATCTGCAGTTCTTTGTTTCTCTAATTAAAGGTATATATATATATATATATTTTGCTACAGGCACGTTATTGTTTTTGGATGTTCACAAAGCACGTTTTTATATCAAATACTACATGTAAAATAAAATCACTTCATACCCGAGCAAACCTGAGAGCTACAATAAAAATAGGGAACACTGTAAACACTCAGAACATTTCAATTGAGTGATCCCTTGTCTGATCTGTGAAGATAAAAATAATTTCCGATTTCAGAGAAAGGTCCTTTCCAACAACCAAGATTACATCACACCCCTTTATTCACAAAATGCTGGAGTAACTCAGCAGGTCAGGCAGCATCTCGGGAGAGAAGGAATGGGTGACATCACATCACACCCCACTCATATGGACAATGGACTGCCTTTGGTTGCATGAAGGACTCCTTTATTGCACTGGTATTGGGATTGTCAATTTATTGACTTTTTGTTTATATTATTGATGTATCTCTACAGGTCTGTTATGCTGATGCAAGAAAACATTTAATTGTTGGTACATATGACAATTAACTACTTGGGTAGAACAAAGGGGAATATCTGTAAATATCTGCAATAGGGCGAGAGCTAGTCAAAGTGGGGAATTGGGTAGTTGGAGAGCAATTATGTTTCAGATTTATAGCAATGTGCACTTTGTCATTCATTTATTGCCATGTAATATTGGTCTGGCCAATTTACAAACAATTTTCTCAAGCAGAATATTAAACCACAGATAATCGATGTACAGAGTTTCTTGCCCAGAGTATGTGAATCGAGGACATGAGGAAAAGGGGAAACGATTTAATAGGAATGAGGGTTAACTTTTCACACAAAGGGTGGTGGGTGTATGGAACAAGCTGCCAGAGGAGGTAGTTGAAGCAGGGACTGTCCCAACATTTAAGAAAGAGTTAGACAGGTACCTGGATAGGAGAGGTTTGGAGGGATATGGACCAAATGTGGGTCGGTGGGACTAGTGTAGCTGGGACATGTTGGCCGGTGTGGGCAAGTTGGGATGAAGTGCCCGTTCCACACAGTATCACTGACTCTTTCTGTGACTATAATATTGAAACAGGGCAATAGATTTAATAACATACACCTAAAGTGGTGAATCTTCAGTATGGAGGTGAATCTTCAGTTCAATCACAACCAATCCATTATATGGCCTTTAATTTTAAATTGGATGGACACTACCTTCACTCTAAATTAATCTTACTACTGTTGCAAAAGATGAATCGTAATCAACTAATATAAAAAGATGCTGGAAAATTACAAGTGGTGATGTATCCAATAATATAGAAATATTGTACATTACTTACTGAACTCTCTAGTAAACCGAAATAGACTAAGTTTTGTCAGTACTGGCACTGAATGGCATGTAAATAAATGGGCATTTTGCATATGGGTCAAATAATTGGACTTTGTGAATGAAGATAAATTGTTTATCAAAATTGAGTACTTTCATATTTACATGGTCAATTCTTGATTTCTTGTAGGCGATCTTAATTGATGGACTTAAATTTTACCTAAAATGGAAAATATCTGCTCTAGCAAGACTTTATGATTATCAAAATGATCTCCAGGGTGCTCACAACAGAACTGTGTGCTAAAGAGAAGTGATCCAGGTTTGTTAAACCTTTCTTAGGTGTACCTAGGAGATATCTATTTAAAAAAAACATCAATTAGTGATTCCTTAAATCATGAAAGTTAACACTAACATAACATATTCTAACACCATCAGTTAAATGTACAGGGTTATCAAAGAGCATGCTTGCAGATTTTTAAATTCTACATTTTTATTGCATTTATTATGAATTTACCAGAATCTTTGCAAAGTTTGGGGACTATAAATTTAGTCTTCTTGTGCTTTATTCTAAACTTTAAATCCAATAACAGTGCTTAATAACATTTCAAAACTATATTCAAATCCATTTCATAAGCTGAAGACAAACTCAAAGCTATCTGAAGTCATTGCACACAGTGCTACACAGATTTTAAAAGAAACAATCATACATATTTCTTGTATCTTTAATTGTTCTAGAATATAATAATGCTCCTAGAAATGCGTTAGAAATGGTTAAAGTTGCAATTAATGCAAATGTAGATCATTTTGATGCACTGTTAAAAATCTGCAATCCCTTTCTATGTTTGAAATGCATCAACCAAAAATAACACTCAATGTTGTGCATTACAGCATCTTATTGATATGCTACATTTCTTAGAAGGCCTCAAGGGATTCTTAATGCAAAGATCAAATAAATGTAATCAATACTTTCCAGATTTTACTCTCATGATAAAACAGGGAAAACAGTCCACGTTATATTTAATAAACTTTATTAAACATATGAAACATGCAGCATTTGGTTTCTAGCAATGATAATTTACAAGTAGGTACAGAAATTTGATGTTATGAAAGATATGCTTTGTCACAACTCGCAGTGCATTATACTTGATTTTTCATTAAACCCTTAATACATTAATACAATCAGTACTTTTTTCAACCCACTGATATTTCTAAACATACAATCAATTTGAAAACCATTTATAAACATCTTTTTAATAAAACACATGCTACACCAAGCTACATGCAGCCATTTATCTTATTTACAATACCAAATATGGAATATTTAATGGAAAATACAAACATGCTGATTGGCTTCTCCATTTTGTTGGCCATAGATACATGAGGTACATTGACTACCAACCTTTTTTCACTTAAAATGGATTCATACAATTTATAACTTGAAGTCCTGTATATTTTCACCAAAAAAAACTCTTGGATGTCATGCCTAAGAGCATGTGAAAGCATTAAAAAGAATACCTAGTATAATACATTGTGTCATGTGTATAAACCTTGCATCAATGTTCAAAATTTAATTGTCACTTCAGAAATTGTTCATATTATATTTTATATTACTGTGTAGCATTGCAATTTAAAGCTGCATAGATGCCCATATTTTACATGCAGTATATATTATAGTTGTGTCAAATGGATTAGAATGAATCTTTTAAAAAATTGGAATTGAAAAATTGGAAGCCACCTGGAAACATTTGTATGATGTTTTACCGTTTTTGCATCAACCAAGCATTAAAAACCCAGCCCAGATTCACGAATAAGCAAAAAATTACAAAAACATGCACATGATATATGCACTAATCTGTACCATGACTTGGAAATGAATATGCGGAGAAAAAAATCTGAATAATACGAGCTCATTGGGCAAAGTCAGTACCCAAATAGATATATTTTTTAAAAACAAACAAGAGAAAAGTTTTAGAATCTTACAGGTAAGTTGGTTTTGCTGGTTTTCCTCTGTAGTAGGCTGATACTTCAGCTGTACCAATTTACATCCTTTAAAAGAAACTGTCTCACCAAAGAAAGAAATTGTAATGAATGTTCATTGGAGAGTGTGTTTAAAAAAAAGAAATAACTAGAAAAAAATAGAAATGGAAACTTCGGAAGTTTACAATGAATGATCTCATCTCCAGTCACTAAGGCAGTTGCATCATTTTCAATTCACAGTACCAAGCACAATACTGGAGTATATGGTTAGATGCTAACGATTTAGAAGAATCAACAGAAAGACAGAAGGAAACCCAGTGATACCCAGCATAAGTATTGCTGCAGTTTGAGTACTAACTTAAAATGAAACTGAAAGATTTGGCAACATTTCGTAATCCTCTCACAGGAGAATTTTTAATCTGGTGATTTTTGTCAAATTGTATAATTTATTGCTAATGATAAGTTCTTGGATGAGTCTGTAATTTTAGTTATCGAGCCCTTAACCCTACAGTAGACAAAATGTAGGCTGTACTATTAAAAACTTGGTAACCTACAATGCTTAATTTCATCCAAATCCTCACCTGTATGTTTAAGTGCTAGGCTATTAAAAAAAGTTCAAATCTCCCACAACAGTTAATCAATGAGACAAATAAATTGCCTTGGGGTTTGATTACAATATTGAAGTGGTAAAGCTTATATTTATTCATTGCAAAGCATAAATATGCAAAACATTCTAGCACCAGTGCATAAACCTCTTCCAGTCACACAATACAATTATTTTGCTACTATTTCCCAAACTAATAAAAAAGAGAAATAGGCAGTGATAAGGGCAAGAATACTTTCCATCATAAAATGATTCGACTGGAATGCAAAATGGCATTTGAAGTAGTTAATAAATTGGTTGCGAGAGTAAAAATGTGCAAAGTGAAATATAATGGCACACCAGAAGATTACAAAACAATATAATATTGAGTATATTAGCTTTACAATTGTAAAAACTGCATGGTGACATGTCTACTAGTCAGAATGTAATATACATAATGTGGTCAAGATTCAGTAAGTGTATAATTGACATTTTTCATATAAATGTAGATAATTCAGTGCTTGTGAATGTTACACTATCCAAAAGATTCGGCATTATTAAAGACTAAGCAAACAATTGCACCACTGAGGGGCTCTTTTCTGTGCAAAGTTTCAAATATCATTGTGTAAAATGAAGTTATTTCAGGCTGGGATTGTACTACACTGGAAACTCCTACTGCAAATGGCATGCCGATTACTTCAACTCCCCAATTGGCAGGTATCCTAGAGTTCACGCAAGCATTCTCCTCAAATGTGCATCTTATGCAGTGCTTTCTGTACCTTTTGCGACTTTTGTTAATTTTCACTGTATTTTGTATTTATAAACAGTTAATAAAAAAGGTTTCTGTGCTAAATATTTGTACTGGTTTGCATCTAAATTATTACAGTTATCTTTTAAGAGTTAATGAACAAAGTAAAACATATAGGTGATATTTTTGTGAAATATTAAAAAATAGCAGGTGCACCATTTCGTCTTTTTTGCAAAATTTCCATTTACAAAAGTGCAAAAGCAATATTGGCACACAGCTTTTACAGATATATATATATATAAATAACGGTAGATGTAATTATCCAAAGCAAGCAGCTTTACCCAACTTTCTAAAGTAGCTGAACAAATAATCTGGCTATGTTAGATTGCACCATTACCAAAAAACCTTTAGATGTTGTTTCCAATGAATGATTATGGAGAAACACTCAAATTGGTCTTTTTCATATGTAACAGACCATGCATCTGAAGATGTTCATTGGGCCACATGACAGTAATTCCTATGCAAAACTCCAAAATACATAGCTTTCTATAGTCTTTTGAATAACTCGGGATTTCAACAGAGTATGTAGACAAATAATTACTTTTTGGATTATGGCTTATGGTTCTACTTAAAATGCACCTGAAAACCATGTATAATTTGGTATGAACTGCACAACTTTTGTTCCATACCATCAAGCCTAAAATTTGGCATTCTTTATTAAAGACAAAGTAATCAATTGCACCATTGAAGGACCTGCTTTCCGTGCAACATCTCAGGTACTGTCATATAAAAATGAAGCAATAAGTCAGAATAAAATTGACTGAACTATGAACTCAATTCAATGCAAGATGGCAGTAAAATGTTTGAGTATGGGGATGGAAGGGCAACTTGGTGGTTTATCGTTTTCTTTCTTCAACGTTGTACTGTTATTTTTATATTGATATATGCCGAAACCTTTCACCAATAAACAGATGGCATTTTAACTGGAATCTTGTCACAGAAACCAATATTTTAATTAAGTTCCATTTATATTAATGTGTTTTGGAAAATTAATGTCATTGTATTTCTACAATGCATTTTTCAGGGCAAAATAGAGTTCAAAATGAGAGTAAAAAATACTGGATTTGCAATGCAGTATTAAGCAAATATAGGTGGACATGCAAGTGAAAATGAGCTCGAAAAAAAGAGCCCAGTTTTTCTCTGGAAGAACTGGAAGATTTTAATACAATCAATAATCAACTATTAAAAAGTGATTGGTTTAGCTTAAATACATTCAAACTTAACTTCATTTTAAAGGCAATATAATGCACACCACTAAATGCATCAGACCCTTCTCCTAAACACGTACACACAACAGATAATCAATAGGGAGATATAAAGGGACAGCTTTTGGCATCAAATGATGTATTGACATTTTGCTTCAAAAGATTCAAGTAAGTGAATGGCTTTCATAATGCAATAGAATTTGTTGTGCAAATACTAACATTCCCCAAAATGAATGCAAGACCCTTCTCAGAGTTATGCAAACAGCACTGTAACTATTTAATTACCTGACAATTTACAATGAGACTAATTTCATTTTAGATTACTAGTTCATTCCATTGTCCCTACATTCTAGTTGGATAATAAAAAAATAAATCTGAGATCAGCATGAGAGATAGGCAAACAAGGACTCCCATGATCGATCTGAGCAAATTCATATAATGTCCTATTAGTATCTCCTCCCCAATACATGAAGTGAACTAATTTTAAAACAAAGAAAGTTAATATTTAGTTTAGCCTAATTCCTAAGTGATTCTATTCTGCTTGGCAGCAAACATTCAACACTCACGATAGAACATTTCACAGCATTGCCGCTCTACAAATTCTTCACCAGTTTACAGATTATACAAGTCTTCAGAGTTGATTTGGCAGACACCGAATATATTTTGTGAATTCCAAAATATTAATTGGTTCAATTGTTTTTTGAAAGCTTTCCAGCTTTTCTAGATGGTTCATATGGTACTCGAAGAATGCTGGGAGTTTCCTCCATTACTCGTACAAGGAGGTTATCGATGTAGTCCTCAAGTTCTCGGATCTGTCCGTCCTTCCTTTTGACAAGTTCTTTGTGTTTCATCAATTCATAGATCAGTTCATCGTAGGATAAGTTACGATATGTTGTGGTAAGGAGTCTGGGATCCTGAAACCAAAAACTGACATTAGGTTGCATACATTTTCACTTTCCTGATTAAGGCTTTTGGTTTAAACCTAAAAATTAAATTAATTTATGCATCATTTAAAACATTTGGTGGAGTCACCATCTTGAAACGCGTAAAAAGGTAGTTTAGTTTGTTGTAAGCATGTGCTACAACAGAAACGTGCTTTACTTCCTTTATATTTAAAGTGCCTTCAGGTGCCCAAATGTGACCTTGTTGTTGATGTGCCTTGTTTTGTTATGTTATGTTAAGTATTTTTGTATGCTATTCAGAAAAAGCAATAAAAATATATTTTTTAAAAAGGTAGTTTACCCAAATGTTGCTGCAACAGAAGAGAGGCCTGCTTTCTCAGCAGCCAAAAACCTGTTTCATTTCTTTCCTTTCCATTATCATGAAAAGATCATTAATCTGTAATGTTAATTATTTCTATCACTGCAGCTTCTGCCTGACCCAAGTGTTTACAGCATTGTTTTAATTTTAAAATTTCAGCATCTGTAGTAATGAATGCCAGTATCTTATTTGGATATGCAGATTGAACATAGGGTATAATTCAACATTTTAAAAACTGAAATGATCTTATACATTCTGTTTTGCAAAAGTACATTTAATGGGCAGGAACAATAAAGATTGATTTTTTTCCCTTAATTGAACTAGAAATATCAAAATGAAAATAGGCAAAGTATACTTGCAAAATGATTACATTTGGGCAGTTTTGGAATCCAAAAATATATTTGCTTCACCCTTATTAGCTATATTTTGCATGAATGACTTGTTCATGAATCCTTGATTAATACTTGCTTGTTTTCACTCTGAGGTGAGGGGAAGTAATGATAATGGAATTAAATGATTAATGAGTGAATTATTATTGAAAAATAACATTGTGATTTTGCATTTCAGCATCAAGGATTTCTGGATCAGGAATGTAATGGAGCTGATTCTGGCCAAAATTAAATCTTGCCAAACATCTTCAATATTTTCATTAAAGGACAAGCTCAAGTGCACTTGTGCGATCTGTTTATTTTTTCCATACATACCAAAATATCAGCAGCAGAGTATGAATCTTAAAAGGCACATGAAAACGCAAGTGTTCTTAGCACACTAGAATTTGTAGGGACAGGCCAGCATCAGGGCTAGTTCAGGATTTTCATGCATGAGTAAGGAGATTTTGAAGGTGCGGGCTATAGTCTGCAAACAATTTCTTGACTGTATAATGCTAGAATCTTGAGCTCAGCAGCAATTTTAGATCGAAATGTTTCAACACCGATAGTTTTAAAAAAAAGTGTTCTAGTTTAATTTAAAAATAAATGTTGGATTTTTTTGGTACAGTCTTTACCATCAAATCACTAACTCTGGACCATCATGTTTGAACAGTATTAAAACTGCAGAATGAGAAGATGTCGCTCCACCAGGTCCACTTGACCACTGCTTTCAATTATGCTATTCAATAAGCAAAAAATGAAATGCCACCCATTATATTTTTACTGAATAATCTCCAATAGGTTTAAATCTTTTCACAAAGAAATATAGCTAACTCAATTATCAAAGGGAAAACAATATTTAAAAAAAAATTAAATGTGAGAGTAGCAAGTTCAACTCAAGGTATATATTTAATTAAATTTATCAGCATCCTAAATAGATTATCCTTGCTCAAAGCATTTATTGTTCCTTTAACCTAATTTATATTGATCTTTGGCCACCAGCTGTCATAACTGGCCTCCCACAGTTAGTAGCCAGATCAATCCAAAATGTTACTGACTGCTGGTTAAGATAAATTAGTTAAATAAAAAGTTAAAAGGAAATGAACTTTATTTAAAAACATTGCACAATGCCTCCCAATGACTTAATGCCCACATTATTACCTGGGTTGTGTTCTGAAAGAGTTATCCTGCCTTATATTATGTTATGCCATATCCTAATACTTTAAAACCACCCTGGCCTCAACTCCTCCCATCTTTGTAACCTCCCACCCCCATCCTCCCAGCTCTATAAATCCCCTCAGTCTCATATTTCTCCTGTTTTAGCTGATTTTGCATCCCCAACTTTCTTTGACATGATTCTGATGCATTGATCTGTTCCAAATTTGGAATATAATTCGCTCATTATGAACATTATACGCCTCTACAAAGTATCAGGCTACAATCTTAATGTTTCGAATGGGACTCAGATTACAAAACAATAACATAATATATCTTAGATTAGGACCACAAAGGCAAAGAGTGTGTCAGGAAGTAAAATGGTCTGTGCTGATCTGAATCATGGCCTGATGAAATTATTCAACGGTTCATCCCTGGCACTCAAATGGGTTGGATGCAGATGTCCTATCTGGCTGGCCTTTTGCCCAGTGGAGTCTTGCAATATCATCTCGGTGGCAAAGTTGAGACTTGGCTTTGTCCTAAAGTTATGCAGCAAAGAAACAGGCCCTTTAACTCACCAGGTCCATGCTGATCTTTTTGACCATCTAACAAATTCCATTTGCTTGCATAAGGACCATATCCTTCTATGCCTTACCCATTCAACTGGCTGGATCTTTTTTGCCTCTTAACAGTAGTAATTTTATTCATTCCACCACCTCTTTTGGCAGCAAGATCCAGATATCAACAAATCTGTGCAAAAACAATCTAGCCTCAATATCTTCTACATACCTCCTTCCTGTCACTATACGCCAATGCCTTCTTGTTTCCCACGATGGGAACACAATTTTACTGTATGCACCATTATTTTATATACCTCTCTCAGATTACCCTGCAGCTTCCTGTGCTCCAGGAAAAATCAGCCCTGTCTCCCTAATCTTTTCCTATAATTCATATTCTCAACCCAGGGAATATCCATGAGCAGTTGAAATAGTTGCCATTTACATTAAATGTATCTGACACTGATATATTTAAGAACAAAACTTTAGATGCTTTAACCAAGTTTCCCAAAACCATAATTAAAACAAATTAAATCTATGTCAAAAGATTAGGAATCCAACAGGAAAGTTATAGAATTGCCTTTCAAGTTAATGGGGTTTTATACATATCACCAGGTCTGGCCAGATGTGGAATTCAAGTGACGCTCCCAGGTGTTACTGGGGATTTCCAGCACACCAGATTTATTACCAGATTCAATGCGGAATCCAGTGACGGAGTAAACTGTGTAATAAAATTAAAGAGCTGAAAGCATATCTGGGAAATAAGCAAATGTAGACAATTTCAAGAAGTATTTTAATTTCAATGGCCCGAATGCTAGTAATTTCAATTGCAACAGTCTGTAAAGTCAACCAGCTTCAGCCTAATGAAACTGTTCATTTAATATAAATTAAGTTGAAATTGATTGTGTAGTTTCATAAAGAACCAGGAATGGGTAAAATTGTTGTCCAATTGTTTAACTTCAGTATTTAGATTATTCTGTCAGCCACATATGAACAACCTATAGCACAGTGTTGCCCAAGAGAAGAGTTACAGTGAGGTGACCATGCTATGGTATAGGCAGGAAGTAAATGGGTGAGCACCAGGAAAGGGAGCAAGCAGAAAGTGCAGGAATCCCCTGGGTCCTTTCCTTTTGACAACGGGTATGCGCCTTTGAATGCTATTGCTGCAAAGGACCAGTCAGGGGGAGCAGCAGCAGTGGTCCAGCCTGAGATATCGGGACTGGCTCCAAGGCGCAGTGGAAAAGGGAAAAGTCAGACTATATAGTGATAAGAGACTCATTAGTTAGGGGCACATACAGAAGATTCTATGGCAGCAACAAGACTCCAGGATGGTGTTGCCTCCCTGGTACCAGGGTTCAGGATGTCTTGGAGCAGTTGCAGAACATTCTCAAGGAAGGCAATCTCATCTCATCTCTTATTGTCATGTACAAGAGGAACAGGTTGTATCTGAACTGGAGGAGGACCAGTATCCCGACAGGGAGGTTCACTACTGCTAATCAGGAGGGTTTTAACTAGAGAGGCAGAGGGGTGGGAACCAAAGTAGTAGGCCAGAAATTGGAAGGGATGATGGGAAAGCAGAGGTTAGGACCAGTAAATCTCAAAGGAAAGCCAGGCATGGAGAGATGAAGGAATATGGTGACACTGATGGGCTGAAGTGTGTTTCTTTCAATGCAAGGAGTATTGTGGAAAAAGCAGATAAACTTAAAATCTGTGTATCTGGACTTTCAGAAAGCCTTTGATAAGGTCCCACATAGGAGATTAGTGGGCAAAATTAGAGCACATGGTATTGGGGGTAGGGTATTGACATGGATAGAGAATTGGTTGGCAGACAGGAAACAAAGAGTAGGAATAAACAGGTCTCTGTCAGAATGCAGGCAGTGGCGAGTGGAGTGCCACAAGGCTCAGTGCTGGGACCACAACTATTTACAATATATATTAATGATATTAATGATTTAGATGATGGAATTAAAAGTAACACTAGCAAATTTGCAGAAGACACAAAGCTGGTTGGCAGAGTGAACTGCGAAGAGGATGTTAGGAGGTTGCAAGGTGACTTGGACAGGTTGAGTGAATGGGCAGATGCAGTATAATGTAGATAAATGTGAGGTTATCCACTTTGGTGGCAAGAACAAGGAGGCGGATTATTATCTCAATGGTGTCAGATTAGGAGAAAGGGAAGTGCAATGAGACCTGGGTGTCCTTGTACACCAGTCACTGAAAGTAAACATGCAGATGCAGCAGGCAGTGAAGAAAGCATGTTGGCCTTCATAATGAGAGGATTTGAGTATAGGAGTAAAGAAGTCCGTCTGCTGTTGTACAGGGCCATGGTGAGATCACATCTAGAGTATTGTGCAGTTTTGGTCTACTTTTGAAGGAAGGACATTCTTGCTATTGAGGCAGTGCAGGGTAAGTTCATGAGGTTAATCCCCGGGATGGCGGGACTGTCATATGAGGAAAGATTGGAAAGACTGGGCTGGAATTTAGAAGGATGAGAGGGGATCTTGTAGAAACATATAACATTATAAAAGGACTGGACAAGCTAGAAGCAGGAAAAATGTTCCTAATGTTGGGGGAGTCCAGAATCAGGGGCCACAGTCTAAGAATAAAGGGGAGGTCATTTAAAACCAAGATGAGAAAAAACTTTTTCACCCAGAGAGTTGTGAATTTGTGGAATTCTCTACCACAGAAGGCAGTAGAGGCCAATTCACAGGATGAATTTAAAAGAGAGTTAGATAGAGCTCTAGGGGCTAGTGGAATCAAGAGATATGGGGAGAAGGCAGGCACGTGTTACTGATTGTGGATGATCAGCCATGATCACAATGAATGGCAGTGCTGGCTCGAAGGGCCAAATGGCCTCCTCCTGCACCTATTTTCCATGTTCTACGTTCTAAGTCACAACACAAGTAGATAGTGTGGTAATAAAGGTATTCGGTATGCTTGCTTTCATGGGTTGGGGTAGCGAGTATACGAGTGAGGAAGTCATGATGCAGCTTTCTCGGACTTTGGTTGGGCAGCAATGGGAGTGTTATGTGCAATTCTGGTCACCCATTATAGGAAGGATGTGGAAGTTTTGAAAAGGGTAGGGTGGAGGTTTACCAGAATGATTCCTGGATTAGGGGGTATTAGCTACAGGGAGAGGCTGGACAGACTTGGATTGCTTTCTGTGGATCGCCAGAGGTTGCAGGGAGACGTGATAGAAATATAGAAAATTATGAGAGGTATATATAGGTTAGACAGTCAGAATCTTTTTCCCAGGATAGAAAATAAATCAAATACTAGAGGGCTCAGCATATGCAGCTGGAACTTTCTAGAAGGTTGAGATAAATTGATGCAAAAGAACCCTATTTACAACCAAAATGTTATTCTTTCAATACATCTCAACATGATAATGGATGTCATTTAATAATTACAAGTGTATTGTGATTATTAAAAATAAATAAAATTAGAAAATACGGCACTGCTTGCAAATGTTACAAGCTAATTTATATGGAAAAACCAAAAATAAAATTTATCAATTATGAGAAAACCTTTTCACAAAAATTTAAATTATTTCATTTTTAAGGTATGTCAAACAACAGAACATGGTATCTGAAGGAGTTTGAACCAGTCAGATAAGGAAGATATGGCATCCAGTGATCTTCTCATTATCGTTCTAATGAGCAACTTTGCTCTGGGAATATTCGTATAGTCACTTTCACATCTTTCTTTTTACTCCCTCGTCTGACTTTTCATATTTAATTAAGTATTAAGGAGTTCTCACTGCTCTCAACTGGCTGTCCCTCCTGTTTAAAGACTGTATTTTGGAGACAGATACTGAAGCTTGTGATACTGAAGCTACAGAGATGGCAGCTGATCCAATTATTATTCACACACCTAGCACAAAGCCTCTTCAGTACCTAATGATGGGGAACAGAAGACAAATCTATCCTGAAACCTGTATGGAGACCACATAAATTATGTACAGAGTGAATCAATGAAGATTCTTAAATGAAAGAATGGTGTGGAGCCAACTTGGCACACTTCCGTGCACACACAATTTTCTAGTATCCTCTTGCCTTTAAAATAACATCTTCATTAAAATTTAATTAAAGACACTATATTTGAACAACTAATCAAACAGTCAAATAATTTTATATTTAATAACAAAAATAGAACTTAAAAGTCATTCAATAAACTTGAAACAGTTCAAATCTGGAAAACCAAAGTCAGAACATTTGCAGTCATTACCTATGAGGAAATTGCATTTACTGTGACTAGATTATAGTTTAGAACTACATTTCTAATTAATTAATGCCTGTGTGTTTGGTGAGCAGCTTCTTTGAGATCCTCAAAATAGCTATGTGACAGATCCTTTGAAAGGCAGTTCATTCATTTGAATCTCTTATTACCAAATACAATTTAAAATTGACTTTCATTTCTACCAGCCCTTTCCCAGGCAATAACTTGATTCTTCCAAAAAAATTAATACCCATTGCCATTTCTTTATAGTTGGCAGCACTCATTCAAAATTACTCTTTAATTGTCAATGGTTTATTCCCCACATGTTCAAAAAATATATATTGCCCATGCCGAACAAGATGACTTATTACATTAGTCCCACCTATGGCCCGTATCCCTCTAAACCTTTCCTATCCATGTACCTAACCAAATATCTATTTTTCGCGGCAAATATCGCGACACGGTGGCACAGCGGTAGAGTTGCTGCCTTACAGCGAATGCAGCGCCAGAGACTCAGGTTCGATCCTGACTACGGGCGCCGTCTGTTCGGAGTTTGTACGTTCTCCCAGTGACCTGCGTGAGTTTTCTCCGAGATCTTCGGTTTCCTCCAGCACTCCAAAGACGGCATGGACAATATATATTCTTTGAACATGTGTGGAATAAACCATTGACAATTGGTAGGTATGTAGGTTAATTGGCTGGGCAAATGTAAAAAAAAATTGTCCCTAGTGTGTGTAGGATAGTGTTAATGTGCGTGGATCGCTGGGCGGCGCGGACCCGGTGGGCCGAAGGGCCTGTTTCCGCGCTGTATCTCTAAATCTAAAATATCTAAAACAATGTTGTTATAGTACCTGCCTCATCTATCTCCTCTGGAAGTTCGTTCTATACATCCACCACCCTCAGGTTCCTATTAAATTTCCCACCTCTCATCTTAAACCTATGCCCTCTGGTTCTTGATTTTCCTATTCTGGGTAAAATACTCTGGGCATTCACCTTATCTACTCTCATGATCTTAGACACTTCTGTGAGATCATCCTTCATCCTCCTGCACTCCAAGGTATGTAGTCCTCCCTATAGCTCATACCGTCAAGTGCTGGCAACATCCTTGTAAATCTTTTCTGCACTCTTCCAGCTTAATTTTTCTACTAACATGACTAAAATACAGTATTACAATAAATTCAAGATACAAAAATACAGTACAATCTAAATGAATTTACCAATGCTATTTTTTTTTAATTGATCACATTATAAAGAATTAAGATTTTTTTTGTGACCTTAAATGTCAATCAAGGAACTACTTTGTGAATGCTGCCTGTGGTATAAACATACTGGCAGCAGGGCAATCATTAATGCAAGATGTTTGATTTAGAATTTTGATTTAAGTGTAATTAGATTGCAAAGATTGCCAAAAAAAACATAGTGCTGGATTAACTCAAAAGGGCAGGTAGCATCCCTGGAGGACATGGAGAGGAGAGGTTTCAGGTTGGGATCTTTAAGATACAATCTGAAGAATGGTTTTGATCCAAAATGTCACCCTTCTACACCCTCCAGAGATGCTGCTTGACCCAGAGATGCTGCCGGGCCCGATGAGTTGTACCAACAGCTTTTTTTGTAAAGAAATTATGCTTGGATCATGGATTCCCAAATATCTTTTAAATCACAGAAAAATTGCGATCTTACAAGAACTCCAGTTTTCATCTTTTACCGAAAATTTAATCAGTTGCAAATTCAATGCATAAACAAAATTTCCAATGACTATAATATGATTGTGGACTACCATCTGTGCCCTCCATTGCTTGTTGACATATTCATACATACTTCACTGAGCACATCATGCTTGACCCAGCCCATGCCTCATGCCGTCTGTCACCCCATCAGCTGTACAATCCTCACCAACTATAGTCTTGCAAGCCTAATCAATCCAGAGGCCTCACAGCCATGGCCATCCTGCAAAGTGGACTGCACTATAAAGGATAACTAGATGATGAAGCCTGTTAGTGGTGGTACTGCTACTATTATTATTTACTAGGCGACCCCTGGACCCGTTGGATTCCCGTCGTTACTAATGGTCTTTAGTAACTTGTCAGTTTCTTTGTTGAACTAAATCAAGGTGCATCTAAAGCGCTTGACAAATTAGTTGATTAGAAAGCAGCCAAAACGGTACACGATAGTGCAACAAATTGAACGAAACACGACTCGTGGACCCGTTGGTTCCCGTTGTGATAGCCCCGGGGCCGGGGATGGGTGAGGGGGGAGAGGAAAGGGGAGAGGGAGCAATTCACCCAGGCCCCGGGTGCCCATCGCAGTGGCCAGCAGCAGGAGAGCGTCCGTAAGGCGCTGCTCCATGTTCGTCCTGCCGGTGGCCATCTTCTTTGACCTTCACTCTTTTGCAGCGCTGCACCACGGAAGGAAGGTCAGGCGTGGGGCATGTCGGCACAGGCGCTGGTTTTCCCGGCGCTGCTGCGCAGGCGCGCCGCCGCCGGGCACGGCAGCCCTCTCCCAACTGTGCACACGCGGATACCCGTTGGGTTCCCATTGTGACGCAAGATGAACACGGAAGCATTAGATGAAAATGGTGATGTTTATTTTGTGGGGGATGTGCCCGAAATGCAGTGAAATCGGTACACGAGAGCGCAACAATTTGAAGGAAAGTTGATACTGCACACCGCAGGCGAATGATGAGTTATGTGTCCCTAAAATTGGTGGACACACACAGGCACTCGCGCACGATGAGACTTTGAGTAATATATAGATTATAGATAACAAATTATTAAAGCCTGACAGCCTTTGTTTCTTATAACTGGATATTTAAAAGTAGCTGGAATAGATAAAAGTAGTAATTCTCAGAGTAATTAAATGTTTTTAAAAAATGACAAGCACACATTTAACTGTAGTCTAGAAAGTATCCTGACTGATTGCATCATGTCTGGTCTGGCAATTTGAATGCAGAGGTAAGCAAGAGGCTGCCGAGACTCAGCCCAGTCCATCATGGGCACCGCCATCACAGTGTCAACATGAAGCACTGGTTCAAGACGGCATCCATCAAGGATCCCGACCATTTGGGCCAATGCCCACTTGTCACGGTTACCATCAGGCAGGAGGTACACAAGTCCAAAGTCGCACAGTTAAACTCTTTTAACGATTTGGAAGGAGGCCATTCAGGTGACTACCCATCTATGGTAACAACTATATTGTGTTTTCAAACTGTGTGCGGGGAAATTCTCTCAATGCCAGAGAAAAGTATAAATCAAGAAAAATAAAATTAATGTACGTTTACTGGCTTTGTTGGTCAGAGATGCGATTCAAGAGTGTGGGGCTTCAAAAAGTACAGAAAGACAGAGGACAGCAGGGAATTCTAGATTGTGGACTCTTGGTTGTCTAAAGGATAAGTAAAAGTAGAATAAAATGAATACAATCCCAGCAAGCTGGATGATGGAAGCAGGGCTTTAGATGGGAATAACATGGTTCGTCGAGTCAAAGATAGTAACGAATGAAGACTAATAATGCAGAGGCGCGACATACTGATGTATGTAGTATGTAGTAGCACTGCTACTACACAGGTCTGGCCACCTGGGTTCACACCAGTCCTCACTTGCCATCTCTGGAGATTGTGCATTTCCCATGACCGTGTAAGCTTCATCCTCTTGACTGCATTCTTCTCTATCCCAAAGTAGTATTGGCAAGTTAAATGATTGCAATAGATTGGTCCCAATATAGATGTTTGGCAGGAGAATCATGGAGAGTAGCTGGAACAATAGTTTTATTTCCATATTTCCTTGTAATTTATATAAACAGTGAGATAAAGTGTTATCTGAATTTTAATTTTTTTTAAAGATGGGAATAGATGAATAATGCAACAATACATTAACAATGAACTTTTCATGATGAGATTAATGGGATATGGGGCTGTAGTTTGTAAATACAGTAGGCAAACAAAGGATGGGCTAGATTTTGTGGTGGCATTTGCAACATATGAAAAGTCTTGGACAAGATGAGGGAATAAGACAGGAGATGGAGAAAGACACGTCCTCTAGAGCAGGGAAAAGACAAGCTGTGGGACTATTTTGAACGGATCAGCAAAATAAGATTGGAGTAAGCCGCTAATACACTAGAATGGGTGCTCCAAATTCATGCGATATCCAATAACTCTATGCACTGCTTGATTGCAGGGGGCGAGGAGAATTTAAAGAAATGGAAGCAGAGAAGGAATGCCAGAGACATCTTTCCTCTCCAATCTGATACAAAATTTGCTTGCAATTTGTTTTTTTAATATATTGACGCAGAGAAGAACCTGTGCTCATTACATAATAAACGCATTTTACTCCCCCTTTCGTGGAAGAAATATGAAGTGGTGGATGACAGTTTTCCATCATTATTGTTTGAAATATGTGCAACTACAGGTTCGGCTTGATTATAGCCTTATCCAACTACTGCATAAATCTTATGCTTGTATAATCAATTGAGTGCCAATGACCCAAATTATCAAACGTCGGCAGATTTAAAAGGAGCCAGGCATTAATTTTAAACAAATTGACTACTTTAATGAAATACCAAAGGGAATCATTGTAATTCTGCTGAATAATTCAAAGTGAAAAACTTTCAATAATAAAAAAAACTGACATGCCCACTGCGTAAAAATTCAGTAAATTCACCCAAATACCTACATTTGAATGTATTCCAGATGATTAATGTATCGTATTAAATACTTATATAGACAGCTAACAAATAAAGTAATT
The DNA here is from genome assembly GCF_053455715.1 of Rhinoraja longicauda. Classification (NCBI taxonomy): domain Eukaryota; kingdom Metazoa; phylum Chordata; class Chondrichthyes; order Rajiformes; family Arhynchobatidae; genus Rhinoraja; species Rhinoraja longicauda. The sequence continues at coordinate 24,709,417 of NC_135968.1, read as the reverse complement.
TTGGCAAGTTTCAATTGTTGCTTTAGTGCATAATTACTTCAGTAGGACAGATGATGAACCAGAATGAGAAATATTAATTTGTGGCTAGGTGTATTCTTCAGAGCTTCACCTCGAGGCATCTTATTGAAAGAAAAACAGAAGGCGCATTCTTCAGAAATAATCCAAGTAACGAACAAGGGACTCCTGGGATTTAAATAGATCCTAATTGTAAATTAAGAATCAGTTTTCAGTATATTCTAGAACAATTTTTTTTTTAAAGCATCCTAGAAAATGAAAAATTAGTACAAATTATTGAAGAAAAAGGAATTTGAGAAATAAATAGCAATTTTTTGGGGGAAAAAAGAAAATAATGCATTAATTTTAGTTTCAGACTTGTTCTCGTGCTCTTATTTTGTTGGTTATGGATAGGAGTCACGATCAATTCGCAAGAGAAGTTTAATTCATTCTTGGGTCTCTTCTGGAGCATCGGTTAACCTTTGAAGGAACATTCAATTTGCAATAGCTGGTGTTTGTGATACACCATTTTATTACCTAGACATTTTCTATTTATTTGGGATGACATAATGCAAGCTTATTAAATATAATTCAACCACTAACTTAAAACAAAATTAAGCAAGGAACTAAGACGAGAGTCAGATATAATCTAATAGATTAAAAAAAGGCGAGTCAAATGGTGGTCCCAGCATAACATCTAAAATTTCTAACTGGAATGCATTTGGTATACCCCTAATAAGATAAAAAAATATTAAATGGATGATGATTTAAAATCATACAATTAAATTCAAACAATCATCGTATGATTGTGCAGTGTGGAAATGATTACTGCAGAACTATGTATTTACTTTTAGCCTTCAGAGGGGGAAAAAAGGTCTGGAATTCACCTCCTGAACTTCCATAATTTTCTTTCCCGAGGTGCTTCCTCAGACTTTTCTTTTTGAAAAGACTTTCATTATCTGTTCTTTAAATCTCCTTCTGTAGTTACATTTTTATATGATAGCTAGACAGTGAAGTGTAGTGGAGCTTTAAAAAAATATTATATATCATCATGCAGTGTGCAATTTAAATACAATTATGGCTGTTTAATAGGAATTGAAATACTGCTTACAACAGGGTAGTCAGTCTAAACATCATCTTAAAAAAATGTACTAAAAATAGTGAAGCTTCACTACAGCGAATTTTGTTGACATGGGATGCACTGCACATTTTGCTTTCTCAGGCATAAAGTCACATTTCCTTATACTCACTGTGATTTTGTCTTCATAGTATCCAGAATGATGCTGCTTGAAGGTTTTTCTAGCATGTTGACCGTTACTTAGACAATTGTTTTGGTCAGTGGATGCTTTGCTCTTCACATTTTCATAATTTGAAGGCTTTGTTACACTAGAAAAGTACAGACATTTTCAATGTCAATTCATTAGTAAGCACAACGTTGTTTATTGCAAAGTTCACTGGCACCTCATGTAGTCAAATCCATTCTTTGTATGACAATCTTGCTATATATTGCCATATTTGAAATTTTCAATATTCAGCCCCTTATATTACAAATCAAGCAGGAATCTATTCCAATTAAAGCAGATTTTTTTTCTCTCCACAGATGTTGACTGATCTGCTAAGTATTTTCTGAATTTTGTGTTTTTATATCAGATTTCTAGCACCTGTGGCATTTTTTTGTGTTCAAAGATTACAGTATTGTATACAAATCAAAGCCAATGGAAACAAATTTTGATAAGTGTCAAGTGATAGTCATTACAAAACTCCTCCCTGCCCCAACGATCACATCACAGTATAAGCGTCCTTTCCAAAAGGGTAGGCAAGCTATGTACTCCAACATGGAAACTGGTTTAAAATTTGTCAAGTGTAATTTTGTACAATGTACCAATCTAGTTTCTATGATTACATTTCCCTTGCATCCCATTAAGGGAAATAAGGCCAGCTCCAGTCTTCTTACAATGGAGATAATTTACTTTAGCCTGGTAACCTACCATTTCCCCTCATTTCTTTTCACCAGCTATCTCCCCTCCACCCCACATTCCCAAAATGTTGCCTGTTCACTTTCTTCCATAGATGTTGTCTGACCCGCTAAGTTCCTCCAGCATTTCTTTGCTCTTAATATCAATCAGCATGTCTTGGGAGATAATCTAAACACCAGAGAGCAACACAGGTTTTTGGAGCCAAAGCAGCAGCACTAACTGCTGCACAAGGTGGTGGAAACACAAGTCTTTGACTACTTTTAAGGCAGAGGTGGATTATATTCTCAATAAGCAAATTGGTGAAAGGCTACAAGTGGGTATGCAGAGCCAAGGATAGTCATATCAGCTTATTGATCTTATTGAATGATGGAGTAGGGTCAAGGACATATGAATCACAACAAAAAGAGGCACATATGTTCATATGAATTGGTTGCTGATGTGGCACATTGTTTCCATCAGCTCCCACACTGTTCCTGCAATAGATTATCTGCCCCGTCATGCAGATTTTGCTTTAAATCTAGCACTACACCATTGCTCTTGTTTTTCTGAAGTCCCTTAAAGTCTACAGTACATACACTGCACTCAGCTGGCACTGCACACTGTCTTAGTAGGGCTCAGATTTATATCCCCAAATGGAACAGATTCAAACTCAGCTGGCTTCAATCTCTCCTTTCAACATTGTCATACTTATTAATTGCAATGAAGCCATGTACTATATCAATAATGTATGCTTTCAAAAATTTCAGTTATTTCATACTAATCACCTCAGTGCATTCTATTAGTCCATTTAATTACAAAAATTCTTTTTGAACATCACTAATTAAATGGTTTGCAGAGTATGGCAAATTAACCTACAGCTCAACATTCGATCAACATTACCCCTAAAGAGGATTGCTAAGAATCTCAATACCATTTTCTTTGCCTGTCAACTATTTTGCTTTCCACATTCTTCGATCTTTCTTCTAATTCATTTCTAGGTATCGTATTTCTTAAATTCATTTTGCCTCCAAAAATATGATATGTATTATATGCTAATATTTTGCAGGTGAAAAGAAAGATTTGGGGATTTGCTTTACCAAAATATAATTCCAATCTCCTATTGCAAGTGTTAATACATAAAGTTTAAATCTGGATTCAATTATTACATGCTTTAATTGTTACAGTTCAGTTAAAAAACAAAACTGCTTTAGCTATAAATTAAATACAACAATTTGCTCTGACCTAAAATTGTGTTTTTATTAAAATAGCATCTTGCTGTGAACAAGATATTTCCTGGGAAGCAGAGTTTATCTCGGTATAAAATGTCAAACATTACTTGAAGTCCTGATATGTTGATACAGTTTTGAAAATGATAACCAGATTGCTTAGATCAATTTTAGGACACTACCTTGCCAACACTCTTGGAGTCCCTGACCAGAATTAAAACAGTCAGAACATAAAATAGCCTTTAGCTATAGTGAGGGTTTGGGTAAGGAAGAGCAAGAAAGGCCACGTTACAACAAAAGGTCACATCTGTAAGGAAAAAAAGTGACTGGTGAATAAGTCTCTGCTAATTCCTATTGTAGTGGTTTGTAATAGTGATCTGAGGCAATCTGCCCTGCTCACTATACGATTGATCTAAATGAGGCACTCCTTCATCAGGTATTGTTTGAGCTCGAAAGACATGAAGCTTCCTTCATAGCCTGCTTTTCATTCTCACATCAAGGACATGATGGACTTGTTCATTCATGGCTCTGTTTTTGATCTCACTCAGAAAAATGAATGAAGTGAACTGGATCGAATTAGTTGTGGTGAAAACTAGGAACAGCTCCATTTATAGAAGTGTAGCTGTAATTTGTAGTGCCCTTTATTCATGTAATGTCATTCTCACGTCAAACAAGCTGGAGGATATCGTGGTCAATTGTTCAGATGATCTGTGGCCAAAGGTTAAAGACGCAGGTCCTAATTACCACACATGACAAACTGAAGCCGGTTTATTTGTAGAGGAAACTGATTGTAAACCACTTAAAGGCAATACAACCAAAATATACATCTGCAAATTTCCAAGCAGATGAGCATTCTTTAAGAATGAAAGTTAAAGTTAGTGGTTAGAGATAAAAACAACAATTTAAAAAATAAGTTCTTCAGTAAAATAAACTCTGAGCATTAAACTGTGCTTCCTCTGTGTCTGTGTACTATGATTAAAATTAGAATGGTATTCAAAAGTCTAAATATCTTGCAAGAAGAATAAATAGCATGAACATTTTTAATCAATTCCGTCTCTGGTTTTGTTGATGTTCGTAAACTGCAAGAGATATCCAGCTGAAGCCAGCTGAGTTTGAGAGATCAAAACTAAATTCTTGTACACTGACGTAGAAGAAACAAATTCCCAATCACTCACCTCACTGTAAACAAAGTTGGAGGAGTTACATTGTGAACTGTGATGTAAATGTTCTCTCAGTGCATTGAGGAAAGAACATTTCTTGCTACAGTAGTCATTTCTATATATAAATGATACAGCTTGGAAACGGACCCTTTGGCCAACCGAGTCCACGTCGATCACCGATCACCCGTTCACACTAGTTTCCACTTTCACATCCACTCGCTGCATGCTCAAGGCAATTTTCAGAGATCAATTAACCTACACGCCGCATGTCTTTGGGATATGGGAGGAAACCAGAGCACTCGGCGAAAACCCATGGAGTCACAGGGAGAACATACAACTCTATATAGAGAGCACATGGGGGTCAGGATCGAACCACATGTCTCTGGCGCTACGAGGCAGCAGGTCTATCAGTTTCCCAGAGCTAAAGATTACCTTTGCTCCAATTTTCCTATATTATACGAGCTCTGTCCAACAATTTGAACAATCACGAGTTTATCTCACACAAGAAATTGTTTGGATAGCAAAAATGAAACACTGTATTTTGCAGAGTTTTTGTGCCCTGACAATAATACTCCAAACCTGTGACAAGGATGGGTACTATTCAATTTTATTCAGTAACTTAGTAACATGGGTATCGGCCAAATGACTGAAAATGACATTGCTGGCTTGTAGGACAGGAAGAGTTGCTCAATGAGTCAATGACTACTGAAGGTGGTGGTCTCATCTTTCGGGTGGACACTTTTTTATAACTCCAGGATATACACAATTCTACAATCAATTTGTTTTAATTTTTCTACCTGGAGTTACATACTGATAGGGAAGTCAATAATACAGGATATTACAGACTAATATCCCGAGCCACTGGTAGGTGATAGATCATGAGTGAAATCCTTTAATTTATTTTCACTTGCTTCGTTTGATACAGATGTTTTCTTCATCACCACTGCTGCCACAGTAGAGTTCAGTTAGCTCAAAACACACCCAATAACCCATTGTTCAGTAACCTTTATACATTTAGTTTTTCTAGATGATCACGTGTTTTCAACCAACATTCATAAAAGGTTTTTAAGTAGTTCAGAAATTATCTACAGGTTATCTCCAAGGATCTGCTGAAAAGAATTGGTAATAATCTGTCCAGTTAAACTGTTGGGCTTACCGTCAGACTGTCCAGTTACTCCCAAGAGCTTGTTAATTACCTGTTGTTTCTCTACAGAGCAAGTTAATTAACTGTCGTACCGCAATGATGCTTGTTAATAACATGTCCAGTATCTCGGAGTCTTTTATAACACATTATAAGCTTATATTAAGCTTATTTTTACCACGTCAAGAACTGCAAATTGAGATTCTTTCACAATTTGTATTATTTTTAGTTAATTCTATCTCAAAGTCTTTTCACATTAATAAAGGTTAATAGATTGTCAGAAGAACTTACACTACTATCATTATGCAGCCAATTGTACAGCCAAAACATTTTCTCCTGCAATATATCTCTTCACAATTTAGCAATTAGCAATCACAAAAAAAAATCATCAATTGCAAAAATAGCAGGAGTGGAATTGAATGGACAATTCTAGTTTGCAGTTTCAATGACACATAATTCTGGTCTTAGTCGTGAAGAAAGGTTAACAAAATTTATCAAAATTATTGAAAAAGTGTACAATAACTAAGTTACTGAAACTGAACAATTTAAAAGTAAAAAAAAAAAAAATAAAAAAAAAATAAAAAAATTGTCCCTAGTGGGTGTAGGATAGTGTTAATGTACGGGGATCACTGGGCGGCACGGACTTGGTGGGCCGAAAAGGCCTGTTTCCGGCTGTATATATATGATATGATATGAAAAGGTAGTTTAACTTGAATGCAACCATTTGATCCTTTATTTCACAATACAAGTTAAAGTATCCTTCCATAAATCTGATCAGCAATAAGTGTATTTTATGGTAACAATTTTATACTTAGTCCCAGCTGCCACTCACAACAGGAATTTGTATATTAAAAACGGATCTCAGATTTTGCTGTGTTTGTTTTCTTTGATTTGATGTGCAAAGAAAACCATTAAAGAACTCACAGCCTCAATATTGCAGTAAATTATTTATTTGTTACAAACTAAATATCGAAAAAGAAAATTTGACACTAACTGACAAGCAATGTGATGGAAAACAAATCTTTCAGAGATTTGCAAGGCAATACCCAAGGCTATCTAGCTTTTTGATCACAGCGATAGACCAGAGACTTAAGTAAGTAAACTCTGAGCTCCGAGATAGAACAATCCAAGGCAGGGTTAAAGCATTCCCAATTTTGGTGTTCTATCCAAGGTGAGCTCAGTCAGTCATCAAGATTACAATTGAGTATAAGAGTTGGGAAATTATGTTGCAGCTGTACGAAACACAGGTTAGACAGACTATTGTGCACAGTTCTGGCTTCCACACTACGGTATTTATGGTAGCGTTAGAAAGAGTGCAGAAGAGATTCAAGAGGATGTTGTGTGGAATTGAGGGCTGTGGTTGTAAGGAGAGAGTGGATGGGCTCGATTTATTCTCACTGGAAGGTAGAAAAGTGAAGGATGACTGTATCAAATTAGGAAGGATCATGGATAGAACAGATAAAGAATTATTTACAGTGCAGGAATGTCCTTCTTGAATAGTTAGGGCATCAAAGGTTACAGGAAGAATGGGCCTGAGAGGGAAAAATTAGCTTTAATAGGAATTACAGTCAGCTTGGATGATCTGGGCTAAAATAGCCTGTACCTATGATTTTAGTCGAGAGTCAAGAGTGTTTGTCTGACAATATATAAATAACAATAAAACACTCTTGACTAGAATTATAGGTACATTACATAAATGTGTATATATATATATATATATATATATATACAGACACACACACACACACACACAAAGACACAAATAATGCCCCCAAATCCATGTAGTTGGGAACTTATTTAGAGGTTGCAGTGTTTAATAGCCTGATGTAGGGAAGAAGCTGCTCCTGAACATGGACATTACAGTTTTCAGGCTTCTTCCCCATGGAGGGAGTGAAGAGTGTGGCAAGGGTGGTGTGGGTCTCTGATGACGCTAGCTGCCTTTTTGAGGCAGTGAATCTTGTAGATCCCTTCGATGGTGGGATGGTCAGTACCTGTGATGGACTGGGCAATGTTCACCACTCTTCTTCATACCTGGGTATTAGAGTTCTACATCCACAGCATTGTCCATGTGTCTTCTCATTTGTTGCCAAAACCTTTTGGATTTGGATACTTTGCTAGCCATCTTACACGCTCCATCTTCAATTAATTTGCATCATCTTTCGATTTTCTTTCAAACTATTCATTCGTTGGATGTGCAAATCACTGGAAAGTCTAGAATTTATAGCCAATCTCCAATTGCCCTAGAAAGTGGAGGTGAATCAATTCCTCAAAATGCTTTTGGCAAAGTTACCTGCTTTGTTAGGTCAGGAATTCTAGAATTTGACAAAAAGTATCAAACTGTAGCCTGCAGAAATTATTCTTCCCACAAAATGTACCTCTCCTGCAGAGTGACTGGTCAGTTCAGAGATGAATTGTACAAATGTTAAATGGAAATATAATATCTAAACAAAACATTAACGATAAAAAAGAAATTCCAATGGGACTAGCTTTGGTATGCGAAGAATTATTTCGTTAGGAAAATAAGGAAGACCCCCATGTGATAAGAGATCTTACTTCCTCTGCATTCAGCAATCTTCTCATACCAGAGTTCTAACCTAGCACAGATTAAGAGGAAAACTGTTTCATCTAAACTGGAAGGAACGCGCTTGTAGTCAAAACAAACTTGAAAATTACAAACTATCTTGGTTGAAAATTGAAAGGGTTACGCCAGAAAAAGAAAAATTATGTTTGTTACGATATTTCTTAAAATTAGGTCAAGATGTGATCTCCTTGCAATGGTTCTTGAACTTTGCTGGGGAGTCTGCTGTACGTCAAATATCAATGTCTAGCACCACTTAATCATATGTTATGGGGTAATAGTATGTGAGTTATCTAGACCTTTGAATGAACAACTCAATCACCACAACATCGCTTTCAATTTACCACCTAATGTTTTTGAAATCAGTCAAGTGATTTTCTATAAATAAAGTTCAATAATTTATAGATTTAAAATAAAAATATGCCTGCACATTCCATAACTTAGATCATTTGGAAAAAAATGAATTGATCAAAGACAACTGGGCCTTCTGCACAAATGAAAAGAAGAAAGGTAATGTTGAGAGTGCTAACATGACTCCTCTTGTTACCCAATCAAAATTCTGGCCAACACACCTCAGAGTTACTAAGTAGATAGTAAACTCTCAAGGATTCCTACATAAAAACAAATCTTTCTGGGTCACCAGAAGAATAAGATATTGAAAGCAGAAGCTGATTGCTCTTTGCTCAAGTCGATTAGAATCGATTGGCTGAATTCACACACTGTGTGATTCGACCATTAGGGATGCCGAGATTGAAAATACATACCACCTTTTGGCAAACAAAGGAAAAAAAATGCATGTACGAGTACAAATGGAGGAGTCCATCCTAATTTTAGTTCATCCTATTATTTAACTTCAACCAGATTGATTACATGCAATAGATGAAAACTTTATTTTTACAGGTTCTATATTTATCCCAATGTTACATCCCAACAAAGTTCATCCCAATGGTATGAACACTGAATTCTCAATTTTAAGTTGGTATATTTAGATAGTTAGATAAAACTTTGGCTTTGGGCTTTGCTTTCTTAGTTGTGCACTTATCCTGGCGTTATCGCACAAGTACTTTGTGTTTTAATTGTAATTTATAACTACATAACCCTCTCCCTCTTTCCCCCATATAACCTACTCTGCCCTACCTGGACTATCCCCCATTTCTCCCCACTGAATTTTAAAAAGTTTTTTACAGTTTGTAAATGGACTGAACTGGGATTTGAACTTAGTCACAGAGTGATACAGTGTGGAAACGGGCCCTTTGGCCCAACTTGCCCATACAGGCCAAAATTTCCCAGCTACACTAGTCACAACTACCCGTGTTTCGTCCATATCCCTCCAAACCTGTCCTATCCATTTACCTGTCTAACAGTTTCCTTAAATATTGGCATAGTCCCTGCCTCAATTACCCCCACTGGCAGCTTGATCCATACACCCACCACCCATTGTGTGAAAAAGGTATTCCTCAGATTCCTATTAAATCTTTTCCCCTTCACCTTAAACCTATGTCCTCTGGTCCTCAATTCACCTACTCTGGGCAAGAGACTGCGAGTCTACCCAATCTATTCCTCGCATGGATTTATACACCTCAATAAGATCACCTCTTTGTTCACAAGTAGCAACTGCAATTTGAATCAAATATTTAGCATTTATTCTACAGCCTACAGCACAAAGCTATCTGTAAAATGGTTGATTTGAGAGAAATTAACACTGTAAATTAGATTTTAAATGAGCAGTTTTGCAAATTATAAAATTAGCATTTTCTAGCCTAGTTAGCTAGTAGGCAATGTTGATGTCATCATTGGTAGAGAAGATAGCATATTATTCTTCTTCAAAAATAACAAATAATTATTAAGACAATTCTTTTCCAACCATGTTATCAGAGTGTCTATATTGATCAAAACCACAAAAAGCTTTAAAAGGACAGAACATCTTAAAACTTGTCCTATTCCATCCAGTTCAAAATTGAATACATACAACCACAGACCTCTGACATTACTGGCCAAAAAAATACAAATCTTTAAATTTAATTTGTTCTGTTACTTAACTCCAATCTAGCAGGAAGCTAAATGGGTCTTGATTACTGAATTTTATAGTATTAGAACTGCCACAAATTGAAGTATTGTAGCAACATAGTTATAATTATATATATAAATAAATGTATAACTCTGGAAAGATATATATTTTTTAAAAGATAGATTACTTACCCGGACATACCGTCTGTTTTCAAGTCTGTGAAAAATGGGTTTCTGGAATCAATTTCAAAACCGCTGTGAAAATTTCCAAAAAAGGGATTTAGCAGTTTTGCATCACTAAAACTTTCCGACTTCATGTTGCTAATCTTTTCAGACTTTTTGACATCTTTCTTGCCAGTCACCCGAGCAAAAAGACTAATTTTCTCTTTCTTGGGCTCTTTTTTAACATCCAATGGTTTGTCTTTTGCTGCATGTTTGATATCTAAACTTTTGTCTCTGATCTCCCACGAATCACTGGTATTATCAAAAGGATTTCTACTTCTTGGCAATGTTGCAGCCTTTTGTGAGGACTTTGTTGGATCATCCCCATCCTTTGAGGCTGAAATTAGGTCAAATTGATCAATCTTGGAGGTGTCCATGCTTTGTGATCGTCTGTGGGGTGATTTTGGAAGGCAGTCACACCCTGCAATGATTCAAATTTAAAGAAAAATAAATAATTTAATATATATTTGATTAAAAATGCATACCAAGTAAAACAAGAGTAATTTGAAGAGCAGCTTGAAAAATGAGGAAACCCAAAAAACAACACAAATAAATTTAACTGAGCAGGTTTTTTAATACAGTGACTGACTTTAAACATTAAAACAAAAATTTAAAATTTGATTTATTCTCATTCCATCAGATGAGAACAATGTTAATTTCAACAGTTTCAAGTAAAGAAGTTGTTTTTATTTCTGGTACGTATTTATAAACCAGCTCCTACGAGCAACAAAGAATACAAGGCAAACTCAAAGCAAATCCTTGTGCACAAATGTATTGGAGGTTTAATACCTGCATGACCCCGATCCGTGACCATATCACCCCCGTCCTTTACAAACTCCACTGGCTCCCCATCCCCCAGAGAATCCAGTACAAAATCCTCCTCATGACCTACAAAGCCCTCCATAACCTGGCCCCATCCTACCTGACCGACCTCCTCCACAGGCACACTCCCACCTGCACCCTCCGCTCTGCTGCTGCCAATCTCCTATCCCCACCCCATCCGGACCAAACTCAGATCCTGGGGGGACAGGGCTTTCTCCATCGCTGCTCCCACCCTATGGAACTCACTACCCCAAACCGTCAGAGACTCCTCCTCACTCACCACATTCAAAACATCACTGAAGTCTCACCTGTTCAGTACTGCCTTCAACCACTGAAGGTCACCTCACCTTCTGTCTCCTTTCTCTGTTCGTTTACTTATTTATCTATTTATTCACTTCCCTATGTTCTTTAAATCCCTGTAAAGCGTCTTTGAGTATATGAAAAGCGCTATATAAATGTAATGCATTATTATTATTATTATTATTATGACAAGGTGCAATGCTGCAGTTGCTCTGCTCACCGAGTTGATGCAGATATTGTTAAAAACATGCAGTTGACTGTGAAATAAAGATTACTGGTTCCTCTGCATAATGGAGGCAGCATGCATATATTTGAGCATAGATGGATGATCATCTCAGTACTCCCTCGTGGATGCTATGTAGACACAAGAAACTGCAGATGCTGGAATCTTGCACAAGAAACAAAGTGCTGGAGGAACTCAGCGGGTCAGGTAGCACCTGTGGAGGGAATGGACAGACAACATTTATGTTTGGAACCTTTTTTCAGACTGATGGAAAAGGGTGGAGAGAACTGGAAAAGAGACATGGGATGGGGCAAAGCCTCTATCCAGGTGCTCCAGAGATGCTGCCTGATCTGCTGAGTAACGACAGCACTTTGGGTCTCTTTTTTTTGTAAACCAGCATCTGCAGTTCCTCATTGCTACCTGGCAAGTGATAAGTGGATACAAGCAAGAGAGAGGGGGTTGGGACGATGATCAGATGGGCGAAGGAACAGACGAGAGATGAAAAGGAAACTACAGGGTATCAGATAAGTTAAGAGGTGGAGTGAAATGAAAGCCGGAGGGAGGAATATAGGTGGAAGACGACAGACCAGGAGCAATAAAAGGAAAATGGGGAACTCTGGGATGAGAGGAGTGGCAGATGAGTGTACGGTGGGAATAAGAGCAGAATGACTGAGATGGTGAGAGAAATTTGTGTGAACCAGTGCAGTGGATACTATGGAGGGTACTGCTTAAAATTGGAGAATTCAATGTTAATACAGTTGGGTTGTAGGTTACTCAGGCAGAATATATAGGTGCTGTTCTTTCAGTTTGCATGTGGCCTCACTCTGGCAAAGGTCACCTAGGACAGAAAAGTCAGTATGGGAATGGGAAGGGGAGTTAAAACAGTTAGCTGAAACGGTTAGCAACTGGGAGCTCCAACAGGACTTGGTGGACAGAGCACTATGCAGGTTTGGTAGCCAATCTCCACAAGGCTATCATGGCATTTGGAAAGCTCATAAGATTAAAAGTTAGGAAGAATGAACATTTATTTTTAAATATTTCAAGAAATTGTGCCTCAAAACATGAAAAATTGCCAATATAGTGCACCTACATGTTACTATTTACAGTATATATGTAAATCCTACAAGCAAATGGAATGACTAGCATGACATTTTTTTCTTTCACCAACAATTCATGAACTTCAAGTCTGAGAGGCATTTGTAAAGGTTTCAGGCCCTCTGTCCAATGGCAAGATGCTCTTAAAATTGTGGCCTTTCAATACTGAGGCTTTGCAGCAGCTGCTCACATCGTCAGTGTATTTCTCAAGTAAATTTGCACATTGGGTGCCAGTCTGAAACAGTCAATTATGGACAGCTCCTTGAAATGGAAGATCAGCAAGTTTCCATACATTCTCTTTTGAATTTCTTTGTAACAGTACCAGGTAGTTTTGGAATGCAAAACTACATCCTACCCTTCAAAAACAGCCAGTCCTATTTCTGCAAAATCCTCATTGAAACAATTTTGGCCATGTTTCAGTCCCTTCCTTATTGAAACTGCATCCAAGTCCACAATATCATTGTGTAAAAAAGGAAGCTTCCATTTTGACACTCAAGTCTGTGCTGGGGCTTTCAGAACAAAACATAATACAATTAGTCCAAGATAGCATTGAACAATCCTCTAATCTTGATTCTGTTTCATTACCAATTACCGCTATCTGCACCTATTTATTATCTACTTCAACCACTGGAAAGAGTAAGAAAGGAAAACAACCACTACCCAACATGAATTGTGAACACATAAAATCCTCTTAGCCTTCTCTGCTACATTCGCAAATATCAGTCAAACTGATGAGTGGGTGACCATCCAGAGATCTCCAACGTAATCGAAGCCAGTCTTCTATCAATTCAATTCACTTAATGTTAAATCAAGAAACTACAGAGCACCAGATCTATCAAAGGCCATGAGACCGGAAAACATCTCTGACGTAGCACTGAAGTTCCTTGCATCACAAATAGGCATACTTCCAGCCAAGCTGTTCCAATAGTGTAAAAACACTGGTAAATACTCAACAAGATGGAAAACTATCCAGGTCTGGCCTGTTCACAAAAAAACAATGCAATACAGATTAATTAGCACTTAATCAGATGTTGGAAGGGATATTGGTAGGGTATCAAATGGCAGTTACTTACCTATGTCTTATTTAGACCATTTACTTCCAGATCTCATTACAACTTGGTCCAAACATGCTTTAAAAACAACAAACCCAAAGATGAGATGAGAGAGACTGACTGCCCATAAAAATCAAAGAAACATTTGATCAGGTTTCTTGATCAAGAAGCCATGGTAAAACTGAAGGTTGTGGGCATCAAGGGGAATGCACTCCAATATATGGAGTTGTATCTCACATAAAGAAAGATGGTTGTGGTTGCTGAATTTCAACCATTTCAGACCTTTGGAACATTGCCAGCTGAGCGTCTGACCAACCAGACTACATATAATAACATCCAATTGAAAATAATCTTCAGAATACTTTTAGGACCCATTTGCTTTATAAAGTAAATGTATTTTACTTATTGTTGCACAGTATATGTTAATAAAGGTTAAGTATGTAACAAAACCTGACTATTTCAGGAAGCAATAGTTTAAATATTTTTGTAAAAAGATTTGTTTATTCTTAAACAAAATCTTAGCATTTTGTGACCAAACTTACCCTTTTTTTCTCCTGAATGAGTGGAATCCGAAGGAGGCTTATAAACCACATGGCCTATGGTATTGGATTTAAGTTTTTCCAGTGGCGGATGGGGATCAGGTAAATCTGACATCGACTGGGCAGAGGATAGTTTCTGAGGTCCCAATAGGAGATTTTTTTTTGGCTTTGACTTTCGCTGTTTATCACTTTCCACGGCATCTTGATCAGGATTGGCAGAAGTTGTACTTGGAATGATTGCAGATGAATGATCAGAGAACGTGCCATCATTTTTTCTTCCTTTCATTTTGTCCTTTAGTTTGGCAAAAGGGGATCTTGTTTTGTCTTTCATGGAAAGATCAAACATACTCGCAGTCATGTTGTTTCGTATAAACTGGATGCAAACTTGGATTGCTCCTCTTTCTTTTGATTTCTTTCCTGGTTTGGATTCTAACTTGAACCATCTAAATATAGAACACAAGTCTGTTACCATGGATAAGATATGATACAAATGGAAAATATCAATTCAACCTTGCAATGCAATGAAAAAATATTTTATTGGTGTAATTTTAAAGCAGCAAACAATCTCTATAAGTGCAATGACTGTGGGCAGATCAACATGATGCATCAAGTAGTATATTCATCAAAGCAGTTAATTAAAATTCCTCTAGTTTGCAATATAGCATGCACTTTCAGATACACTATGTAATGTCACAGGCTGTTCCTTTTGAGGAACTGCTGAGGTCCCGGGGACTGGGGACAGCACTACATTCTCATAGCTCTCATGTTAAATATGTGCTACTTTTTATGTAAGCTTGCTAACTAATTTACCAAAATATTATTAAACAGCCTCATAACACCCTACAAACCTTTGCCATATCCCACCTATCAAGATAGTTACAAATCCCAAGGTACATGTTCATTCAATGAATCATTGAGAAGCCTTACCAGAACCCTAGATTGTATATTTTACAGAACAAAAAGATTGTAGATATTTTTTCAGATGAAGGACCTGTTAAGATATTTCCAATTTCATAAAATAATATTGTCAGCGAGAGCAATGAATGAAAGAATGAAAACCACTTATGCAGGTTATCAGATTATAGTTGGTACAGTTTATCACATATCCACATCTTATTATAAAATACAAAGCTTAAATTTTTTAAACTGACTAGGTTAAGAATGTGTCTTGTTGATTTTGTCATTTAATTTTTAGTTTTCTACTTTAAAAACAAATAGATTTACTGTGTCAAATTTCCAAGCTGCCTCATTTATTATCCAAAAACTGCAGATCCACGAAAATTAAATTCAGAACAGAAAATTGTGGAAGCACTCAGCAGGTCAAGCAGCATCTGTGAAGAGCAAAATAGATGTGATGTTCCAGGTCAGCTCCATTTCAATAGAACTAAGTTTTATCTTCTATTAAGATACCCTGGTCCTTCACGTAACTACATTTTTTAACATTGACATAATACAATCAGATCCACATACGCCCATATCTGAATTTCCTTTGCAACAATGTTATTTTCAGTTCCGCAATGTCTATTTGAAGATGGATAACTTCAAAATAATGGGATGCAAGCCAAATTCATGAGCTCGAGGAAATTTTCATGGACTTTGAACACCATAATAAACATCTTTTCAAATTTGAGTCCAGGGGTGGATCTCGGTAGTGTAGAGATAAGGGGCTGGATGCAAAACAATCCCATTCATTTCAATAGGTTACTGACTTGGATTGAGTGTAAGTGCACAAAAGTGATTTTTCTTCATTGGACTCAATCTTAAATTACAAAATATCAAACAAATTTAGAAAATAAAATCCCCGAACCTTTACCTGAAATTTCAAGGTTTCAAGGTCAGTTTATTGTCACATGTACCAATTAAGGTAAAGTGAAATTTGAGTTACCATACAGCCATACTAAGTGAAAAGCAACAAGACACACAACCACAAAAAAGTTAACATAAACATCCATCACAGTGGATTCCACATTCCTCACTGTGATAGAAGGCAATAAAGTTCAATCTTCTTCCTCTGTCCTCCCGCAGTCGGGGCAGTCAAACCATCCGTAGTCGGGGCGATCAAAGCCCCCGCAGCCGACGATCAAAGCCATCGGGGTGATCGAAACTCCTGCGTCGGAGCGGTTGAAACTCTCTCCGCGGCATGGAGCTCCCGTGTCGGCCTCTTCTTACGAGATGTTAGTAAACGTTTCATTATTGGAGATATTTACAAATTGTTCAGAAGAACCAAGTCCTTTGATCTGCTGTCCAAGACTTAGTCGCTACTTGGAGACAACTGATTCATAGAATAGCCAAAGCAGTGAGATCCAGAGGGCATTTTGCCCGCATTCTTTGCAACCTTATGGGAAAAGGCAATTCAATGAGTTCTAGTTTCTCCAATTATTCCAGATTCTCTGAAGATTAATAAATTTACACCTACTAACATGCACATTAATTTAAATTCCTGTTAGTTAATTTAATTTTTCCCCAATTTGCAACCATTTCCAGCCCAGCAAGCGGTTTTGAAATGGGCAAAGTTGTAAAAACTGTACTGTACCTTGTTGGCAAATGTATGATTTGCAAGAACATTGAGCAAAAAATAATGAACCACAGGGTTATTACTTAGAAATTAGGTACAATTTAGCTGTACATCAGAGCAGAAATTAGGTTTATATACCTGGAAAATTTTGCCTTGGAAACATCAAGAATTATTATACCAGAAGCAAATCAGTTTGGTAGTTTTTGAGCACAATTCTGGTTATATTTGGCTGATGTTAATTTGAAATTAAAAAATGCTTGAAGTGCTCAGTCAATAGACAATAGACAATAGGTGCAGGAGTAGGCCATTCAGCCCTTCGAGCCAGCACCGCCATTCAATGCGATCATGGCTCATCACTCTCAATCAGTACCCCGTTCCTGCCTTCTCCCCATACCCCCTCACTCCGCTATCCTTAAGTCAGAAAGCATCCATGGTCATAGAAAAAGCATTAAACTTGTCACACTCAGAAAATATTACACGCAATAAGTTTTTGCTCAAATACAGACAATTAGAAAAGGGGTGGTGAAAGAATGAGGAGAAATCAGAGGGAAGGGGTGCAATGGATGGAAAAGCAATTAAATGAGAGGGTATGCTGATGTAGAGCAATAAACAAATTCTAAAAGAGCTTCAAATGGCAACAATAGCATTTGTTCAAAAAAATGGTTATGATCTGAAATTGCTAAACTAGATGTGCTACCCTGAAGGACACAAAGAGTCTAAAAATGACCAGCACCTTTTAGAGCTCTTTCAGAATATCAAGAGGGAACCTTTAAAAGAGTTATCATTGACACAAAGTAGAAAACAGCAACCAATATATGCACAGAAAGTTGAAATGCAGATGCTAGTTGTCCAATAATCCTTTCCAGAAACATCGATTTGGGGATGAACATTAGCCTGGAGACTGGCGATAAAATCTCTGCCTTTTGATATGGTGCCAGGGATCCTTTAGGTCTTCCTGAGAGAGGGGCGAGACTTTGGTTTCCTTTCTCAAGAAAATATGGTTTCCCAGACGGTGTTCATCTACTTGCATGAGGTCCTATGGCAGGCAGAATATTGAGTATTGGAAGGATGGTATCGTCAACTACAGGCATTTCCTACACAATGCTGAAATGGGAGTTTGTATGTTCACAGGTCATAGGAGTAGAATCAGGACATTCGGCCCATCAAGTCCACTCTACCATTCCATTGTGACAAATCCATTTTCCCTTTCAAGTCCATTCTCCTGCATTCTCCCCATAACCTTTGACACGCTTACTAATCATGAACCTTTCAATCTTCGCTTTATAAAAACACAAAGACTGCCTCCACAGCCGTCTCTGGCTAAAGAAATTCCTCCTCAAAGGTCAGTTTATTGTCACGTGTTCCCATTAAGGTACAGTGAAACTCGAATTACCATTCCAAAGATATGTCCTTTTATTCTCAAGCTGTGGCCTCTGGTCCTAGACTCTCCCACTACTAGATACATGCGAGGAGTGGCTGACGTGCTCCACTGAATCATTATCACAAAGCTACGCAGCAAGTAAGTTAGGCCCAATTTGTCCTTGCTGACCAAGTTTCCTAAATGTCACATTGGACTGCGCCTGGCCCATAGGCCTCCAAACCTTTCCTATCCATACACCTGTCTTCATGTCTTTTAAATGACATAAATATACTGACCATGAATGAATATAGAATCCACCCAGATGTTGCCTAACCCACTGAGTTCCTCCAGCAGTTTGTTTTCTGCTAAAACTACATCTGTAGAAGAAACTGGGTAGACACTGTTTTCCACAGATGCTGCTTAACCTACTGAGTTCCCTCAACTGCATTCTTCCAGCCATTTGCTTCAATGCTCAAATTATTGGCTAATATGCAAATCAAACTATCAAGCAATCATTAGGTTACCCAATTGAAAACAATATTTTAAATTCTGCATTAAAATCAAGTATGAGCAAAAATGCAAGAGAGTTTTACATTATACTAAATGTCATATTAATGAACATTCTGATCTTTTGATTATTAATAAAGTTTTATCAAAACTTCTAGCTGAGTGGCTAAACATTTGCTCATGTATCAGCCAACTTGCTGGCAATGGGGCTATTAAACATTTAAAATTCAAAATGTTACAATATTCTGCAAATAAAGTGGTCTGAATAATTGACATTCCTGAAAATTTCAAAATGAAACATCTTAAATTCAAATGACCATTTGACGTACATTTAAGATATAGTATTGAAAAGTCCTATTCCCTTTTAAACTTGACCCAATAAAATCCTACTAAATTACAGTTAATCCTGTGAAGAAAGTTAGACATCATCAATGATGTCATTTTCTGGTGAAAGAACAGCCTTCAATTAGACAATTTTCAACTAACTGATGGAACATCAGCAGCTCAATAGGATAAACCATTTGAATTAATAAATTGCAAAACTCAATAAACTTGAATAAAAATCTTAAAATAGAAGCTGTCATAGAGTCATAGTGATAGTGTGGAAAAAGCCCCTTTGGCCCAACTTGCCCACAACGGTTAACATGTCCCAGCTACACTAGTCCCACTTGCCTGCGCTTGGTCCAGATCCCTCCAAACCTGTCCTATCCATGTACCTGTCTAACTGTTTCTTAAACGTTGGGATAGTCCAAGCCTCAACTATCTCATCGGGCAACTTGTTCCATACATCCACCACCCTTTGCGTGAAAAAGTTACCCCTCAGATTCCTATTAAATCTTTTCCCCTTCACCTTGAACCTATGTCCACTGGTCCGCAATTCCCTACTTTGGGCAAGAGACTGTGGATCTACATTTTGTACAGTCATTTTCATTATGTTTACAGAACATGAAGCATATCGTCATGGAGAAACTTTTATGGGGTAATTTATGATCATTTAATTCATAATTCCATGAAATAATCATGATATTAAACTTAACTAATTTGAAGTTTATTTTATAACCTGCACAGCTACTCCCAGTCTCATACTACAATGAGCAATGAACCTTTCCCTGTAGTTGAAACAACGTTTGTGTTGGTGATGCCATAGTAATTTATATAATAATAATCGCACCAGGTTAACTCGTCTGCCTCCTACCTACAAACTGTACTGTATGGAGGGACAAAACTTGGACAAGCAAATATTTAGCAGTACACTAACGACACGTTGAGACTTAATTTGCTGTAGATTATCCAATAATAGTTTCTCAGCCATTTGGGATGTAAGATATCACTATTCCTGTTCTTCAGATGCAGTGGCAATAAACTTCATCATATCTTGCCAATTAGTGGTGCTTATTCTCTGTAATGGCAACAGTCTGAAGAAAGTACCTGACATGTGAGGCTAAGTCTTTACTCATTTCCATTGCAAATAGATGAGTTGTAGCTTTGCTCTGTGTTTTTCTGTTTTTCATAACTATAACAATTCCTTCATCTATCATTTCTAGTACCATTTCCCTCAGGAGAACAACTGACCCTCTGAAATGCATGCTGAAAAGCCTAAATCCTTGCTGATTTGACATTTGCCTCCAATTCCAGTTCAGTTTGGAGTCAATGAGCTGAGAAATTGAATCTTTGTAATAAATTCTTCCCACAAAACTGTAAATGAAAGTTAAATCTGCCCAAGAGCTTTTGAGTTCTTTAAAATCTGTCCCGATTTGTCATTTGACCCCATGTGTATTGGCGTTTTAACATGAATGTTAAATCTGCTTAAATTGCAATGTAACTAT
This sequence comes from Rhinoraja longicauda, assembly GCF_053455715.1. Classification (NCBI taxonomy): domain Eukaryota; kingdom Metazoa; phylum Chordata; class Chondrichthyes; order Rajiformes; family Arhynchobatidae; genus Rhinoraja; species Rhinoraja longicauda. Next base: position 24,688,895 of record NC_135968.1, on the reverse strand, counting down.
CCTTTCTCTGCTCTACATTCTACTTTGCAAAACAAAATTAATTTACTTTTCTCCATAGTATTCTATTTCATGTTAATTGATCTTTGTAATATTTGTGAATATATCTTCATTTTATTGTTAAATATTTATGGTTGGAGCAACAATGTTCTTCCAGACAAAATGGTTTGGCACATTTCAATGAATCATCATTCACTAATACTCTTATTTTTAAAAAAGCCAAACTTTGCTGCCAAGTAAGAAATCCAAATAAGCAATCAATGAATGCGACAAGAAACTCTACACTCAAGTCCCATTAATTTCAATGATCCAAAACTGGTATTGGCATTTCAATATATCAACAAGACAATTCATTTACTAGATATTCATATTATGGAATTGAGTAGATGGAGCCAAGATTGCATGCAAACCTAGAGACTTGCAATAACGTTGTTGTGAAAAGATATCACACTTCCTAAATACTACAATTTTTACAAATACATCTCAAATCACTACGATGAGAGGTCTTGTATTAACCAATATCCTTAAATTAACTAAAATCAACATTTTGTCGAAAGAAATACAAGGAACTGCAGATGCTGGTTTACAAAAAAAGACAGTGCTGGAGTAACTCAGCAGGTCAGGCAGCATCTCTGGAGAACATGAATAAGTGATGTTTTGGAAGTTGTGCACATTTGGCATGACTCTCTGCAAGATTTTGACATTCAACCGGGAAAACTGATGAGCTACGATAATGTGTATAAGAAAATAACTGCAGATGTTGGTACAAATCGATTTATTCACAAAATGCTGGAGTAACTCAGCAGGTCAGGCAGCATCTCGGGAGAGAAGGAATGGGTGACGTTTCGGGTCGAGACTCTTCTTCAGACTGAAGAAGGGTCTCGACCCGAAACGTCACCCATTCCTTCTCTCCCGAGATGCTGCCTGACCTGCTGAGTTACTCCAGCATTTTGTGAATAAATCGAGCTACGATAATGCATTGGAAAGATGTTACACTGCTGAATCTATTCCGAATTCAATTTTTTTTTAAACTAGTTTCAATATTGCTGGTCTGCTTCACCTAATGAAGTAGATCAGCAATGAAGGACCAAAATCTTGCTACAAGTGGAGCAAACATGTACTACGGGGAACTTCATACAGCAAGTCCACCTATAAACTTTTGTTTCATTTGTTCATTGACCATATTATAGATTTACTGAAATTCAAGCCTCCAGTTCAAAAACATAGTAGACCAAAAGGGAATCATCTCCTTACAAAACAATGGGAAAGATGGAGAACAAAATTCTAGATCCACCAAAAAGTAGGCGAGAAGCATTTAGAAAAGTCATCAGTAGCTGCATTGTTACTAGTGGCAATATGGATAGATTGCTCTTTTTGAAAATAATGCTTAAAAATAATTATATTAAAAGGCTTTTACCACAGAAATTGTAAAGCAATTCACACCATTTTATTCAAGCAAATTAAAAAAATACTATGCAGATTACAATCCATAAATAAACCAAAGTCGTGTGCCATATGACTTACAGAATCTTATGCTGCTTAGAATTTGGATACACATCTTGTGCATATCAAGTTACAAATGCGGACTTGACTTTGTTACAGTTAACAACTACCAGATTGTGCAGAATAATGTATTCACATTGTACCTTTTGAATTGTATAGTGCAAGCAGGTTTAAAACAACACATGCTCAAAATTTGCTATATATCCAACAATTTCCTCATCATTTAAAACCCGAACACAGGAAGTAATTCCACCTTAACTAAACAAAGCATGCTGGAAACACTCAACAAGTCAGGAGGAATGGTGGAAAGAGAAACACAGTCAACATTTCACATTGAATACCTTTCTCTTTCCACACATGCTGCTTGACTCGCTAGGCATTTCCCATTATTATTTCAGGCAGGGTGACTTGGATAGGTTGGGTGAGTGGGCAGATGCAGTATAATGTGGATAAATGTGAGGTTATCCACTTTGGAGGCAAGAACAAGGTAGATTATGATCTGAATGGTGTCAGATTAGGAAAAGGGGAGGTGCAACGAGATCTGGATGTCCTTGTACAATGGTGTCAGATTAGGAAAAGGGGAGGTGCAACGAGACCTGGGTGTCCTTGTACATCAGTCACTGAATGTAAGCATGCAGGTACAGCAGGTAGTGAAGAAAGCAAATGGCATGTTGGCCTTTATCGCGAGAGGATTTGAGTATAGGAACAAGGAGGTCCTACTGCAGTTGTGCAGGGCCCTGGTGAGACTGCGCCTGGAGTATTGTGTGCAGTTTTGGTTTCCTAGTTTGAGGAAGGACATTCTTGCCATTGAGGGAGTGCAGCGTAGGTTCACCAGGTTAATTCACGGGATGGCGGGACTGACATATGATAAAAGAATGAATCGGCTCGGCTTATATTCCACTGGAATTTAGAAGGATGAGAGGGGATCTTATAGAAACATAAAATTATTAAGGGATTGGACAGGCTAGATGCAGGAAAAATGTTCCCGATGTTAGGGGAGTCCAGAACCAGGGGTCACAATTTAACAATAAAGGGCTAGGCCATTTAAGACTGAATGAGGAAAAACCTTTTCACCTATTTTCTACGTTTCTATCCAGCATCTGCAGCTTTCTGAATTTCAAACCTTCTATCCAAATTATATAGTAGCTGATAACATTGATACGCCAATATAGATTGAGGCAGATAATTTAAGTGGATCAAATTAAAGCAGAAATACAAATTATCTGAATAGCTATGGGTTGGGAAAGGCAGAAAATGCAGAAGATCCGGGCAACCACATCATTGTATAAAATGGAAACAAGCCTTTGGCCCACGCCCTCGTTTGTAGACAAGTGGAAGAATCTGGAGGGTTGTTGGAGTATGTCAAGAATAAATTGCGATAGGTGGAAATGCTTGATGGTTGGCATGGACTACATGGGTCAAAGGCTGGAAGTATTAAATAAAAGTTCAATATCCCAAATATTATTAAAAAGGATAAAGATTGTCCTTACAGTAGGTTTCTTTTAGAAATTAATCAGTTACACAATTAAAGACACTCAAATTTTGTATAAGTAATGCAAAAGGAGATTTGTTTCGTGACTTGTTGTCACATTTACAGTGATACACAGGAATTTATGGCAATGACAATCGTGCTGAGATTAAGTGAAATTACAGTCTGGATTTTTAGGACAATACAAAATATCTATTTTGGAGTTCAAAAAGCCAATTAACTTTTTGCTAAAATGCAACATACAATCATGCAGCAATGCCTTTAGGCATACATATTTGTGTATCATCAGACCACTCACTGCCAACTAAACATCCATTATTCTTGTGGTTTTATCGTATGAACCCTGCTCTCAAAGTTAAACCATATGCACTTCACTCATTTTAAAACTACATATACACTAATTGCTCAGTTAATATGGATAATAAGGAATCCAAGAAAAACACAACAATAATTAATTCAATACAGTAGGATGATGAATCGCTCAACATTTTTAAAAAATATGAAAAGTTGGCCCCATATTATAGAGATGTAATCATAAGCTTATACTCTGACCACATTTATAAAATACACAAATTTCCATTGCAATACAAGGTGCAAATGTGATTAAAAACACGAGTTTACAGCTGTTCCTATCTTTGAAGCCTTCAGTGTTGATTATGGGAGTTTAAAAAAAACTTTCATTTGTACAGTGATTTAAAAATTCTTAATTTCTAATGAAGCAAGGAAAATGTCAAGTTGGGGGGGGGGGGGGAGAGGAGAAAGAATAATGTTTGTAAGCTTTTATCAGTACTCTTGAGAGTAATTAGGAGCAGCAACCATTGCCGATTCTTCACTTTTCTAGACAGGAGCAAGGAACCTCTCTCTTGCTTTAGTTGAGATCTGTTAAATCATAAACCATATGTCAAACCTGGAACTCCTGGCTTGTATGACCTTGTGATGTTTCACCTGGTGAGTTAACTATTCGGCTATTATCTCATAATTACCTCACAGAGTTTAGTATGACATATGATGTGACAGAGTAAAGATAAGTGCATTGGATTCCACAAGCTTTTCATTCTAAATCATGAAGCTACAGGAAATGCGCAAGAGAAATAAAGTGTTTTCTTGGGGGGAAGGGACAAAGAGAACACAAGCAATGGTAATAAATTAATTTGCAAGGTACTGACCAGTCTGAAAGACAATGCTCAAAATGTGAAATAAATTTGGGTTTTCCTGGCTGCATGAAAAGAGTTGAGAAGAATTGTAGAGAACATCTTATATAAAGCTAAATAGTAACTGAGCTTTCTGTTGCCTGCTACTTTAATTTTTATCACTCTGCCTGTTACTTCCTTCACTGTTACAATGAGGCCCAAGGCAAGCTAGAGATACATATCCTATGTTTTAGAATGTTGCAGGCTTTTGGACTTCATGTCGAATTCTCCCATATTAGGTTACTTGTTTTTCCTGTCTATATTAGAACAGGCCAATTCTGGCATGTCATCCAATGATTATGGCACTGTCTCCCTTGCTTTCTCCCTCCCTATTAGTACAAACCAACTATCGTAGTTCTGCTATTAATCACACATGAAACACCCACAGCTGCATAATCACCCTCTACCATCCTAATTAACTCAGTTGACCTGGTCTCAAAAGGAGACACAAAGCACTGGAATAATTCAGTAGGTCATGCAGGGTCTCTGGAGACCATGGAGAGATGGCGTTTCTGGTCATCTGACTCTTCTTCAGACCTGGCCACATCCTTCCACTGATATTCTCTTTGCCCTATCCACCCCCCACCATGTGCATTGCTATTTAAAAATTACCCCTTTTTTTTAGCAAATCTCTGAGTTTGGATGAAGGCTCTTCAAACTGAAAGTGAACGATTTATCCTCTGACAGATGCTTTGTAACGTACCGAGCTTTTCCAGCATTTTCTGTTTATATTCCAAAGTTGAAGCACCTGCAGTTTAAATTTTTATTTTGCTTGCAATAATCAATAGCTACTGAAGGATTTGGTAGCTTTTTAACTTTTAGATATACAAGAGATTGTTCATGAAAATTAATGCGGCAAGTAAGCATTGCAGGGAAATAAAAACAATGAATATTAAATATCATTGCCATTAGGCAGTATTAATTTTAAAACTCGCATACATATTTATAATTTGCTATCAACCATATGGGTTTGCTGTTCTAATCTACTCCCTCATCATTTTGGTCAACAGTTCATTGTGAAACATCAAGCATTTTTTGCTAATATGCAAAGAATGGGTTTGCATTCGGCATGGGTTGCAAGCTTAAATTAAATTTCTGGGCAATTGAATTTGGAATTAATACCATTTTATGTCTATCGAGGTCCACATTACATAACAATCTTTCTCTCAATGTCAGCAAGACAAAGGAGATAGTGAACGACTTCAGGAAGCTTCTCCTATCCCAGTATATATTAATGGTGCCAAAGCAGAGATGGTTGAAAGTTTCAAGTTCCTAGGAGTAAAAGTCACTCGCAACTTGTCCTGGACTATCCATATCGAAGCAATGGCCAAGAAAACATACCCACGTCTTTACTCCCTTAGAAGGCTTAGGAAGTTTGGTTTGTCCCCAACCACTCTCACCACCTTCTACAGATGTGCCATAGAAAGCATTTTATTGGAAGCATCACTGCATGGCTTGGGAACAGCTGCATCCAAGGCCGCAAGACGTGGCAGAGAATTGTGGACGCAGCCCAGACCATCACACAAACCAATCTCCTTTCCATTGACTCCATCTATTCTACACACTTCCTCAGCAAGGCTACCAGCATAATCAAGGACGGGTCCTCTCCCTCTTCTCCCTTCTCCCATCAGGCAACAGGTACAGAAGTGTGAAAATGCATACCTCCAGATTCAGAGACAGTTTCTTCCCAACTGTTATCAGGCAAATGAACCATCCAACCACCAACTAGAGTGCAGCCTTGAGCTGCGGTCTACCTCATTGAAGACCCTTGGCCTATCTATAAAAGGACTTTACTGGAATATATTGGACTAAATGTTGGATAGGCACAAAAAGCTGGAGTAACTCAGCGGGACAGGCAGCATCTGTGCAGAGAAGGAATGGATGATGTTTCAGGTCGCGACACTTCGTCAGACTCTAAATGTTATACCATTTATCCTGTATCTGTACACTGTGGATAGCCCAGTTGTAATCATAATTAGTCTTTCTGCTGACTGGTTAGCATGCAACAAAAAGCTTTTCACTGTACCTCTATACATGTAACAATAAACTATCTAATGCAAAAAAGTAACACTTCCAGCAAATAAGATTAAATGAGGGATGGAGTTTAAAAGTCTTAATTGCATAATTTTGCTTTTTTTTTAAGCAATAAAATAAAATGTATCACACCACTCTATTATGTTAATATACTTAGAAGTTAAACTTATATAATTGATTCCTCTACTAATAGGCAATATTTCCTTTTTACTGCTCCAACAGTGGGTGCAGTGAATGTCACAAGCATCAGCACAACAAAAAATTATCTTAAGTCAACAGCTCTTAAGCTCTTAATGAAATTTATTTTCTCCCACCCAAATGTAATATTAAAGGGAATTCATTTAAAAACTAATAGCAATGTCAAATCTACATTGAGATCATGAAAGTACATTACCCCCTCCCACCCCGAGCAACACCAACAGAGAGAGCCCAGCTAAACGTACAATGCTCCAGGAAAGGAACTCAGATAAATTCCAGGCACACAGGGTAGGGTAGGCTTACAGAAATGTACTGGGCACATTTCCATCGGGACATTTTAGTTGTGGTGTAACAAAATCTTGGCTAGATCATACGGGGGTTGGGGGGGAGAGGAGGAAGAAGTAGAACACAAATCAACTGCTTGCAGAAAGCAGTTAAGAAACAAAACAGAAAACTTTGCAACAAGGCTGCCTAGATAATGATCTAATATTAACAATGCGACTGTTACTTTTAGAAATTCATTTGAGATCAGCATCACATCCAAAATAAATAGTGAATTATACTTTTAATGAACTTATATTATCTTTTCTCCAAAAACAGAGCATGGGTGTTTAAAAAAAGGCAAAAAGACAAGACAATCCCAATGGATCTGATAGCATTATTCAAAGCAGACAGCTCTGGCCCAAACTTGCCAAGCAATCGATTAGCATTCAATTGTCTTTTCAATATATCAGGGAAATTGCTGTACATAGCAGGCTGACTAAACTACTATATTAAACTACTACAAAACTATCAAGTATACTCTGATAGCTGAATATTTTCCAAATAGGTAGACTATCTCTAAAAATAATGCCCCAAATTTCATTTAGAGCAAGCTTCTTTATTGTGCAGCAGTCATATTTCTAAATTTAAGTTTTTACAGTTCCTGACCATTTCAGCATTCCAATTTGTTTAGAGTGATTTTTAACCAGCCTGAAGTAAATGCAATCACATACTCAAGGGTTACTTCAGGTTCAACATGTTAATTTTATGATGAGGTTATCTGGCAAGTAGCCAAATAGAAAGAGGCCCCATAATCTTAGCCTACCGTATTCCCCTGTTTTTCATTAATGGTGTAGTTCAAAATGTTTTGGGAGAAATACAATTTTAAAAAAGGGTACAGTTACAGGCAGCCAATACCTTGGAAACCTCTGAACTTCAATCCAAAAGTGTAACAGCAGATCATTTAAAACTATATTTTGGTGCACTGTTTGTGGTTCCTTAAGAGAACTTGTATAAAAGATTTGTTTTTGGTCTGATCTTCCCAACTACAGTTGCTGAAGAATATAACAGATTTAAAAGAAATGTTCAATGTTTAAAATCACTGCATTTACTTAAATTAGTGTAGTATCCTTGCATAGAATTTGCCAAGTATTAGCCAAAATCTCTGCCTGGCATATAACACCACTTTTAAAATCCCATCAAGATGCTTTCATTAATTTCTCCCTCAGAAAAAGGGCCAGTACTTGTAATTTGTAATCAAACAGAATTAAGGTACAATAGTACAATTAGCAACTTTAAGAAATGTGCAACAGATTCAATTAGGATTTTACTTGAGTGAACATTTTTAAACCGAGATAATCCAAATTCATGTAAAGTGCATAAGAGGTGCCAAATGAAAAAAGGTTGAGGAGGAAATACAATGTAGGGGGAAATTATGCAAAATTATGCAGAAATTTCTGACCAACTATAGAACAAGCAATGTGACACTTAGTATTGTAAACAATCCCGTGATCTAGGGTAGGAGTGGTAACAGAGGAGGGAAGGAGGAGGATAGGAACTGAAGATTTCCATGGAAATAGTTTCTATGTTTGTTAATTGTTCCAAATGTTTTTTTAGTGATCTCTTCACCAATGTGTAATGTTTGTGCACATTATTGTAATTAAGAGGTCAATCTGATCCTATTATCTGCTAATTTAATTCAGGCCAAAACTCAATTTGAAATTAATTCCCATCTCTGGGACGTTTACAAGTTCTATTCTTCTGTCCAATATCACCTCAAAAAATCCCCTTCATTGGGTTCTCTACAACATCCTGCATGCTGCCTAGAGTTTACCCTTTTCTCATCCATGTGCTCCTCTCTTAGTGAAACACAGCATCAGTTTCCAACTGTACACTGACAATACCATTCTTTCTCGAAGGTATTTATTCACAAAATGCTGGAGTAACTCAGCAGGTCAGGCAGCATCTCAGGAGAGAAGGAATGGGTAACATTTCGGGTCGAGACCCTTCTTCAGACTTTCTGGTCACCAATTCTGAATTTCTCCACTATCAGCAGTTTTTTTTCTCATTTATTATATTGTTTCCAGTGTACTATGTTTACATATTCTGTTGTGCTGCTGCAAGTAAGAATTTCATTGTTCTATCTGGGACATATGACAATAAAACACTCTTGACTTCCCTGGCATTGGTACAAACCTAAACCAGATTATGCACAACCTTAATGTTGTATTTCACCAGAGATTAAATCAAAACCACATGTGCAATGACTGCTTATTTCCAATCCATAATATCAACCAATTCCACATCAACATAATTCAATTGCCTAATCCATGCTTTTGACACTACCAGTTTGATTCATTTCAACTCACTTTAATTTAGGCTCCCCTTTTCATTCACTCAAGATTCTGTTGTCATTTCCTAACTTGAACCAAGATCTATTCATTCAACGTCTCTGTATTCACTAGACTATATCGGCTATATCCGCTTCCAATTAAGCAATGGCTTCAATTTAAAAAAAATCCCAGGCTGATTTTCAAATAACAAAGCCTTTACCTCTACATATATGTTGCTTTGAGAAAAAAAAGTGAACTTTTAAAATAAATGTACTTTTAAAATAAATGAAAAGTTTTTTCTGGCTAGAAATTCCCTTCCTCCACATTTTTTTTTGGCTTTCCTCAATACATTATTTTGACCATAATTCTGGTTATTTCTGCCAATATTTGCTTATGCGGCTGTGTCAAGTTATGTTTGACATTAATTTGAATGCATAATTCAGGATTTTTTGGAATAAACCACATTAAAGATGCTACACAAATATAAATTCTTCTTGTAATGACTATTAGAAGAAGAAAGCACTTTTTGTTTCTGCTATACATTTCAAACCAAACAGCTCTGCCAACTTGATCACTGGTACAATTGTGTTTTTGAAAACATAATTTTTTGTATTTTTGGCATCATATTCAGCACACTGTGGGCCAAAGGGCCTGTTCCTGTGCTGTACCTTTTCTATGTTCTATCTCTCATCTGCTTTCAGTATCCTTATTTTAAGCACATGCTACCTGCAGCTGGCACACCAGGCAGAATTGCAAACTGCTCCATGCAGCAGTGAAATTAACTAAAGATGATCAGAAGAGAAACATCCATCTGGTTAAAACAGATTTTATTTAAAAACCATCATGAATGTCTGGCTGGAGGAATGCCGAAGAAAAGGAAGAACACCCAAAGTAGTACTCAAATGGGAACGCAACATGCAAGTATCAATCAACCATAGAAGGACCATGCCTTTTTAGTTTTTCATTCATTTTTCTTAAGAAATAATCTGGGCAACCATCACGCTCCATCGCCAGTATAAAAAAAAGGCACCTGCTGTACTCTCAATTTTTAAGTTAACTTGCACTAGTATAAATGACCACCCATTTAATCTTATCCATGATTCGGCAAGACAAGCAGTTTATATAAGTAGCTAATTCTAATCCTTGCACAATAACTATACAAGATAGAATACCAATCCAATCAATATTTTTGATTAGTTTCTTTGCACAACATGGCGAGACCATGATGACACAAGGGACTACAGATTCTGGAATCTTGGGAGAAAAATAAAGTGCTTGAAGAACTCAACAGGTCAGGCAGTAACTGTGGAGGAACATGGACAGCTATCATTTCAATGAGGACCCTTCTTCAGACAGATTTTAAAATGGAGACTGAAGGGCTCTGACCCAATACGTCATCTGCTCATTTTCTTCTGCAAATGCTGCCTGACTTGTAGAGCTCCTCCGATTCAAATAATTTTATAATGCAAATGGGATCATATTCTGCCAAACTTTCCTGGAATAAGTGAAGACTTCATGCTTTATTTCCATTTTTAGATCTAATTATGACAGCCAAATCAAAATTTTATATTTTATTTACTGACTGAAAGTATTAAGTCAGTATATTGAACAAGCCAATTTCCCTCTATCAATACTCTCCTCCACCTAGCTGAGCTGGTCCTTACTTTTAACAGCTTCTCCTTCGACTCCTCCCACTTCCTCCAAATCCAAGGCAAAGCTATGGGCACTCGTACGGGCCCCTGCTATGCCTGCCTCTTTGTAGATATGTCAACCAATCCTGTTCCAGGCTTATATTGACCCTATCCCCAAACTCTACCTCCGCTACATTGACGACTGCACCGGTGCTACCTTCTGCCCCCATGCAGAACTCACTGACTTCATTAACTTTACCAGTAATTTCCATCCTGCACTCAAGTTCACGGACCATCTCCGACATCTCCCTACCATTTCTTGATCTCACCATCTCCATCACAGGAGACAGACTATCGACTGACATCTATTATAAACCCACTGACTCCCATAGCTATCTAGACTACACTTCTTCCCACCCTGCTTCCTGTAAAGATTCCATCTCCTACTCCCAATTCCTCCGTCTATGCCGCATCTGCGCCCAAGATGAGGTGTTCCATACCAGGACATTGGAGATGTCCTCATTCTTTAGGGAACGGGGGTTCCTGTCTTCCATCATAGATGAGGCCCTGATTGGGTTTCCTTGATATCCCACAGCTCTGGTCTTGCTCCCCCCAGTCGCAACATGGACAGAGTCCCCCAATCCTCACCTTCCACCCCATCAGCCGTCGCATACAGCACATAATCCTCCGACGTTTTCGCCAGCTCAAATGGGATACCACCACTAGCCGCATCTTCCCTTTCCGCTGAGACCGTTCCTTCCACGACTCCCTGGTTAACTCTCTCCTTCCCACCCAAACCAGCCCCTACCCAGGTACTTTCCCCTGCAACCGCTGGAGATGCAACACCAGTTTATTACCACATCATTCTTGAAATAATAACCCACTCCATTACCTACAAAGTACAATCCAACTTATAATGCAATTTCATGGAAACTTTGCTGTTTTTCCAGATGTTTCCATTTATACCTCTACAATCTTAATAAAAAAATGTTTCTAAACAGATTGATACTAAATTATGCAGTGAACCAAATGAAGGGGCATGGGTGTGGTAAATGGAGCCCACCGCCAGTGACAACAGAGCTGTGGAACTGGGGCAAGTAAAAAGTGCCTGGGAATCCACGTTTTGGTCACAGAGGGAGCATGGCAACATTACCTAGTGAGCCAAATGATTCCGCAGGATTTTCGAATTGTTCAACAGCAGGTTATCCGAGTTTAATTATAATTCACACCCAACTTCTTATCTGTGCCAAATGAGGCCAATTGGTAGCACTAAACAACCCCTTCCCCCCAAAGTCTGGAGATAATGGATTCAATTTCCACTACAAAGGCTTCAACGCCACGCCGTGCAGAGCCAGTGATGTTGGGAGATATAATCTTGTTGTTGATGTATTAATCATTTAGTCTCTCATGTAAAATATAATTATTTTATTGAACAAGAGTTCTTCCTGGTTCTAGCCAGACTTACATTTAATGCTGTGGTAGCAAGTTATCACCTTGCTGTGCAGAAATTAGTCATTGTTTTTTCTGCCTTACATCAGAGATTAAACTTTAAAATACTTCAAGTTGTAAAACACTGAGACATGCTAAACAAAAGACGATAAAAATGGTACATTTTTCCCTCTGCACCTCCCTTCGACCTCTTAATAGCAGCATCCTCTTCCAACAATTCACTGCATGTCTGCCAATGTGGCTGCACAAACTTAATTGACCACAGCCAAAATATGTTTACCAAAATGTTCACTTTGACTCTTAATATTAACTTGAAACCCTCAAATATTCATACTTAACTACTTCTGCTGTGGGAAAGCACATCTCGGACCCGCAGACCCTCAGCATAGGAGCTCCGCAAGGCTGCGTACTCTCCCCTCTCCTTTACTCTCTCTACACCAACGACAGCACCTCCACAGACTCCTCTGTCAAGCTCCTCAAGTTTGCGGATGACACTACCCTGATTGGACTGATCCAGGATGGGGAAGAATCTGCCTACAGAGGGGATGTGACACAGCTGGCGTCCTGGTGCCATCGCAACAACCTGGAGCTCAATGCTCTCAAGACAGTGGAACTAATTGTAGACTTTTGAAGAGATCCCCCTCCCCTCACTCACCATCAACAACACCACAGTCACATCTGTGGAGTCATTTAAGTTCCTTGGAACCATCATCTCCATGAACCTTAAATGGGGGGCCACCATCGACTCCACAGTCAAAAAGGCCCAACAGAGGATGTACTTCCTGCGGCAACTGAAGAAACACAATCTGCCACAGGCAATGATGATCCAATTCTATACTGCTATCAATGAGTCCGTCCTCACTTCTCTATCATGGTCTGGTTTGGCTCAGCCACCCAGCACGACATCCGGAGGCTGCAACGGATCGTTCGCACAGCCAAGAAGGTTGTTGGCTGCAACCTTCCCCCCATTGACAAACTGTACACTGCAAGGGCCAGGAAGCAAGCGGGCAAGATCTCTGACCCCTCTCACCCTGGCCACAAACTCTCCGAAGCACTTCCCTCTGGAAGGCGACTTTGGACTGTCAAAGCAGCCACAGCCAGACATAAAAACAGCTTTTTTTCCACGAGTGATAGTTCTACTCAATAACCAAAATCTGTAGTCTCTTTTTTGCTCTGGTTTATTGTCACCCACATGTTTAGACCGTAATGTTGTATCCTTATTGTTTTGATGTGGTTATGCTTTATTCTTAATTGTTAACTGTATGTTTGTGTTGTCATTTGTGAGCGGAGCACCAAGGCACATTCCTTGTACATGCATACTTGGCCAATAAACTTATTCATTCATTCATTCATTCCTGTACATCACCTTCACGATGCCTTTTGATAATCTTTCACAAACATCAGAAGCTCTTTTACTGGTTCAATGCTGACAGACTGTATAACATCCTGTGATGGATGAGCGTCAATTTCCCCAGAGTAAAACACTGAGAAAACTAAAGAGATCATTTTCAGCTCCTGCCAAAAATAAAATACCCTTCTCAGAGTCTCAAATTGAACAAGACTGTTCTCAAACTCAGCATTTTATTTGAACTTGCACGAAGATGTGACCTCCACCTCCAGACCCAGTCATGCCAATGTTCTCTGGTCCATGGTCTGTGAATTTCAGCCTATTCAAAATTCTGTTGCTCATTTTTCCCTTGCAACCTGATCTATGTCACCCATAACTTAGTCACTCCTCTTGAACATCAAATCTCTCATCGCTACTGAAAGTTTTTGTTATCTCATTCCTTCCTACAACTTTAAATGCCTTCAATCCTCCCTCAAAAACCCTGTACCTCCTAAACAGCCATTTGCCTCCTCAATCCCATGGGATCAAAAACGACTCTGCTTTATTAATTCCGAGGCAAACCAGGGAGATACACTCTTCCAAAAAAATGAAGATGGAGTTTCTAATGAAAACAGTGGTTTGCAGATGTGATTTTCCACCATAGGTGTGGCCAAGGACTGTATATATTGAAATACCATTCCAAATACCATTCCTCCACTTTAAGTGATCCTGGACCATGAAATTTCAAGGTCTGTGTTTTTTTAAAAATCTTCTGGATTAGCCTACCGTGGGGGACTTGAGCAAATTTCCAAATTTGACGAAGGATATTCTTGCTATTGAGGGAGTGCAGCATAGGTTTACTAGATTAATTCCCAGAATGGCAGGACTGTCCTATGTTGAAAGACTGGAGCGGCTAGACTTGTATACACTGGAATTTAGAAGGATGAGAGGGGATCTTCTCGAAACATATAAGATTATTAAGGGGTTGGACACGTTAGAGGCAGGAAACATGTTCTCAATGTTGGGGGAGTCTAGAATCAGGGGCCACAGTTTAAGAGTAAGGGGTAGGCCATTTAGAACAGAGATAAGGAAAAACTTTTTCAGTCAAAGAGTTGTAAATATGTGGAATTCTCTGCCTCAGGAGACAGTGGAGGCCAATTCTCTGAATGCATTCAAGAGAGAGCTAGATAGAGCTCTTAAGGATAGCGGAGTCAGGGGGTATGGGGAGAAGGCAGGAACGGAGTACTGATTGAGAATGAAGAGCCATGATCACATTGAATGGTGGTGTTGGCTCGAAGGGCCGAATGTCCTACTCCTTCACCTATTGTCTATTGTCTAAATGCCATATTAAAATTCATGTAGACAATGTCCGCCACCCTACCCTCATCAATCATCTTCGTCACCTCCCCAGAAAACATAATCAAGTTTCACCACTAATTTCCATCCTGCACATAAATGTACTTGGACCATCTCCGACATCTCCCTACCGTTTCTGGATCTCACCATCTCCATCACGGGAGACCGACTAGTGACCGACATCTACTACAAACCCCCTGACTCCCACAGCTATCTGGACTACACTTCTTCCCACCGTCTCCTGCAAAAAGTCTATCCCCTACTCCCAATTCCTCCGTCTCCGCCGCATCTGCGTCCAGGATGGGGTGTTTCACACTGGGGCATCAGAGATGTCCTCATTCTTTAGGAAATGGGGCTTCCCTTCTTCCAATATAGACGAGGCTCTCACTAGGCCTCCTCTATATCCCGCAGCTCCACTCTTGCTTCCCCTCCCCCCATTCGTAACAAGGATAGAGTCCCCCTTGTCCTCACCTTCCGCCCCATCAGCCAGCGTATACAACAAATTATCCTCCACCATTTCCGTCACCTCCAACAGGATCCCACTACTGGCCACATCTTCCCATCTCCTCTCCTTTCCGCAGAGACAGTTCCCTCCGTAACGCCCTGGTCCACTTGTCCCTTCCCACCCAAACCACCCCCTCCTCAGGCACTTTCCCCTGCAACCACAGGAGATGCAACACCAGTCCCTTTACCGCCCCCCTCGACTCCATCCAAGGACCCAGTCTTTTCAGGTGAGGCAGAGGTTCACCTGCACCTCCTCCAACCTCATCTATTGTATCCGCTGTTCCAGATGTCAACTTCTCTACATCGGCGAGACCAAACGCAGGCTCGGCGATCATTTCACTCAACACCTTCGCTCAGTCCACCTTAACCAACCTGATCTCCTGGTGGCTCAGCACTTCAACTCCCCCTCACACTCCCAGTCTGACCTTTCTGTCATGGGACTCCTCCAGTATCATAGTGAGGCCCACCGCAAATTGGAGGAACAGCATCTCATATTTCGTTTGGGCAGCTTACACCCCAGTGGTATGAACATTGACTTCTCTAACTTTAGATAGCTCCTCTGTCCCTCTCTTCCCCTCCCCCTTCTCAGTTCTCCCACTGTCTTCCTGTCTCCAACTTCCTCTTTTTTTGTCCCGCCCCCCTGGCATCAGTCTGAAGAAGGGTCTTGACCAGAAACGTCACCCATTCCTTCTCTCCAGAGATGCTGCCTGACCCACTGAGTTACTCCAGCCTTTTGTGGTACCTTCGATTTGTACCAGCATCTGCAGTTACTTTCCTAATCAAGTTAGTAAGACATGACCTGCTGTGTACAAAACCATACTGAGAGAGTGCAATTAACACAATCTCTTCCAAATGGAAGTAAACCCTATACCAAAGAATCCTCTCCCATAGTTTCCTTATGCTGATACGAGGTTTATAATTCCCTGGATTGTCTTCCCTTCCCTTCTTAAATAAAGAAGCAACATTAGTTACTCTCCATTACCCCAGGACCTCGCCTATGGCTGGAGAAGATGTAAAGATCTTTGTCAAGGAACCCGCAATGTCTTCTCTTTCCACTCTCAATACCCAAGGATAAATCCCATCAGACCCCAGGGATTTATCCACATTAATGCTCTTCAAGAGCCCCAACACCACCTCCTTTGAAATCTCACACCACCCTTGCATACAACCATTCTAAACACACTGATCTCACTGTTCTGCTTGCTCTCCTTCTTGGTGAAACCAGATGTAAAACACTCATTTAAAACCTCACCAACATCCCCAGACCCCAAGCATAAATTCCCTCCTTTATTCTTGAGCGGCCCTACCTTCGCCCTCGTATCTTCTTGTTTTTAAAAAAAATGTAGGTACAAAAAGATTTGGGATTTTTTTAAATCCAACTTAGCACAGACCCTTGCCATGGCCCCCTTTGGCCCTTTTAATTGCCTGCTTAAGTCCTTTACTCCTTTTTTTGTATTCCTCAAAGGCCCTGTCCGATTGCATCCTCTTAAACCTTGCATGTGCTTCCTTTTTCTTTTTGACCAAATTTACAACCTTGGTGGAGAAATTTACAAATGGGCAGAGAAATGGCAGATGGAGTTTAATTCGAGCAAGTGAGGTGTTGCACTTTGGAAGATTAAATGCAATGGGAAAGAAAACAATTAATAGTTGACCCTTAACAGCATTGATGTACAAATGAATCTTGGGGTCAAAATTCATATTTCCCTGAAAGTGGCACCAAATCTAAATAAAGTGGTAAAGAAGGCATGTGGTTTCCTTGAATTCATAGGTTGGGGCATTGAGGAAAGAGTCAGGAAGTCACAATGTAGCTTTATAAGACTTTGGTTAGGTTGCATTTGGAGAATTGCGTGCAGTTCTGCTCGCCCATTACAGGATCGCCATGTTAGCTTTGGAAAGGGTGCAGAGGTGGTTTACCAGAATGATGCCTGGATTAGGGAGCATTAGCTGCTGGGAGTGGTTGGACACACTTGGATTGATTTCTCTGGAATGCGGATGTTGCAGGAGGCTTGATATAAAATTACGGGAGGCATAAGGTAGACGGTCAAAACCTTTTTCCCAGGATAGAAAAATCAAATACTAGAAGACATAGTTTTAAGGTGAGAGGGGCAACTTTTTTTTTTTACACACCAAGGCTGTTAAGTGCCAGGAATGCACTGCTGGGGTTGGTGGTTGAGTAATATCAACCGTGACATTTAAGTGTCTTTTGGATAGGCATACTGATATGCAGGGAATGGAGGGATATGGATCATGTGCAAGTAGATAAGGGATGGTCTTGGCATCATGTTCGACACAGACATTG
The DNA here is from genome assembly GCF_053455715.1 of Rhinoraja longicauda. NCBI lineage: Eukaryota > Metazoa > Chordata > Chondrichthyes > Rajiformes > Arhynchobatidae > Rhinoraja > Rhinoraja longicauda. The sequence goes on along the minus strand of NC_135968.1, from coordinate 24,671,324 downwards.
TGGGCTGAAGAGCCTGTTCTTGTGCTGTACTGTTCCATGTTCTATCCACAGAAATGAGTCCTCAGTGATAGTATTCAAGCCATGATTCCAATAAAAATGTTGAGAACAGTCATAAATGTCACCCCTCGAGCATTTAAGTCCATTTTTTAAAAAAAGCTACAATAAATGAAAATCGTAATTACAGATGCCAAGAATCAAGTATAAATAACATGCTGAAAATATTTGGCAGCTCATGCAGCAGCCATGGAAAGAGATGTTAACTGTTTCATTTGCAAAGGCTACCTGATTGAGCAATTTCAGTATTTTCTGGCTTTACGAAAACTGTTCAAGCCAACCAAAATAATTACAAACTCTTTGCATCATTTTTGCAGTAGTTAATTCCATTGATGTTAATTCAGACTTTTCAGCAATGTGAAGCTTGACAAATGCCATGCATATCTTCTAAAGTTAAGTTTCTTCCCACAAATTATGATAGGCATTGCATTCTTAGATTCTGATATTTTATCACAAGTAATCACAATTTTATTCAAGTAACTGAGACAAATTACTAGAAGGTAAATCAAATAGTAAATATTTTTTCTTTCTATAAAGGTAAAAATTATGTATTGTGCTTACAAGTAGATGCAATTTTCATAAATATTCTTTTTACAGTTAATCTGATTTCTCAGTCTTTACTTATGGTGAATATTCTTTATATATAAAGGCATGTGTTGCTTTACTATCAGTAGTAGTGACACTAATTTATTGAGATTTTGTTAAACTGTAGGATCAGCCAATATTGAAATGTGTCCCATATTCTTTTCACATTTTGAGAAAGAGCTTCTCAAAATATACAAGTTAAGGAAAATGGGATGGAGGAGGGAATGGAATGAAAATGGTGATGAAATAATCCTAAGGGAATGGATATAAAATGGGTTGGCTCCTTTTCATGCAAAATCTTCATAACCCTTCCCTCAAACATTCTCATCCAGTCCATCAGCCTTCTTCCTAACTACAATCACTTTTGTATTCTTGGATAATTTTTTTCAGATCATGAAAACAGAGGACTTAGACTTTTGAAACTTCTTTAGGAACAACCACTTCAGAAAGGTTCAGCTTCAAATCCTAGAAATGGCATAGAAGGGATTGGAATGCTTTTTTTAAGCAAAAATTGTGACACAAATGAACATAACTGTGGGAATTAGGTTCCATCTTCTTTTCGGCTGACAATGAAACAGATTTTGTACTAATTATATTTGTTATCTGATTCATTCAGAATCAAAGGCGACACCAATATAAATGTAATGTTAAATTCACTCTTCGTTTACCATCTTTTCACAAAGGACAATGAAAAAGAAACTTTCAAATTCTCAGTCCAATAGGAATGAGAATCCCTGTGCAAGTAAATATGCTATAAAACTAGAGTGCTGTGCCAGACTGTGATTTCAGAACTAGTTTGTTTTCCTTTTCATACCTGCCCAATGGTATGTCAGTTTCTTCCATCCCAAACATCTTGTCAAACTGATTTAGGCCAAACCAGTCACTATCTTTCCACAAATACCATGGAATAGAAGTAATTAATTAGTGTGGATAACATGAAAGTTACATTTATCACTGCCAAAGATACTCAAATTTTTCAGAATTAGTTCAACATTAAAAAATATTGATCTAAATAATACAATAAAACTTTGCATATTCTCGTGATGCAGACAAAAAAAACCAATTACTTCCTACAGGATACCATCCTATATCTATGTCCAGTGCCCTTTTATTATAATCTTTTCTGTATTGTACAGAATTGCCAGTTTACAAAATGTACTGTGAAGCAATTGACAAATGAAATCCAAGATTTAGATTACCACCTTACTAACCTAATCCAATCTTTTATTAAGAGTGGAATGTTTTAATTATGTGCACTATATACGTTATTCAAAATACACACCATAAACCATGTATAGATAGTAAATAACTTTTCATTTGTTTAAATTTTGGCTGGTGTACAGTTCGTCTTAAATAACTATTTATAAAAGCCATGCGTCCTGCCACCACACAAAAAAAGGAAAACACTTACTCTTTTTGCCTCCTCGATTTATTTTCAAAAAGTTCATTGAGGCAAATGGCCACTTGTCCGAGGAATTTATCCAGCCCGACCAGTGAACGGTGCATGACAAACAGGTGTAGGGTGTATTTCTCCGGCGTTCCTTGCAGCAATAGACCAGGGAACTCAAAGGACACTTCCTCCTTCCATACAGGGGACACGGTTTTCTCCGCCACCGAGGTCGAATATTTCTCTTTACCCAGCTGGATAATAGTGTAGGTATCATTGGTGCCGTTTTTACCTTTGGAGTTCAAATCTCGGGCTTGTAGGACAGTAACTTGGACGTGGGTGGGAAACCACGTCTGCGACTGCTCGGCCAGCATCATCTCGTTCACTTCGCTCAACGCAACCTCTCTTTTCTTACGGGGGGATAAAAATGCACAGGCCCGGCGAATGTTTAGCCTCTACCACGTCCTGACCGACCCGGCATCGTAATCTCTGACTGCCACCGGTCACGGCAGGCCGAAACCCAAGGAGAAAGCCCTGGGCCCGTCCCAATCTCCCATCTTCTCCGCGTCCTGCCGGGCGGAAGGGCCACAGGTCAGAGTTGAGACTCGTCCCGTTTCCAATGGCAACGCGCTCGGCTTTAGCAACGCGCTCGGCCTTGGATACGCGCTCGGCCTGGGCAACGCGCTGGGCGTTGGCAACGCGCTCAGCCTTGGATACGCGCTCGGCCTGGGCAACGCGCTGGGCCTGGGATACGCGCTGGACGTTGGCAACGCGCTCGGCCTTGGATACGCGCTGGGCCTTGGATACGCGCTGGGCGTTGGCAACGCGCTGGACCCGCTCCGTGTGTCGCTGCCTCCGAGGCCCGCGTTTCCATCACCGTTCGCGGAGGTGAGCAAGATATTCTTCCACCACCGAGTGATTATCGGCTATGCGTGCAGAAAATAACTGAGACTGTTAGAAAGATTTATACTTCGGCCAAAAAATCTCAGGGCTGCCGCAGAGTTTTACTTTAAAATCATTTAGGTGAAAAGACGACGTGTAGGAAGGAACTGCAGATGCTAGATAGATACAAACTACCGAAGATAGATACAAAATGCTGGAGTAACTCAGCGGGACAGGCAGCATCTCTCTGGAGAGAAGGGATGGGTGACGTTTCGGGTCCAGACCCTTCAGACTCAGACAGCTGCTCTTTCCTGTCAAATGTATTCATATACTGTACAATCGGGATTCCAAATTAACATGATTTCATTCTCTGCGTGCTTTTCCAATTCTTATTTATTGCAAACTTTTGATTCTCCAGATGAAAATCGGCCATTAACTACCCTTTTACATGTTTTCTTTAATTGCCGTATTTCATTCAAGTTTTCTGTTGCTATAATTTCCTAATTGTTCTTCCCTTCGAAGATTTACCTTGAGGACCTTAAGAGATTTACAGATTTTCTTAATTTAATTTGTATTGCTTCCTGCCTGCTGAAATCTATTGGTATTTATTTTCAGTGTAATACTGAATTCTTTTCTGGTGTTGCGTTGACTTGCACTTTAGCACCCATGTCCATTTCACTGTCAAACTTTTCATATTTTAAGATAGTGCTGAAGTAACTCAGCAAACCAGGCAGCAATTCGGGAGTCCATGAATAGGTTGGAGGACAACTTCTTCAAAGTCGGCGTACCATGAGGAGATTTTGCAGCGGCGCAATCTATATACTAAAACTCTCGTTTGTTTGTTTGTTTGTTTGTTCCTGAACTACAGCCAAAACGGTACACGATAGCGCGACAATTTTAGGTCCACCCTATTTACCGTCATCCCTTTGGTGCTAATGGAAGAAGTTTCATTGAAATTTGTGTTATATTTTTAGTTATTCACATTTTAAAGTTTAAATCTATCTCCTAGGGAGGGGGTAGGGGGGTGGGGAGGGGGAGGAGGGTGGATAAGGGGGGTTGAGTGAGAGGGAGGGGGAAGGGAGGGTGGGGGAGAGGAGAGAGGAGAGGGTGCTGCTCCAATACAGTGGAGATTTTGGGCCCAACGGGTCCACTTGGTCTGGTATAAGATATAAATCTATAAAATATAAATATATAATATAAAATAAAAGTCTATAAAATCTAAAAAATAAAATATAGAACCATGGAACTGCAGATGCAGGTTTACAAAAAAAGATACAAAATTCTGGAGTAACTCAGCAGATCAGGCAGCATCTCTGGAGAAGGAGGAGAACTTCCCCAAGGTAGGCACACCTTGAGGAATTTTCTAAATTCTTCAAAGCACACATACCTTAAGGAAATTTCTAACTTATTTAAAGTAGGCATATCGTGAGGAGACTGCCTGACCTGCTGAGTTACTCCAGCACTTTGTGTCTTTTTGTAAACCAGCATCTGCAGTTCCTTGTTTCTACATTTTACTACTTCACTGTAAAATCTCCTCAAAGTATACCTACTTTGAAGACGTTTTCCTCCTCTCCAGCGATGGTGCATGACCCATTGAGTTACTCCAGCACTTTGTGCCTTTTTTTGTAAACGAGCATCTGCAAGTACAATAATTTTACGTGGCACATTTATCGCTGAAGCTATCTTGTGCAAATAATCGGCTGTGAAGAACAGTTTTAATATAGGAGACAGGTAGAAAAGTGGAGGAATTTAAGGAGAAAATTGCAGAATCTAGGATCCTGGACAAATGACCAGATATTAAACATCATTATTTCGTTGGAAACTCTGGGACAAGTTTGTGACTCAGAATGGAGTTTCAGGCCTCCTACTTCCACTTCTGCTAGCATCTACTCTGTCTGAAGTCAATTGCAGCTGAAACCATCAGCCACATTTTTATTCCCTTTTGACTTGATTATTTCCAAGCATTCTTGGATAAATTGCCTCAATCTTGATTACAGTCTTGATTATTTGAGTACAAATGTGGTCATCCAAAATCCGCATCTTTATTAAATTCTTTCACCCATCAATACTGTACTTGCCGGCCCATATTGATGATCAATTAATCAAAATCACAACTTTAAAATCCTCCCCCTTGTTTTCCTATATTATTGTTGCAGTCTCCTCTGCCACAACCCTTCGAGATACCTCATCTTACATGGGACCTTCTCAATTGTATTAAAATTGGGGGTTTAATGGGTCTTCCACAGCCCCATAACTCTTCGGATGCATTTGGATTATGTTATTGTGTATTAAGTAAGCAAGGGGTAATTTTGTCCACATAATCTGATGGAGTCTAATGTGCAATATGACATGATCGTTGAAGATAATGTAATCTGTCTCACACAGCGCCTTTTGAAATTTCTCAGAAAGGACCCAAGGAACCTCATTGGCAAAGCATTAATTTGAAGTGCAATATTTTGCTTTGGCAAACATAAACGTTTGGCAAGCTAGTGCAGCAGAAAATGTGCACCTCAATGTTTTTACCCATACTTTACTTTAGACGATGCTGGCTGAGAATCATGGTGCACCCTGGGGGCATATTTGGCATTTAACTAACAACCATGTGGCATGTGGGCCTCTTACTGCTAACCACCTTTGCTCATTTTTATGAATAAAAGGGGGCTGAGGAGAACTCAGTGGGTCAGGCAGCATCTGTAGAGGAGATGGACAGGCAGCATCTGTAGAGGAGATGGACAGGCAACATTGTGGGTTGAGACTTTTCCACACCCATGTGGCAATCAACCCCCTCACCTGAAGATGGACATAAAAAGTTGGAGTAATTCAGTGGGTTGAGACCCTTCTTCAGACTGAAAAGTCACGACCCGAAACGTCATCCATTCCTTCTCTCCAGAGATGCTGCCTGAACCGCTGAGTTACTCCAGCTTTTTGTGTCTATCTTCAGTTTAAACCAGCATCTGCAATTCCTTCTCACACAATCCCCTCGCCTGTATCACTTGCCAGGCTTTGCCCCCCCCCCACCACCTCTCTTTTGCAGTTTTTTTCCCCTCCTACTCCTTAAATCTGAAGAAGGGTCTCCAACCCAAAACATCATCTGTCCATTCCCTCCACAGATGCTGCCTGACCCACTAGGTTCCTCTTGCACTATGTTTTTTTTGCTCAAGATTCCAGCATCTGCAGTTTCTTGTGATTCCAAAAGTCAGTACTAAGGCTGGGTTTAGGAGTAGGATGGGTAGTTTTGGGCTGACTGGTTAGCATTGGATCAGTGGGAGCTTCTACTATATTTCAGGTGATGGAGGTGGGAGAAAAGGATGAGATTGAACATTGGACCATGGAGAGAGAAGTAGGAGCAGGATGATGCTGTGGATGGCACAGTGGTGCTTTGCACAGAGCAGCTATCTCACAGCTCCAGCCACCTGATTGTGACACCCAAACTGTCTGTGTAGAGTTTTTACATTCTCCCCATGTGCGGGTTTTCCCAGGATGTTCTGATTTCCTCACGTATTCTCATGTTGTGCTGGTTGTCAGATCAATGGTAACTTGGTGAAATCAGGGAAGTGTTAATGAGAATATATTAGAGTAAAGGTTACGGGGAAATAAGTGGGAGAATGGGATTGATTGGGTTATTCTGTCCAGGACTTGATGGGCCAAACGGTTTCTTCCTATGTCACAAGAAATGTGAGGATGTGAGAAAAAAAGATTATAGATGTTGGGGGAAGAAGAATTGTGATTTATGTTGTGGTCAGAATGGGGGAAAAGCAGCTGACTTCTGCTCCATCCAGAATGTTGTTGCTGAATGAGTGCTTGCTGTAGTGATGGGAGGGGGGGGGGGGGGGCTCCTGCAAGCTCAGAGAGACCTGGACATTGAGGATCAGCTTCTACAGAAGGAATAATGTGGGGCCCTGGAGACCCTTCAGGGTATTGCAGTCAAGTACTGGCAGAATGTTGTCACGGAGGTCTGCAAGATTGAGTACAATCTCTGAATGCCTCAATTTTGGGAAAGATTGTAATGAGGGCAAATGCCCATATCCACTTTGCCTGCTTTTGTGTGGTGTATGAAAAGGATATGAGATCCCTCTATTAGAATGGAATTTGGGGGGGGCCTTCTAAATAAAGCACTGAGCGTCAAGCAATGAAATGTAGCTAGTATCAGAGGCAGCAGCCTGGAATGGTCTCAAGCTAGGAAACTGTGAATGAGTGAATGAGTGTGACTCTGACCTCCATGGACAGAGCAGTCAAGGTATACATGTGAGGTATACATAGAAATCTCAACAAGAAGAAGAAATGCAGTTTTCCTGTTGGTACTGTTTCAGGGGAAAATGGGTTAGTAAAGCATAGTTGTTTTGTGAGTAAATAATAACCGTCATTTATCAGAGCAGTGAATTCTCCATGTGTAACTGTCCTACTGGTATCATTTGGGGAGAGTCTTATGCCAAGAAAAAAATGCTGTGAAATTAATGAAATTGATGGCTGCAAATATTTACAAAATTATTATATTCCAGGTTGACTTAATTGTTGATAGCATGGCACCATTTGTTTTGGGATCTCCCACCCACAGTGTATTCAAATGGTAATAAAAGATGCCTTGGCACAATTCAAGGGTCCTTTGCAGTATTCATCCCATATCCAAAAATACTGGCCCGATGTTTCTACAAAACTATTTGCTACATAGGATCACCAGGATGAAGCTGCCTGTAATCCTATTGACAAAGCTCTGCACAACACAGGGCATTGATGATGTAAACCCACAAAAATGCTTTCACAGCCAGTAAAGTCACACACAGGCGGAAACATTTTTGACATTCACACTTATATACTTTCAAGAACCATTTGTAATTAAGTATGCTTTTTTAAAGTTTATTAAAATATTTAAGAGCATTTAAAGAAACAAATGTAAAGAATAGAGCAAATAGAATCAAAATATGAATCTTTGATTTATCTTTATTTAAATCAAAAGATGTAAATTTGTTATAACTTGCCGATCTTCCTCACAGCTGTTTCTCTCTGACAAATGCAGTTGCTGAATCTGCACCAGGTCAGCAAATATGTCCAAAATTGCAGAGGTTCATGCTCCATTGATATGTAAGCAGAATGTGAGTAGATTAGCAATGGTGATCAATTGTGCAGAATGTCGGGACTTGTTTGTTCTACAGAGCAATCCTGAAACTTTGCGCAAAGTGGTAAATGTTGGCAGTTCCATGCAGGAATTTGTATAATAATATGGCAATGATTCTTATAACTTTCCCTTCCCACAGTTAGCAAGTCAGGTGAAACAAGTACAGCACAAGAACAGGCCCTTCAGCCCACAATGTCTATGCTGAGCATGATACCAAGGCCATCTCTTATCTGCCCACACGCCATTCATATCCTTCCATTTCCCTGCATATCCATGTGCCTATCTAAAAGTCTTTTAAATTCCACTCTTCCCAACCACCACCCCAGGCAGCGTGTTCCAGGCACTCACCATCCTCCCCTGTGTAAAAAAAACTTGCTGCGCAAGTTTAAACCTTTCCTTTAAACCTTTCCTCTCTCATCTTAAAGCTATGCTTTTTATATTTAACCTAAAGTTTTCCCTTTGTCTCTGAAAAATTTCTATACTTCTATCAGGTCTCCCTGCAACACCCAGCATTCCAGAGAAAACAATCCAAGTCTATCCATCTCTCCTTGTAGCTAATACCTCCCCAATCCAGGCATCATTCTGGTAAACCTCCTCTGCATTATTTCACAATCTAATGAAGTTGTATGTAACATTGGGAAAGGCCTGCCACAGTACATAATAAAACCAGACCCAAACTCATCTCTGCCTTAGTTAATTGGAACCTACCAGAGACACGATATTTTTTTATAACCAGCCTGATTCAAATGTGGTGCACATAGTTGTATTATTTTCCATGCTACTTATATTCTCCTGCCTATTTCACCCCGCATGACTGGTGTATTTTCTGAAAGGTTCCATCCAACCCTAACCTGAGGACATTTCATTCTTTTAATACCTGACCCATGCTGAATCTGACACATATATTCAAGTCCCTTTCGGTTCAGATCTGGTAGCCCAGCTCGCAACAGCAGTAGTTTCTTTGTTATTACTGCCACAAAAGTCTGAGCCATTGTGTGTGAATGAAAGTAATAATAAAATCATTTTAAGACCATTTTATCTTTACTGCAGGTGCCATCAGCTTCATACTGAGCATTAACTGCAGGCAGGAACAATATCGACTGCAATGGCAGCTCAGCAGCAACATACTTTGAAATGACCACGGATCTTGAAAAGCATAATATAATTGCAACTATTTCAGCAATAAGTCAGATAGAGTAGAATGCATCAATTTTTTCACTTTTTTTAAAGGCTTTATCTGAAAACCATAGTGAGTCGCTCAACTATAACAGGCAAGTATCAATAATAAGTATTTCTGAATAATTGGGAGTCGAGCATTCAGTGTTTGAATGATAAGGATAGCCTGCACTTTAAACAGAACACAGACATAAAAGGCAAAAACAAGTAAAATGGAATGGTGCTTTAAATAACATCAGGTAGATTCAAACAAAATTTGTGCTACTGTAAAGCTGGAGAATAATAGTCAGATCTTTGCTGAAGTGGCTGAATTGGGAGATAAAGAGTCGCATAAAGAAATAGGCAAATGCGCTTTCAACAATGCAAGTACCAGGAAGTGGAAAAAAAGGCTGGAACATAAACAGCACCTAAGGATTACTGAAAGAGAAATAAGGAAGGAAAATAAGAAATTAGAAAGGAAAATTGCAGTGGTTTATAAAGGGGAATAAGAAGTTTTCAGTTATATTCACAGAAGGCTGAGGATTAGAGAACACTTCGGGACTAAGGGATAAGACTGGCAGATTAGTTGTAGAGGATCAGGGCATGGATGCATTTTTAAATGGGTTCTTCACTTCAGTTTTCGCAAGAGAGGTTTCCTGATCCCATAAATAAGATGACTGGGAGAGCAGGGAGTGTTTAGTGAAGATAGATATTTGTAGAGGAAGTGTTATTAAGGAACTGGAGGCCTGACTGCGTACATTTGGGAATTCTTCAACAACACAGAAAGCGGGAGCTTTGGCAGATATCTTTTTTTAGCTCCTTGAAAGCAAGGACAGTACCTAAGGAAGATAGGTGATGTGGTTTTGACTTTTGAGATTTTGTTCAGTAATATTCTTTTTAATGAAAGCTGGTATGGGTTTAGGAGGGACAACTAAGCTGAGGGTGGTGGAGAGGCAGTAGATGTAACAATTTAATCTAGGTGACCATAAAGTATTTGAAAAAGTATATATCAGAAGAAACTAGATACTATGATCACAGTTTGAGGATTTAGGAGAGAAATTAAGCAAGCAATATTAGAGGATCACTATAAATAATTATTGTAGTTGAAACTGTTTAACCTGGAGAGTTTGATTTAAATGACTTCCTTTTAGTGGGAACATTGATGAAAATAATTCATGCATAATCTCTAGTTTTGTTCAAAGGAACAAAAGTCAGAAACGATGATTGGCTTCATGTAGTGGTCGTATGAGGAGTTGTGCTCAAAATGATGTAGAAATATTTAGAAGCATTGCACTGATTTAAAAGAGAATTTGCAGTGTCAAATTTACTTCAGTAATTAGCATATTATCACAGCTTTGGACGTATATTTGCAGCTGGACTTAAGGGGATGTGGAAACTCTGTCCGGTAACTAGAATATTAAAATGTATGGCATAGAAAGGGGAAATAAGTTGTTTAAGTCTTCATGGGTATTTAAAATATTTTTCAGCTTTTGATACAACATGAAGCAAGTACAGTGGAAAAGGAACTGCAAACAAAAATAAAGTAAAATAAATCCCAGTAAAGCATTTGTGCAAAAGTGGTAGCATGATGTACTTTGATTTTGTAAGCAAAATCCAGGATGCAGTTACCAGAAGCAGAAGTTTGCTTCAGACTACCTTTGTTGCTCTATGTTTTGTGGCTTCAAATAAATCCAGTACTTTGTCAAACTGATGTATGCTTTCTATAGGAAAGATGATGAAATGTTCTCCTTTGCAAACAATAGATTGACAACAAACTGACATTTAGTATTCATGACAGATATCAGCTTGGAAGGATGCAGCGAGATGAACATTTTTTTTAAAGTGCCGTTAGATTCGTAAGGTTAACCGCGCCTCTGGAAAAAGCTGTGGAAAGATCAATTTTTTTAAATTGTGATTACATTCAAACCTTCTATGTGATGACAAATGTTATTGCTAGCATGCAGAGAAGAGTAAAGTGACCTAATAAATATTGATCCAGCTATAAATAGATATACAATGATCATATCTAAGATGTGGTCGTGCCTACCTTTTTGTCTCCACAAAATGTTCCCTATCACATGTAAATGTGGAACTATCATTTAATGTTCAAATTAATTCTTACTTGCTCTCTATTATTTCATCCAATAGAATAGCTCAATTTTGCAAGGTTATTGTAAAAAATAATAGATTTATGAATAGATGGTTTTAATTTTAATGACACATGACAGACATGACACATTTTTATAGTTGTACCAATTTTATTTAAATATTTGGTATGAAAAAAGATAGAAAATTCCTCTTTATTGGAGCATCTTTCACACAGTGAAATGTCCCAAAGTGTTTTATAGGTGAAGACATACTTTTCATGGTGGTACACCTATTATCTTAGAAGAATGACATATTATTTGTATTTAGTAAGATGATGAAAGTAAGATTTCTACAGTGAGGGTAACCGGAGGGGGGTTGAGGGGGGGGGGGTAGATATTTGTTAGAGCTCTTAAGCTGGCTGCTTTTATATTCACCTAGGGGAACAGGATCGTTCAAAATAGTCCATTCTAAAATAAAGTTGTATGACTCCTATGAACTTTGTTATGTCTACATGACATGTGACTTTTAGACATAATTTGTGCAAACTTGAAGTTGTCTGTTATTTGTAATCTTGGCATTTTAAACTTTGATATTTAGACTAAATTTCTAAATTTGCAGATAATACTAAAATGTGGGCTGGTGACAGAAATAACCAATATTGAAGAAGACCACAACAAATTAAAGAACATTTAATCAGATTGCAGAATGGGCATTGGCTATTTAGGATCAAAGATATTTTTTTTCAGGTGGTTTCACAATGGGCAGTATTATTTTTTATCATTAAATAATAGTTGAGGTAGAAAATATGCAATTGTCTCTAGTTCTGCCCTTGTCTGTTGCTAACATTAATATGGAAACAATTTCTTGTGCCTTAAAATCATCGAGAAGTTGCACTATAACTTGTCTTTTTTTGTGTGTGTTTCAAGCTTATAGTTAACTCCCTCACAATCAAGTGACTGCTCCTTTACTCACTATGGCATTAAGGACAAAACCTCAGAAACATAAATCATCAGATTCTAGTGATATACTTGGGGCAATCTCACCAGGTAAGGAAAATTTATAAAATGATCATAGGCAACCTTCAAAATACAGACATTAGTGATGATCAGTTAAACTGATGGCATACTGAACATAATACTATTATGTTTGTTAGAAGGAAAAGTGTCCAATTCAGTCAACCATTCAAACATGAGAATAGAAATGAATGTTGATTTCTCGAAATCTAATTATTTTAAAGAAGTTTAAAGCTTTTATTTTTTGTGATTGAAAATCAATTTATGTTATGAAACACAAGACTTGTATATTGCTTTACATCAACAGGAAATTTGACAACATCTTTGCAGATATGACTCACCCCTGTGCCCCTAAATTGATTTCCATGTCAGGAACACAAAATGATGCCATTTTCCCATGCATTGTCCCACCTGTGACCATTGTTGTTCGCTCCAAATAGGGTTTCCCAATTCAATACTGGATTGGGAGCATGTTAGATAAATCTTCCATTTAGTCTTCATGCTTTGGCTGCCCTTCTTCTCGGACCTCCACCTGAACCAGCTGAGAACTCTCACTTTTTAACCATGAAATTACTTCAGGACTAGAAATTACAGCTGAATGTGACAAGAGAAAAGTAAAAACATGGCATCCCGTGTTTTTAATTACCACCCAGAAAGTGTGATAGGATTAAGAAAAGGAAGTCAGAAATCGGTAACACATCACAAAGTGCATTTAAATTACCATGCCCTATAAATCATTAATTAGTATCGTTTATGGTTACAGACATTATTAGCCCACACTGTTACATTGGATGTAGTGTCAGGATATATATTTGCATAATTTGCAGCTCCAGTTTGCACACAGTATTGTTATTTATGCTGTGAAATGAGCCATGGCTGATTGATGTAGCTTATAAATTAGTTACTATAATATTACCATCTAGTGGACATCATCTTGGCATCATTCTATCAAGCCCTTAGGGACAGTGTCTTTCTGTGGATCAATTAAACAAAATTTCAAACCTGGGTTATTCATTACTTTTAAAATATTATTTGTGTAGCGAATCAGTATCTTGTCCGTCTGATTGAAGACAAAAAGGAACTGTCCTTCAAAAAGCCAACAGAGGATAGAATGAATATGGTTTTCCAAGTATTAGAAGATCTCTTGCCAGAATTGGGGATCTACGCCAGTGTATTGAAACTCATCAGGGATGAATTGTACGGTAAGAGGAAACAGAATTTAAAATTCCATATCTAATGCTACGTATATATTGATTTATTTTTATCTTTATTAATTTGAACAGAGCACAGCTATAGGATGAAATAGGTGTGAGTAAGATAAACTTAAATAAACCTAAGTAGAGATCGAGAGCTTCAGCATTCAGTTTGGTTGGACCGTACTTGAAGTACTGTGTACCGATCTAGTTGCCAGATTACAGGAGCATGTGGTAACAATAGAAAGAAAAATGAAGAGATTCACCAGGATATTGCTTGGAAAGGAAGGCTGTTGTTGTAAAGATAGATTTGAACGATGTGTATTGGAGAAGGTCCAGGTTTACGAGAGTGATCGCAGGGAAGATTGGGTGAACATATGATGAGCATTTAACGGCTCTGCGCCTACACTCACTGGAGTTTAGAAGGATGAGGGGAATCTCATTGAAACCTCACAAATAAAGAAAGGCCTGGATAGAGTGGATGCAGAGAGGATGTTTCCACTAATGGGAGAGTGTAGGACCAGAGGGCACAGCCTCAGAATAAAAGGACGTGGCTTTAGAAAGGAGATGAGGAGGAATTTCTTTAGTCAGAGGGTGGTGAATCTGCATAATTCATTGCTTTAGATGGCTATAGAGGCCAAATCTTTGGGTATTTTTAAAGCAGAGATTGACAGGTCATGATCAGTAAGGGTGTCAAAGGTTACAAGGATAAACCAGGAGAAAGGGGTTGAGAGGGAAAAGTAAGATCATCCATGATTGAATGGTGTAGTAGACTTGATGGGCCAAATGACCTAATTCTGCACCTATGACTTATGAACATGATAGGCTAGATTTATTCTCATTGGAATGTAGGAGGCTGAGGGATGACCATATACTGTGAAGGTTTATAAAATTATGAGGGGCATAGATAGGACACTCAGATTGGGTTTTTTTCCGAGGATGTTGAGTCTGATACTAGAGGATCAAAGTTTAAGGGGAGAAGGGAGAAACAAAAGAGATATGAGGAGTAATCAAGGAGTGGGGGATATTTGGAACAAGGCAGAGAAGGTAGATACTAGCATTTAAGTAAGTGCTTGCATAGCAGGAGTAGAGGTATTCAGGTATAATGCAGGCAAATTGGATTAGTGTAGATCGGCATCATAGTTGCCATGGATGAGGTAGACATAAGGTTACTGTGCTGTATAGTCCAATGATTCTAAATGTTAATTAAACATAATTTTCTTGGCATAGAATATATGGACTCCAGACAAGGTTTGTAGTGAACTGGCAGAGAACTAGCGTCTTTCAAGAAGGCTTAGGATCCAATGGAGGTGGCACTGAGATTCTTGTGTGTGGCACTGCAGATCCTGGGAGAGGAGGTCCAGAGGAAAATTAATTTCCTTTATCCTTAGTGCGACAAAGTGCTCTCCCATCACAGCTGCTGCTGTTCTGTTTGTCCTTATTTCCTCCTTGTATTCCTCTTGCAGACCCTTAGTATGATGCCATAATTTTGTTGCTGTGACTTCAACAAATATTTCCATTGAGCTAGGGCTAGTACTTGTTCTTTGAAGACCTCAATGGATTTTCACAATAAACATTGATAGTGTTGATGATGTTCCAGAAAAGCTCCCAAAATATTTCAAAAGCTCCCTATAAACTTCCAGTGCCAAGTGAAAAAGAATGAATGGTAAAGTTAATGTCACTTTATACCCTCTGTCGTTGTTTATTTCTTGTCAGTTGGACTTTGTTTGGAAAGACACAAAATGCAGGAGTAACTCAGGTCTTTGGTAGTATAAATAATATGTATTCATCTGTTTGACACCAAAATGATTTACTGTGCTTCTTTAATGTGTGACTGGGCCACTTATATGGTATTCAGACCCCAACTGATTTTGCATGTGGTTGTTCCTTGACCATTCTTCAACTTTTTTAAAATGGCATTTAGCACAGAATGCGTTATATTTGTATTTTAGCTTAAAGGGGCCACCTTAACCATCATAATGGCCTATTGTACTGTGAAACATTGGAACATTTTGATATCAGTATATTCTATATTAGTTGTCAGTGAAATCATATTCTATTTCAGCCGAGTATCCTAGTTATGTTTTACTTAAAAATGGATAGGGCTCCCTTGGTAAAGCAGTTAGCAGTTTTTCAAAAAATATATCATACAGTGGTGTCTTGCAGATGGAGTTTACAGTTCCCAACTTACGGTGAATTCAGGATCAGAGTCTGGAATAACTGATGTAGCCACAAGAGCACCTTACTTCAGCTTACTTCAATGCTTGCAGGAAAAGCGGTTAGTGAAAATAGAGTATCTATCACTTCACATAGATATATTACTGGTAACAATATCAAGAGAATTATTTCAGAAACAAAAATGTTAACTCTTTAGACAAAAATGTCAAAGTCCATTTCTGATAGGATTCTCGCTTATGGATTTGCTGTAGGGTACAAAAATCTGGCTGGTACTGAGTACTTCATTCACAGAAATGCAATCTTTTAAATTGGACACTAAACTCTGACCCATCTGTTCCCCTATAACCTATACTTTTGATGAGCAGGAAAGCTATTCCTTTTTGTTCTGCCAAATATTTGTTCTCAATACCACTAAAACAGTTTATCTGTTGTTGTCACTTTGCTGCTTATGCAAACTTTGCTGTGTGCAAACTAACTTCTGTGTTTCATACATTACAATAGTGACTACATATCAAAATATTATTACTAGCTATAAAGGCATCACAAAACGTTCTGTTCAAATGTTCTGTTACTTCTTTATTGTGCAATATTACTTCAAAGTGCTAAAAGTTTTTGTTTAAAAAACAAGACTTGGTTACGTCTAAAACAATAATTTTAAAATATTTTCTTGAGCTGCAGAAGTGCACAGTTTTACATAATCTAATCTGATATTTATGTTACATATTTAAAAAAAATATTCAAACAAATTGATGAAACTAATTTCTATTGGCTATATTGGCCCACCAGTTACAGCAAATTCAAAATTTTACGGAACTTAGACAATGTTAATAAACTGAAGAAATTTGCAATCTGTACTGGGTACTCAGATTGACCAGAACACTTAAACTTTCAATTCAAATCTATTATTTGAAGATCAATTAACTCTTGTGTTAGTTCATCTTCTCAATCTTATATTCAACTTTGCATCAATATTTTGTCAAATTCTCAATGTCTTTTTCCATAACTCTCTAATTAACAAGATCAACATGGAAGTGTCCATTACTTTTTCCAGTTATAATAATCATGGTTACATTCTGTTTTGCAGGCATTATTTAATTAGTGATTATGTCACTGTGGACATCCTTCCTTCCATATGTTTGATTTCAATTACACTGCATGTTGTAGATAGGAAAGAATTACACATGAACTCATTATGTTTATGTTATTCACTTACTGAGCATCTGTAAAATGTATGGTTTACAGCTATGTTCTAACTTGCACACAGTCCCATTTGCCTATCACTGCTCTCCTCAATTATCTCTATATCTTCATATTAAACAACATCTTTAATTTAAAAGGCTTATTGTTGTCAAATTCTTCCGTAGCCTTGCCCTTTCAATCTCTTTAATCTCTCCTATCTCTATGAAATTCCATACCATCTGTGCTCCTCCACTTTTTGTCTCTTGATCATCTGTTCTTTTAATTGCTTTGCCTTCAGCTGGCCCTAAATTCTGGAGTGTTTTTCTTAAAGGGCACTCCTTCTGAACCTCTTTTTCCTACTTTAAAATGCTCTTTAAACTTACCCAAACTCTCCTGGCAGCACTGTGTTTCAAACTTTGATTATAAAGATTTTTGTGAAGGGTCTTTGATTAAGTCATTACTTTTAAGATACATACTTTGTTTACTGTGCTATCAGTGGTAAAGATATTACTTCTGGAATATGATTACAATTTGTGGATTTAGATGCTAACACATCTAATTACGTTTTGGTGAACATTCTTTTGATGCATTAACTAACTTTGCTATTTTAAAGTAAAATTTAATGAACCTGAGCCTTATTTTGATGAGACTGTTATGCAAACATTTTGAAAGAGGGTTGATGAATATAAAACAAAATGAGATAAAAGTTGATACTGTTTAACAGAAAATGTTATTGTTATAACTGGTGAAGCTTATTAGTGTGCTGCTCTGAAGATACTTAAGTTCTTTGGAGGGAGTGCACTTTTTTTTAGTGTATTTGCACACCAGCACCTTGGATTTATATTGTTACTTTAGAGTTGGAAACTCTCAAAAGGATTTTGCAGGAATCTAATCAGCCAGAAGTTAACAGTGAGACTAAGGAGCAGTATTAGGAAAGGGTGATTAAAAGCTTGGTTAAAGAATCAGTTTTAATGAAATCTGGCAAACGAAAGATTTAGGGAGCCTTTATAAATTGGACCCAATGCAAAATTTCAGAATTTGTAAATAAGATAAGACAAAGGTTTTATTGGACAAAGGCAGTTTATTTTGGCTTTCGTCCAGAAATATATCTACGTTTGTTAGCCAAATCATCCATGCACTATCATCAGCTGTTTTTTCAAGCTCCTTTTCTTTTTGCTTGGCTGCTTTCTTGCTGCTATTTAAGTAAGCATTTCTTCTTAATATGTATGAGCTTCTAATATTAAATCATTGGTTCCTGTAACCGCCTATTGAGTTGAAAGATTGAGTTGAAATAATTTGTATACCAGGGGTAGCTGCTCGAAGCATTGAGGTACTTCTTTTGTGTTGACCAGATAGCACTAAAAATACCTGGACAATGATTTTGTGTCCGATATGCCAGGGCCCTTACCGAATAAAACAAAATACATTATTGATTTATTATTGTCCCATCTACTGAGATATAGTGAAAAACGGTGTGTGCTATCTAGTTAAATCATTATATACATGTACAATCACACCGCATGCAAGTACAAAAGGTAGTGCAAAAAGAAAAATGCCAGAGTGTAGAATGTGGAGGCACAAGAAACTGCAGATGCTGGAATCCTGAGCAAATGACAAACCATTGGAGTAACTCAGTGGGTCAGGCAGCATCTGTGGAAGGAAAAAGGATAGACAATATCTCTAATCAAGACCCTTCCTCAGATTGATCAAGGAGGGGTAGAAAAAAAACTGGAAAAGAAAGATTGGATGAGGCAAAGCTTGATAAGTGATACGTAGATACAGGTGAGGGGGGTAAATCGGACCGTTCTTGGCCTCGTGCTTTGCCTGAGTGAGGTCACACGCTAACTAGAAGAACATCAGCTCATATTCTGTTTGGGTAGCTTATAGCCCTGCTGTACGAACATCGAATTCTCCAATTTAATGTAATACTTTCCCAAACCTCCCTTTACCCATCCTCCCATTCCGGTGCACATCATTTTCTCCCACCACCCTAGTCACTGTGCTCCTTTCCCCTCCTCCGAACGCTCATCTCCCATCCCCAAATCCCACATCTCCCTTCTATCACTCCCCTTTCCCTTCCTTCCTGATTCCTTCCACCTATTTCCCTCTGAGTTT
Organism: Rhinoraja longicauda; assembly: GCF_053455715.1. NCBI lineage: Eukaryota > Metazoa > Chordata > Chondrichthyes > Rajiformes > Arhynchobatidae > Rhinoraja > Rhinoraja longicauda. The sequence continues at coordinate 24,652,382 of NC_135968.1, read as the reverse complement.
ACATTTCACACCTCCTCTAGTTTCCTTTTCTGACATCCTTTTGTCTCCTTTCCACCTTCCAGGGCGGTCACGGTGGCGCAGCGGGAGAGTTGCTACCTTACAGCAAATGCAGCGCTGGAAATGCAGGGTTCGATCCTGACCACGGTGCTCTCTGTGTGGAGTTTGTACATTCTCCCCGTGATCTGCGTGGGTTTTCTCTGAGATCTTCAGTTTCCTCCCACACTCCAAAGACGTACAGGTTTGTAGGTTAATTGGCTTGGTAAATGTAAAAAATTGTCCCTAGTTGGTGTAGGATAGTGTTAAAAATTATCCCTAGTGGGTGTAGGATACTTCCAGTATAGTCCCTGGTGGACTTCGGAAGTGATGACCTCAAAATACAAGACACCTCTAACTTTTGACATTTATTCCACTTATCTGTCAATAACCTCCCCCCCCCTCACCTGTTTCCACCTATCCTTTGGCAGGAATTTCCCTACCTGCACCTCTCTTTTCCAGCTTTCACCTCCCTGTTACATCAATCTGAAGAAGGGTCCTGACTCAAAATGTTGTCTGTCCATTTCCCTCCACAGATGCTGTCTGACCCACTGATTTTCTCCAACAGTTTCTTTTTTCTGCTCAGAGTCCACCATATGGTGTCACAGCAATACAGTATTAAAGTTACAGAGAAAGAGTAGATAAAAAAAGACCTAGGGCTGCATTGAGGTAGGTTGTGAAATTGGATCTTTTCCCTCAGATTATGAGAGGATTGTTCAGTAGTCTGATAATGGGGGGGGAAGAAGCTGATTCTGAATATGGTAGTATGTGGTTTCAAGCTTTTGTATTTTCTGCCTGATGGGAGAGGGGAGGAGGGAGTGTAAATGGTGTGTAAATAGTCCTTAATCATTTCAGAGGCAGCATGGTGTAGATGGAGTCGATGGAGGGGAGGTTGGTTTGTGTGAAGGACTGGGCTGTTTCACAACTTTCTGCAATTTCTTGCAGTTTTGGGCAGAGCGAAAATAGTGATGCATAGGACACTTTCTACAATGCAATTATAGACATTGGTCGAGTCGTTACTTGCAAGCCAAACGTCCTTATTCTTTCGAAGAAGTGTACGTGTGGTGTGCTTTCTTGGCTCCAGCTTCAAAGTTGTTGGCCTAGGCAAATCTTAAATACTTATGCTTGGAACTTGAAGTTCTTGATCTCTATTTCAGCACCACTGATGCTGACTGGGGCATGTTTACCACCTCATTTCTTGAAGTCACTAACTATCTCCTTTGTCTTGCTGACATTGGGGGAGAGATTGTTATTGTGACACCATATTACTAAGCTCTATATTTCCTTCCTGTACTCCATCTTGTCATTGTTTGAAATTCAGGCCACAATGGTAGTACCATCTGCAAACTTGTAAATATAGTTGGAGCAGAATTTGGATGGGCAGTCGTGAGTGTACAGGGAGTATACCACGAAGCTGAGAATACATCCTTGTGGGGCACCTGCGTTGAGAATTATCATGGATAACGTTTTGTCTGTTATATTTTCTGGAGCAAAAATTAATCTGCTAGAGGACCTCAGTGCGTTAAGCAGCATCATTTGGGAGAAAGACTCTGCATCAGTCTCTATCCAAAGCATTGACAATTTCTTTCCCTCCCACAGATGGTGCTTGGCCTACTGAATTCTCCAAAAGTTAGTTTTTTCTCCAGATTCCAGCATCTGCAGTCCCTCTGTCTCTCGTTTCTCTTTCAGTTTTATAAAACGACTGCAGATTTGCATCTACCTTTTTGCAAACAATTTAAGGTGAGGCCAATGCTGACTATATGATTTTATTTTCAATCTGGAGCATGGGGAATTTCCACTTGTCTGACCTTTCAGCATTTTGATAGGAGTTTGGCTTTTGTTGACCAAAGTTGTTCCACGGGTTTTTCTGCATTGCTGAGACGTTGTTCAAATCTTTTTAAAACTCGTAACACGTTATATGAGGATAAATATGTTTAAGTGTCAGATGAGACTGAAATGTTTTTGGCTTGTGATTCTTTGAAATTGGAAGGGGGTGGTGGGAGAATGGGGGGTTGAGCTCTAAATTAATAGCACATTGCCCCAAGGCCCAAATGATTTCTGAAAGCTTTTTTGAGAGGTAAATGACTTATAGGTGATTAACTAAAGTTAATCTCCAATTTAAACTTCTGATGGCGTCTTTTAAATTCTGACAGATATTAGCTTCATCATATGAGAGGAATTCACTTCAATAACTTGAAAAGAAAAGAGGTCATAAGAAGCATGTAACTCCCAACCTATCAAATTCAGACACATATACTGGCAACTATTGCCATACATCGTGCAAATCTGGGATTGGACTATTCAGTCATAAGAGACACTGCAAGCTATTTATGCTTTTGACTGCAATAACCACTGTCCACAAAGATGGAATGATGTAACTAAAAATTAAATTAACTTTCATCAAAATTTGGAAGGTTTAAAATTCCAAATTCTTAAAATTAATTTCTATAATTATATTCTATAAATATATATTCACCTGAACTTGAGTTAAAACTCAACCATGAACTAAGTTATCAATACATCATGTGAAATTGTTCATGTGGAAATACAATAAACATATTTTAGCAAAAATAGTGTCGATGTAAAATTTTTGAATGATCAAATACAGACACCCCCTGGGTTATGGCTTTTCTAGAAAATATGCTCATACAGAATTTACAAATCACCACCAGAATTTTGAGATACATAATAACATGCACTCTCATGGTACTTGTATGAATATAAAGTAAATAAATAAACATGTTTTTTAAAAACACAATGCTTGATTTATGTACAGACGACGCAGTTATACTTAGTTTAGTTGAGAGATACAGCGCGGAAATAGGCCCTTCGGCCCACCGAGTCCGCACAGACCAGCCATCCCTGCACACTTACACTATCCTATACACTAGGGACAATTTACAATTATACCAAGCCAATTAACCTACAAACCTGTACGTCTTTGGAGTGTGGGAAGAAACCGGAGATCCAGGAGCAAACCCCCCACAGTTCACAGGGAGAATGTACAATCTGAATACAGACAGCACTCGTAGTCAGGATCAAACCTGGATCTCTGGTGCTGTAAGGCAGCCACTCAACCGCTATGCCACGGAAAATTGCGATACGGACTGTTCCCCGAGAACTCAACTCTCCACCCATATCATGGGAGTCGTCTGTGTTGCCCATTAAGCCTTAAATAGTAACCAATTCATATTTTTAACTTGCCCCATAACTTGGACATATCACAGTCATTGTGCAACTGTGATGGAATGAATAAATACTGTGCAACCAAAGAACCACCGATCAAATGAAAACATTCCACTGAAGCATGTTACAATTGTGCGTTCTGCGGCTATATCCATTCTCGATAATGCTGATCCCAATCAGTTTCTGTTTAATGGAGACCACAGGCATGTTCTTGTTGGGAAATTCAATAACAGTGATGCCACTGAAGGATGGCAGGAGACAGGACTGTTTCTTGTTAGCGGCAAAATACATAGTGTGAATGTTATCTGCACTAAGGTGGATTTTGTCCAAGTCCACTGAAAGCTGGCATGGTCTGCTACATTAACGGAGAACATATGGGAAGATATTGTAGAATCACCTGCAAATGGTTATGCTCTTGATTTCATGATAGAAGATCATTAATAATGCAACTAATGGAGTTGAGCTAGGAAAGCTCAGAAATAATAGAGCTTATTACAAGTATTCACTTTCCCTATTTGATGTCTACTTTTTTTCCTCTTTCAAGTATTTGCCTAATTACCTTTACATTTTGCATTAATCCTACACTAATCCAATTTTATTCGCCCCACATTTCCATCAACTCCTCCCTGACAATTATGCCCCCCCATCAAGAACATCTATTGTTCCATTCCTTGCTTGCACTTTGGAAAATCTGACCACCTGACTGTAGTTCTTCCTGCATACAGATAAAGACTGAAGAGCGCAGCACTGGCAAAGAAGACTATGAAGAGCTGGTTAGGGGAGGCGGAGGTTATGGGACTACTTTGAATCTGTGGATTGGGGCATGTCCAAGTAATTTGTTAGTGGACATGAATAAATATCCCACAGCCGTCAATGATGTCAGAAAGAAATATGTGGACAAGTGTGTACTTACAAAACCTTTATGTCTTCCCTGACCAAAGCCTTGGAAGAACCAGGAGATTTGTAATCTGCTGAAGGCTAGATCTGTGGTATTTTGCACTGGAAATCCAGAGTCAAAGTCGAGATACAACCTCCTGAAGGCCATTGTGAGCGCGAGAGACATTTCCAGACTAAGCTGGAGTCACAGGTGGACATTCCACAGCTGTGGCAGGGCTTACACACTACCACTTCCTGAAAGGCAATACTGGATAACATAAATGGCAATGATGTATCATTTCTGGAGGAGCTGAATGTCATTTATGCCAGCTTTGAAAAGGAGAGCAATTACTCACCGAGACAACCTCTCCACAGCTCCGATGATTTTTGTCTGTGAGCCCGATGTCAGACTTTTTTCATTTCATTTCATTTTATTTTATTTCGTACATGTTAAAAGACATCAATTAAAAAACAAAATAAACAAAAAAACAGAAGAAATACAAAGAATTTCATCCATTACTTAACGTCTTTACATGTGCGAAAAGGAGTAGGAAGAAGTGTGAACTTATTTAATCCTACCCCCATTCCCTAATCAATATTTATCAAGTATTATCTATAATAACTAATACCTAAAATACATATATAACTACATATATACTCACTCACCCCTACAATCATATGAATATACTTATCTACACAATAATGTCTATATTAACTACATCTGATATATATACATACATTAGGCCAATCATATATATATACATTGTAGCGACCATAGAGATTAGTCCTGGGAGTCGAACCCTCAGATTGGCCAGCAAGGTCACGTGTGGGCGCGACCGTAGGGATTGCTCCAGGGAGTTGAGCCCGCTGATTGGACAGCGACGTCACATGTGGTTTTGGCGCCCAAAACCAGTCAGTTAGGAGAGTTCTTCGAAGTGAACAGTTTGAATTAATGGTTGTCTGTAATCTCGTTCGTTATACTTTGTAATCGAATGTTGCTGTCGCAATAAACTTCTTTAACAAAGAACGAGCCTCCAGACTCGCCATATTGGTGACCCCAACGTGATCCAGCCGATCACCTACCATGGGTGAACAAGACGCCTCATCTTCAGTTCCTACGCCCGGCGCACCGCAGCTAAACGCGGTCAGCGTTCACCTTCCGCCGTTTTGGGCACATCAACCACAATCTTGGTTTGCCCATGCCGAAGCTCAGTTTCACCTAAGAAACATCTCGACCGACGAGACAAAGTACTATTACCTAGTCAGTGCTCTACCGCCGGAGACGTCCGCGCGGGTGATGCGTCTCCCGCCATTTCTCCAAAAGCCCGCCAAAAGGATCCGCACAAGCGTGGCTGGTGACATTACCATCTACGATGGGGTGGAGAAGCCCGCAACTGCCGCTCACCTTGCACCTTCACGGGAAATGCCTCGGCCGATCATACATAGAGGCGGTCGCGATTGGCCAGAACCGACGCCTCTACGTCCGAGATCGATTCACGGACACGGAATTTTTGGTTGACACGGGAGCCATAGCATCGTGCCGCCGACCGACCTCGAAACCCGATCGGGTAAGAAAGGGCCTACCCTCATCGCGGTTAACGGCAGCCCCATCCGCACGTACGGTACACGGACAATGTCTCTGGCTTTCGGCACCCACACGTACGAATGGCCATTCATCATCGCGGAAACCGGTCAGGCGATCCTGGGCGCAGATTTCCTCTGGGCCTTTTCACTAGTCCCCGATGTCCGCGGTAACGGCCTTCGGCCCTCCGCCAGCAGCGATGAGCCCGCCGCTCCACCGGCCGCCACCCTGCCCAGCCCGACTGTCCAGGCCGTCGTTGCGGCCCCCGACCTGTATCCTGCGGTCCTGGCGGAGTTTCGGGGTTGAAGTTGGCTCAGGTGGCCTGCAGGCCTGCAGGTACAAAAGTCTGGTGTGAGGTTTCCCTTCCTCGCCCCAGGCCGGTGGTGCCGGCCTCCCTCCAGCGCCGGGTGTTTGATGCCATTCACGGGCTGGCGCACCCGTCCATCCACTCCACCTCTGCCTTAGTGGCCGCTCGGTTTGTGTGGCATGGCCTGCGAAAGCAGGTAGCCGCTTGGGCCCGTTCCTGCGTTCCCTGCCAGACCGCTAAAGTTCACTGCCATGTTCAACCCCCGGTGCAAGAGTTCGCGGTTCCTGCGGTCCGTTTTTTCCATATTCATGTTGATTTAGTTGGGCCTTTACCTTCCTCCCGGGGCTACACTCATCTGCTCACGGTGGTTGACCGATTCACCCGGTGGCCGGAGGCTTTCCCATTGTCCGATACCTCCGCTACCTCTTGTGCCCGGGCCCTTGCCCACCATTGGGTGGCCCGTTTCGGTGTTCCGTCCGTCATTACCACAGACAGGGGATCCCAGTTCACCTCTGCCCTTTGGGCCACGCTGGCGGAGCTGTACGGCTCCCGGTTGCAGCAGACCACGGCGTACCACCCACAAGCTAATGGGCTCGTGGAGAGGTTTCACCGGCAACTTATGGCGGCCCTCAGTGCGCGGCTGGAAGGCCCGGACTGGGTAGACCAACTTCCCTGGGTCCTTTTGGGCATCCAGACTGCTCCTAAGCAGGATCTCGGTGCTTCGTTCGCGGAACTGGTATATGGCTCGCCACTTCGAGTGCCCGGGGATTTCCTGCCGGAGTCTTCTGGTCAGCAGCCCTTGGTTCCGTCGGTTTTGGCATCACTCCGGGCGCGAGTGGGTTCCCTGGCTCCGGTTCCTACTTCGCGTCATGGGTGTTTCATGTTGCATGAACCGCCTGCCTTGAAGGACTGTGAGTTTGTGTTTCTGCGTAGGGATGCCCATCGTTCCCCGTTGCAGAGGGTCTATGAAGGCCCGTTCCGCGTGTTGCGTAAAGGGACGGTCACCTTCACCTTGGATGTGGGCGGCAAGAGTGAGCTCGTCTCTGTGTCCAGGCTCAAACCTGCGCACTTGGATCCGGACAGCCCTGTCCTGGTCGGCCAACCGCCTCGGCGGGGCCGTCTTCCTGCAGTTCCACCCGAGCTGGGACCCCCTGCTCCTGTGGTTCCGGCAGCCCCTCTCCTTACTCGTTCTGGTCGTGAAATCCGGCTCCCTGCTAGGTTCCGTACCTCGGGTTCTGGGGGGGGGGGGTCATGTAGCGACCATAGAGATTAGTCCTGGGAGTCGAACCCTCAGATTGGCCAGCAAGGTCACGTGTGGGCGCGACCGTAGGGATTGCTCCAGGGAGTTGAGCCCGCTGATTGGACAGCGACGTCACGTGTGGTTTTGGCGCCCAAAACCAGTCAGTTAGGAGAGTTCTTCGAAGTGAACAGTTTGAATTAATGGTTGTCTGTAATCTCATTCGTTATACTTTGTAATCGAATGTTGCTGTCGCAATAAACTTCTTTAACAAAGAACGAGCCTCCAGACTCGCCATAACATATTTACATACAAAATATAAATACAAATATAGTCACCCACCCGTATAATAAGTCAGATATTAATACAAAAATACTCATACACCCTTATATGTTCATATAGATATAGTTATTTAAATAATGATGTGTTATTATATGTAGACCCCTGGTGACTGTTAATCCCCCTCCTCACTGTACCTAGAAAAAATCATGTGTTTATATTTGTTTTTAAACTGGATGATGTTTGAACATTGTTTTAATTCCGCATTCATTCTGTTCCATAGCTTTACTCCACTGATTGATATAGAAAATCTTTTCATTGTTGTTCGAGTATTGCGAATCTTGAAATTTAATGTTCCCCTTAAATTATACCCCCCCTCTCTTTCATAAAACATTTCCTGTAAGTTACTTGGTAGCAAATTGTTTCTCACTTTCTCAACTTTGCAAAAAGGTGGCATCTATCATAAAGGATCCCCACCATCTTGATCATGCCCTATTGTCACTTCTACCATCGGGCTGGAGGTACAGAAGCTTAAATTTCCACATCACCAGGTTTAGGAACAGCTCCTTTCTTGAACCAACCTGCACAACTCTAATGAGCAATGAAACATAACTGACTACCTGTTGCACTACCATGAACTTGCTTTCTAATTGTATTTTTGCACTAATATCTTATTTATGAACAGCCATTTTCTTTTCACTGTGTTGTATAATTTCTGTCTAAGTTATGTTTATGTGCTGTCTCAGTCTATGTGCCCGTGATGCTGCTGCATGCAACATTGTCTTTGCATATGTTCTTTCACAAAATTTGCACATATGACAATAAACTCATCTTGACTTGACTCAACCATGCAACTACACACTGATGGCAATTTACAGTTGCCAATTAATATACTAGCCTTCATGTGCTTGGGGATGGGAAGACATTGAAGCACCTGCAGGAAACCAATGTGATCTCAGGCAAACTGCACACTGAAAGTCAGGTTTTGATCCCAAATCAATGGAGATGTGAGCCAATTCTACTAACTGTGCTACTAACTGGTCACGTGTGGCTGCGCCTAACGGCTGCGGCTCTCTGGCAGTCTGTGTATTTTTTCCTTTTTTTTTGTTTGTGTGTCGGTGTTGGGATGGTTTTTGCTTCTGTTTTTGGCTGTGTATGTGTGTGGGGGGGGGGGGGGGGGGGGTGGGGGGGGGGGGGGGGGTGGGGCGGGGGGTGGTGGGGGGGGGAAACCTTTCTTTTATTAGGTCTCTTCCCCAGGGCGCAGCTCGGCCGCGGGGCCTTCCATCGCCCGTGGGGCCTTCCATCGCCCGGCGTGGCTCAGCCGCTGGACTTAGCATCGCCGGCGCCGCTCGGCCACGGGAGCTAACAGTGCCCGGCGCGGCTCGGCCGCGGGGCCTTCCATCGCCCGGTACGGCTGCGGGACGTCTCAGCGCTCGGTGCGGCTCGGCCGCGGGGCCTTCCATCGCCCGGCTCGGCCGCGGAATGGTTCAGCGCCCGGCACGGCCGCGGGGCCTTCCATCGCCCGGCGCGGCTCGGCCGCTGGACTTAACATCGCCGGCGCGGCTCGGCCGCGGGACTTGGCAGCGCCCAGTGCAGCTCGGCCGCGGGGCCTTCCATCGCCCGGCGCGGCTCGGCCGCTGGACTTAACATTGCCGGGGGCTCGGCCGCGGGACTTTTCAGTGCCCGGTGCGGCTCAGTCGCGGGGCCTTCCATCCCCTTGCGGGGGCTGTGCGTGTCGGTCGCCTCGGTAGGGGTCGAGCTGCCTGTCCGTGGGCGTGGGGGGAAGAGAGTGGAAGTTTTGTTGCCTTCCATCACAGTGAGGGGGTGTTTGGACTCACTGTGATGGATGTTTGTCTTGGGGTCTTGTGTCCTGTGTACTTTTTTCTTTTTTTTGTTGTGTTTTGTGACTGCTGTAATTTCGTTCCGTATTTGTACCGAATGACAATAAAGTTCTGTACCTTCTGTACCTACTAGCTTAACCCATTCTTAGCAAAAAAGATTATATCTGTGTAGGAACAATTGCTGGATAATAACTAAGATGCTGGTTTATCACAAAGATAGACACAAATTTCTAGAGTAATTCAGCGGGTCTGGAGAAAAAGGATGGGTGATATTTCGGGTCGGGACCCTTCTTCAGACTGAAAGTTGGGGGCGAGTGGGGGAGCAAGAAGAGCTGAAGGCAAGAAAAACCAGAATCAACCAGGGCTGGCCCATGTGGAAGTGATGGAAATGTTGGAGGATACTGTGTTGGATGTGAAGGCAGGTGGGGTGAAATGTGAGGACCAGGGGAACCCTGCCCATGTTGCGTCTGGGGGGAGGGGGTGTGTGAGCAGAATTACCAGACGCAGAAGAGATGTGAGGACCTCATCTATGACAGAAGGGGGGAAGCCATGTTTTTTTGAAGAATGAGAACTTTCCGGATGTCCTAGTATGGAAGATCTCCTCTTGGGAGCAGAGGTGTTTTGCTCACTTTCCAATGAAAACTCTGTCTCCCTATTTATTTTCTCAAAACCCTTCATGCTTGAATACCTCCATTTGATCATCAGCCGCCTTAACTGGTTTAAGAATCATTCCAACAATATTCTGACAAAACTGTCCGAATGCCTAGAAAAGGATACAATTCTCCAACTTTAGTCCAAATGGGAAAGGTTTAGCCTAACTTTCAGACTTTTACAATTTATCCCTCCATTTATAACCCTCAGGGTTATGTATGCTTAACAACTAATTTTATCAACTTGCAATGCCAGCTTCATATTTTCATGTATGAAATTCTAGGTCACTTTGTTTTTTTAATTTAAAATTCATCATAATTAGAATTCAGCTACTTTGCTTATATTGTACTTTTCATGTTTTTTTTTCAGTACTTCACACTTTGCATTAAATTTTGTCTTCAAGTATCTGCCCATTTCAACTATGTCTTCCTGTATCCTACTAATAGCCCATTTGCTGTTTACTACTTTTGAGTTTTGTCTCATCTGCCAATTTTGAATTAATATCCTGTAAGCTCAAGTCCTAGTCATTAACATATAATCAACAGCAACAGCAGTCCTAACACTGACCCCTAAGGACATCATTGAATATTTACTTTTATTCTGAAAAGCAGAGGTTCACCATGAGCTAGTTTTGTTCCACTCCATTACTATCCTTTGTTCCCTGGGGCTTCTGTTTTGCTAACAAATTTATTAATAGATCATTAATAAAGTGCATTTAAATCAATATGCACACCAACTGCATTAACCTCATCAATTGTCTCTGTTACTTCATTAAAGAATTCAAATCAAATTTGGATGTGTTCCAGCTATATTTCAACCACGCTCGGATATTGAGTGGATTCGTGGGTTCATTTATCTTGTAATATTTCCAATTAAATGGTGGGCTTAGTATGGCCATTCACTTGGAACCTTTGGCTAGCAAAGTCTGTGGTTGCTTCGATTATGTTTCTATCACAATCAGTACAAATTGGCAACAACTTCTTCCTCAATAACCATTAATACAAGAGCAGCTCAGGGCTGCATGTTCACTGACAACTCTACTTTCTTTATACCCATCACTATGTAGCTAGAGCCAACTCTAATACCATCTTTAAATTGGCCGATGACACCACTATTGTTGGACGCATAATGGGTAAAGAGGAATCATAGCACAGGAGGGAGATTGATAATCTAATTGAATGGTGCCAGAACAACAAGCATGCTCAAAATTAGCAAGACCAAAGAGCTGATTGTTGACTTCTAAAAGGGAAAGTTGGGAAAGTTGAGGATCAATGAACCTGTCTTCATCAACAGGACGGCGTTTTGCTGTGATCGATTGCCTCCAGGAGCATTTAGCACTATTTTTGCCTTCGGTGTTTATCATGAAGTTAGTACTATGCTTTAGCTTTGTTCATTTTGTACTCCATAGGTTCATTTTACTTTTAACATAGTTAAAGCAGGAAAATAAGCCAATCAGTATATCAAGACGAGACTGTGCTTCCAAGAATCATCCAGCCTCCTTGCTTGGCATTTAATAAATTATCCTTAACAATTTCTGCCAACTCCAACAAGATTCAAATAATAAACATCTATTCCCCCTTCCTTTTAAAGGGATTGCTTCCTTTGTAAACCACTGCTACTATCCTCGCCAACCATTTGCTGGCTAGGAATTCATATTCCTGAATAGGAAAGGACCATAAGACAGAGAATTTGCAAAATCTTTTCTTTCACTCCTTCCTACTAATCAAATACCTACATAGTCTTTCCAGGTGAGACAGTAAATTAATTGCATTTCTTCCAATCTAGATTGCTACGTTAAAAATAGACACAAAGATGGAGTAACTCAGCAGGTCAGGCAGCATCTCTGGAGAACATGAATAGGTAATGTTTTGAGTGGGATCCTTCTTCAGACTAATGGTGCTGTTGGTGGGGGTGGGGGGGTGTAGAAAGCTGGTAAGGAGGAGGGGCAGTAGAAAGCCTGGTGAGTGATAGATGGATACAGATGAGGGAGTGTTTTGATTGACAGACGGTTGGACAAAGACCAAACATGAAAAGATAAAAGGTGAGAGATAAGGATAGAAAAAATGCGAATTGTGAAGCCAATGGAAAGAATATAGGTGGAAGGAGTGGCGGGGTGGGGGGGGGGGAGAAATAGGTGCACGTTCAGGTGAGATACAAGGAAGCCGGGCGGGGGTGGGGTGGGGGCAGTGGGGATAATGTTAGTTATTTAAAATTGGAGAATTTAGTCTGCATACCATTAGGTTGTAAGCCACCAAAGCGGAATATGAATTGCTGTTCCTCCAGTTTGCATGCAGCATTATTGGCATCGGAGGAGGCCCAGGACAGAAAGGTCAATGCAGGAATGGGAAGGGAAGTTAATATAGTTAGCAACTGGATGATCCAGTATGCGTTGGTGGACTGAGCACAAGTGTTCGGCGAAACAATCACCGTGTCTACATTTGGTCTTGCTGATGTAAAGGATGCCACTATGGGATACTGGATACAGTAGATGAGGTAAGAAGAGATGCATGTGAACTTCTATCTCACCTGGAAGGACTGCTGAGGTCCCTGGATGGATGTGAGAGGAAGTATAGGAACATGTATTACATCTCCTATGATTGCAGGAGTATGTAACTGGGGGAGGGGGTGGGTTGGGTGGGAAGGGGTGAGTGAACCAAAGAATTGTAGAGGGAGTGGTCTTTGTGGCAGGCGGAAAGGGGTGGGATGGAAAAATGTGATTGGTGGTGGGATCACTTTAAAGGTGACAGAAACGTTGGTGAATAACGTGTTGGATGCAGAGACTGGTGGGGTGAAAGATGAGGATCTGGGGAACTCTATCCTTGTTCCATCTGGGGAGAGGGGGAGTGAGAGCAGAATTACAGGACACGGAGACGTGGGTGAGGGATCCATCTATGAGAGCAGGGTGGAAACCACGTTTACTAAAGCTAGGGGACGTGTCGGCTGTCCTAAATTGGAAAGCCTCATCTTAGTAGCAGATGCGGCAAAGATGGAGAATTTGAGAGTAGGGGATAGCGTCTTTCCAAGAGGCAGGGTGGGAGGACGTGTAGTCCAGATAACCGTGAATGTCCTTTGGTTTGCAGTAGATGTCAGTTCATAGTCTGTCCCCTATAACAGTATAACAGAGCTTTATTTGTCGTTCGGTACCGAAGTACCGAACGAAACTACATAGCAGTCATAGAAAAAAAAAGAACACAAGACACATAACCCCAACACAAACGTCCATCACAGTGACTCCAAACACCCCCTCACTGTGATGGAGGCAACAAAACTTCCACTCTCTTCCCCACGCCCACGGACAGACAGCTCGTCCCCGACCGACCCGCACAGTCCCCGCACCGGGCGCTGAAACGTCCCGCGGCCGAACCGGGTGATGAAAGGCCCGCGACCAAGCCTTGCGCAGCTAAGTCCCGTGGTCGAGCCGCACCGGGCGATGTCAAGTCCGCAGTCGAGCCGCACCAGCGATGAAAAGCCCCGCAGTCGAGCTGCACCGGGCGATGTTAAGCCCCGCAGCCGAGCTGCACCGGGCGATGTTAAGCCCCGCGGCCGAGCTGCACCGGGCACTGTTAAGTCCAGCGGCCAAGCCGCACCGGGATGTAAAGTCCAGCGGCCAAGCCGCACCGGGATGTAAAGTCCAGCGGCCAAGCCGCACCGGGATGTAAAGTCCAGCGGCCAAGCCGCACCGTGTGATGTAAAGTCCAGCGGCCAAGCCGCACCGGGTGATGTAAAGTCCAGTGGCCAAGCCGCACCGGGATGTAAAGTCCAGCGGCCGAGCCGCAGCGGGCGATGTTAGGCCCCGCAGCCGAGCCGCACCCCGCGCCGTGAGGAAGAGAAAAGTCCCCCCCCCCCCCCCACACCCACCCCCACCCACCCACACCACCACCCCCTCCCACACATACACAACCAAAAAAATATATATAAAAACCATCCCAACACCGACACACAACAAAAAAAAGACGGACAGACTGCTAGTCAGCCGCTGCCGTTAGGCGCCGCCACGTGATACAATGATGGAGACAGAGAGATCAAGAAAGCGGAGAGAGGTGTGAGAAATAGTCCAAGTGAATTTGTGGGCAAGGTGGAAGATAGTGGTAAAGTTAATGAAATCAACGAGTTCTGCTTGGGTGCAGGAGGCAGCCTCGATACAGTCGCTGATGTAATGAAGAAAGAATTGGGGGATGGTGGCAGTGTGCATTTGAAACATGGTTTGTTCAATGTAACCAACAAAAAATGCAGGCATTGCTGGGGCCCATGCGAGTGCCCATGGCTACACCTTTAAATAGAAGAAAGTGAGAGGAGTGTATTCAATGTTCACAATGTGATCTTCACTACATTGGAAAAGCCAAATGCAGATTGGCTGGTTACTTTTCAGAGCACCTGCAAACGGTCTGCAGGAGTGATCCTGGGCTTCAGCTCTCCCACGATGACCCAATGCAAATTTGAGGAACATCTTCTCACCTTTTCTCTGAAAATGATACAGACTTCTGGACTCAATGTAGAATTTTCCTCCTTTAGGTAGCTTTATCTTTTTTGCTGCTAATTGTCATTCTGTGATTGTGGCTTATTTTTCTTTGTCTGTTTGTATCCTAGGCAGGCATACACCTTGCTATCAGCAATACATAACACAGGCAAAGAAGCATAATGTGCTTCTGATTTCCACATTAATACATTTCTCTTTCTCTGCTTCTCTTTCTACAGATGCTGCTTGAGCTGCTTAATGTCTCCAGTATTTTTCCGTTTTTATTTCCAGTTTCCAGAATCTGCATCATCCAAAAATTATTTTTGACTTTCATCGAGTCAGTCTCTTCCCCAGCTCGTTCTCTGCAGCACTATAATATCTTCTCTTTCAAATTTCATTCTAATTCCCTTCTGTAAGCAAAAATTCTACTTTAGTACCTTTTAGACCAGGATTTCCAGGCTACATGATAGTTTTCCCTCATGCCATGCCCAGTTCTTTTGTGTTAAATGGCCCCTAATCTGTGTCCTTTGATTCTTGACCATTCCAGCAACAGCATGTAAATGTTTTATTGATTTCTGGTAAAAGTAAAATGATTAAAGGTTAACAAACGCAAATACTTTCTTTTATATTTCTCTTGTATTTCCCCCCCCCTCCCCCCCAAGGAGGCTTGTATGCAACTTCTCTCGGCTGGGCAAGGTTAGGTGATTAAAGTCTGTGATCAACCAATCAAGTGAAATGAGTTATAGCAAAGCATTGCAGATTATATCAGCATTTTCCCTCATTCTGAGGCGGAACACCCTGTTATTATGAAATACTCCACTTAATATGCAGCTACAAAGTTTAAAAGTATACATGCCAACTAAATCAGGGGTTTTGATGAGTTATTGGTCTTACGAGTACACTGTAACCTTTCACTCTCTAAACCCTAATTACAAGTCAGCCATTACTTGAAACTTAGGGTTTTTCAAGAAACTAGCAAATTTATCTACACTTCATTGGTTAAGAGTGCCTTTTCTTTTAACCAAGCAGAAGCTCTTTTTAGTGACTTTTTTTAGGGGGGTGGGATTGAACTGCGAGGTGTCCTGAGTTAGAATGCAGTTCTGTTAACATTGTCACTATTAATCTAATGTTTCTCAGATAATAGCAGGACATTTTCTTTCAGTATATTTGGAGGTGTCTTTATATATTAGATTAGAGATTCTTATTACAAGCTCAATAGGTATGGGTCTACAGTGCACAAATGTCCTAGAAGGATTTGCATTTTCATGATCTTCCAGAGTAACCTGCTTAACCCGCTGCATACTCCACCATTCTGAGCCTTTTTTTGTCAACCAGCATCTGCAGTTCCTTGTGTTTTCATTACAATTTGTTGGTAATGTGACTTCAGACTGTAGACTTTATACTTTAGGGATATAGCATGGAAACAGGCCCTTTGTCCACGCCAATCAGCGATCACTGCATACACTAACACTATCCTACACACTAAGGACAATTTACAATTTTACCAAAGCCAATTAACCTACAAAGCTGTATGTTTTTTTTGAGTGTGGGAGGAAACCGGAACACCCGGAGAAAACCCACGCGCTCAAAAGGAAAATGTACAAATTCCATACGGACAGCACTGGTAGTCAGGATTGAACCCGGGTTTCTGGCGCTGTAAGGCAGCAATTTTATCGCTCTGCCATCCCAAACCTTGGAAAAACCTCAGGATATCCATCCATGAAATAGAGCTGTCTCATACAGTAAATTATGAAATGTGGCTAATTGTGTTGTTGAGACGAAAATGGGATGCAGATAACCTCTGCTAAATGGCAGAAATTTGTGTGAAATGCCCTTTTCTCCTGTTGACCTTGGAAGCAAGTAATTGGGAAGTGAGGAAGAAATTGGCAGATTTTCATGTCTTTGATTTTTAGGAAATTGCTTCTGATTTCAAGGGAATCAATGCATAATGTTAAGTAACTAATGAGTTCGCCGCTTCTCCGTCAGGATAGTTTGTCTGTTTGTTTTTATGTCTTGACTGTTTTTGTAAAGCGTCTTTGAGCATTTGGAAAAGCGCTATAAAAAATAAATGTTTATTATTATTATTATTATATAGTTCAATGTGAGGATTAAATACAATTGACATACAATTAATGCCTCTGTAAACTCCGAGTTGGTCGGTTCTTGGTTATGACTCACTTCTAGAGACTTGACTACAAATATCTATGTTGAAATTCCTGCAGTACTGAGGTAACTTCTGCTTAAGACATTACATTTTGGAGTTATCTTCGCTCTAAGATGAACTTAAACAATTCCACGGCACCTTTCCTAAAAGGTAAATTGCTGTCTTGTATTCAGTTTAATCAATATCACAAAGACAGATTTTTTTTAACCTTGTCATATTGCTGTCTGTGGGAGCTAACAATACAAAAATTGGGGTGCCATGTTACAGTGACTATATTTCTAATGTAAAAACAGGAAATGTTGAAAAAAAACCAGATCAGGCTGCATCTACGGAAGGAGAAACAGTCAACATTTTGGGTCTGAAATGTTGACTGTTGTTTCTTTCAAGTAGCTGCCTTTGCATGCGGATTTTTCCAACATTTTCTGTTCTTATTTCAGTTATCGTTAAAGCACTTTGTTGGTTATCAAATGCTGTAGACCATTCTCTTGAAAGGGACTACATAAATAATGTTCTTCTTTTAAGAATTAACAAAGGAAATACTCATTATGAACCTTAAATTGAGGTGATAAAGTTAATTGTAAATGTTAAAGTAACTCTTAATGCAAAATAATCTCTTCTATTATTTGCAGAAATGAAGAAGCGGAAGCTGTCAGTATTAAATTGAATGATTTAAGAGAGACGTAAGTGCATAATGTGTATTTAACAATTTAATCATCTAGCCCTGTTCAGGAATAAAATATAGGAAATAAGTTTCTTTCATCCCAAAGGACATAATTTGAACATTTTACTTCACTAAAAATATGTGGCTTGATATATAGTTATATTGATATAGTTTTTCCATTTTTTTGGGATGACATTTTAGATAGTGTAATTTTTTTATGTCTTTGATTTTCTTTACCTTATGAGTTGTTCTGCACGTTTTATTCTCAGCTAATATAAGCTCCTCTAAATAACCCTAATTCAAATTCTAGAAGTAGGTTAGAAAGCTGATACTATGCAGATCAGAGATAGCTTCAGTATGTACCTTTATTCCGAACTGGTCTATTTAGGCAATAACAGCATGG
Organism: Rhinoraja longicauda; assembly: GCF_053455715.1. Lineage (NCBI taxonomy): Eukaryota > Metazoa > Chordata > Chondrichthyes > Rajiformes > Arhynchobatidae > Rhinoraja > Rhinoraja longicauda. Next base: position 24,634,706 of record NC_135968.1, on the reverse strand, counting down.
TAATGCATTCTTCTTAGCTTCCTCATTTTCTTTTCTTTGACTTACGTTGTCTAAAGGATGCAGTTATGGTAAAATTATAAACTGGTACAGAACCATCTGATATGATACATCTATGCTAAATACTTTTCTGGGGTTATTGTTCTAAGCAGTTGATTAACTGCAGATAGGTTTATTATTATGTTCCAAATATGTTTGCTAATCATGAAAAAATTAAAAAAAATTAAGTGGAATTTTAATAACTGTAATAATTTTAGTAACTCTTTGTGCTAAATCAATGTTAATAATTATCATAATTTCTAATTCCTAGTTTAATTATATCAGGATGATTCATTTCATTAAACACAGTATGCACAGTTTAAAAAAAGAGCTGTTTCATGAAGTATTTCCATGTATTAATGTTTTTCACAACTCGATATATGTGCATTGTGCTTTGTGAGTTTGATACATATGTCTGCAAAATTAAAGGTTTCAATTCTATTGTCACATAATTGTTGCATATTTTTTCTTTTGCAACTAGAAACAGTTAAATCAGTTCCAATCCATTGAAAAGCATTTTGTGACTGACTTCAGAAAACCGTAAAGGAAACGACGAGACAGAAATATACAGAAATGAATATATTCGAGTCACTATTTATACAAGATATTCTTATCTCTTCAGGAAATTTATGTAATTTCCCATTGAAGGCAATTTAATTGACATTTAAAAAAACCTCCAAAGCGGTAATGATACATGGGCAGGTTTGGGAGGGGAGGTGGTGGGTGGTCGGTGGTTGAGGGCAGTTATGTTTGTGTGTGTGAGTGTGGGGGGTGAGGAATAGTATTAAAAAGTATGTGTTTCACTATGTCAGTTCTCAAAAGTAACAATTTGTTTGTGTGTTGGATGTCAGAGTGTACCACTGATTTATAATTATAGTGCTTTTCAAATACACAACATTTCTTGGGGATGATTTTACGAGCCTTATTTTTGAAGTACCAGTTTTAGTAGTGTGCTTTACAGTATAAAGCAGACATGCTGGAATTAGGATAGCAACCCAACTCTCTTTGCTTTGCCTGAAACAAGATAAAACCTGGAACATCATAGTCAATTGAAGGAAATGCATATAGAGACGATATGGCATCACCATTACCAATAATCAATTTACTGCCTCTCGACCAATCATGGAACAAAAACAATATCAGATAGCAGGAAAGGGATAGGTCTGTAGAATTAATATGCAATTTTGTTTTTTTTTTAAGCTAAGACTGTTTCTTGGTAAGAAATGTTGTGGTGAGAAGAAAGCTGTTGAAAAATCTAAAAACTGGGAACCTCTGGAACTGCGGTCCCATTGATGATATCTTTTTGACAAACTAATATATTCTCAAAAGAAGAAAGAATGTTAGTGAGATTAATCAGCATCTAAGGAGGGAGTTGCCTGTTTGATTTTATCTACATCCAAATGTTTACTGGATCCAAAAAGTAACTTTGACCTGAGTTTGTCTTTGAAAGCTTCAGTTAAAAAGGGGAACGTTTACTTCTGGTGGAGGACACTAAACCGGGACCGACAGCAAAAAATTCCTTTCAGTCGCAATAAAGCAGCCATTGTATTTAACTTTAAATTCGCAATAGCCCATTCTGTACTGAGCCACTGGGAGTTTTGAAGGTGCGTAATTATTAGCAAAGTGGCACATACAGATGATGGTATAAGTCTTTCTCCATGGTCAACCCCTCCTCACGTCCCCCTGCCGCCCCCCCCTCCCCCTCCCACCCATCGCCACATTCCTGTAGAGGCTGAAATTAACCATCTTGGACTCATTTATTCCACCACTCACCGGTACTCCACATGAGATCTTTTACTAAATCTTGCATCGTCTCTTGGTCCTCTAAGTGGAGTTCTTGTGTAGTAATCGCAATGGGAATTATTCGATAATTATGTACTTAGTGTACTACTGAGCATACTTTAACACAGTGGTTATTTCATTGGAGTAGCGATCGTGTCTGGCTGTATGATCCAGAGATACATTCAAGTTGTAACTGGACAGCTGCGGAATCTTAATAAATCTAAAATTAAGAGCAAAAGGAACAGTAGAAATACTAAATTATCATAATGGGCCACCTTGTATCGTATTGTCCCTTAATGGTCAAGCTTATGTGCATCTGGAGTGAATGGCGCATTTTTAAAGTATTGCAGACTAGCTCAGAAAAATCTTTGGCCTATTGCACTGTTCTAGTGAAGCCCAATTTAAGCTTAACAAACAGCATCTAATTTTTTCATCCATTCTGTTGCAACAAACCACCAAACAGAACAGTACACGGGGACAGCAGTTCAAGAAGATACGCAACCTTTTTTAAGATTGATTAAAGATGGTTTATCTATACATAATGCCATCCATTTATGAACTCCCAAATCTAGTAAAGAATGCAAAATTGCAATCAATGTCATGGTGAAGTTATCACATCACTTCTTATGCTCCCAATTACAGATGGAGGACATTAGAAGTATTTCTCTATAGATATCAAGGGCATGTTTTTACTGGCTCGGATCAGTCGAGCAATCCCATCGAAGAGATAAGACCTATTGTCTTTAAAGCATCCAACATTGAAAACACAGGCAGCATTAAAGCAGATTGCAGATATATTGCAAACCAGCCTATAGGAGTCTTTGGCCTATTGCATTGTTTCGGTGAAGCCCAACTTAAACTTGACAACAACATCTCATCTTCCCTCTCTGGATGTTGCAGACAACAGGACTCAGCATTGAATTTAACCGTCAGCTTACCAGGCTTTTCAGTTTTTGTTAGAATGATTCAATATCCACTTAGAACATTAACTAGATTCATTAATCCCACAAATTCTCTTTTATTTCAAATCTCCAGCAACTGCAGAAAGGTGAGTAATGTGCTTTCAAGAACCTTTAGTAAAAGAGAGAATCACGAGGAAATGGAGGTGAAGCAGTAGATAGATGACAAAGGAACGATCAACATTAATAGCGTTCACAGTGGTTGCAAACTGATGGCAGGCAGCACAGAAGTGAGGCACTAACTTGGAAACGCTGTCAGGGCTCATCTAACAGACCACAAATTTTCGGGATGTAAAAAATACCATTGTTTCCAATTCACTCACAGGCTTTTTTTAAAGGGTTTTTCAATGGTTACTTGAAATTTGAGGAATCAATGTTCACTGCTGGGTTGCAACTGGTCTGAGTCTGTTCCAATATTGCTTTTTTATTTCTTTCACCTCTGTCTTTATTTCTCTTGCTTTATGTACAACTCTTCCAGATAAATGAACTGTGATCAACAAGCCTTCGCCACTTTATGTTAGCCAGCACACCACAATGTTTCCATCCCACTTGGTCTCCACCAGTTAATGTCTATGGCCGCTCCACCTCTACCCCCTTCTCCACAACTTAAAACATATTTCTTTTACAGACTTTCTTAGGTCCAGTAAAAGGTCACTGACCTGAAATGATAACTGTCTCTCTTCCTCAAAGCAGTTGGCTGACCAGCTGGATATTTCCAGCATTTTCTGGCACATTTTAGATTTCCACCATTTGTCTTTTTTGGTTTTTCTGTCATTTGTTAGTTGCATTTTTCAAAATTTCGTAGTGCATTAACAATCAGATACATCCTGGTCATTTGGCTTTTGGCTAATAAAGAAATATATCTGATCTTTTAAGATATAATCATTTCCATTGTATTGAAGCGGATTCACAACGGTCTCAGGTAAAACATTGGAAGGTTCTGTAACATATTTAACTTCTATTATTGTGGATTTAGCTAGTTCGAACACTTCAAAGTTGTTTTTACTTCAAAGTCTTTGCAGTGCCTCCAGATATTTCTGGTCTTTTAAAGTACTCTGACACTATTCATTTTTCATTACGTGGGTTCTTCAGGCAAGGAACACACTCAGAAGAAATGAGCTCACCCTATTACAGCTGCAGGGAGAGCAAACAGAAAGGGCATGCTTTGCGGAATTCTATCCTTCCCAACAGAGGATGGCAGGATAGGAAAAAGTGCCTGCCGTTTTCTGATGTGCTGCACATAAGTGGACTGTGCTTATCCAGGGAGTTTCAATGCAACAAGCCCCACAATTAACTACCCCAATGGAGCATTAAGACAACTTTGCAAAAACGTCTGTGAGTGAGTTGGAAACAATAGTATTTTTTATATCCTGAAAACCTGTGGTCTGTTAGTTGAGCTCTGACAGCATTTTCAGTTAGTGCCTCACGTCTGTGCTGCCTGCCATCAGTTTCTTCCATTTACACCCACTGTGAATGCTACTGGTGTTGATCTTTCCTTTGTCAGTTATCTCCTGCTTCACCTCCATTTCCTCATGATTCTCTTTTTGCTGAAAGTTCTTGGGCAAGCACACTGCTCACCTTTCTGCTAGGTTGTGTAGAAAGCAACAACTGGGCTGTGAAGCAGGAGACATCCTATCTCCTGAATGCTGAAGTTTTCTCTTGGAGTGGTGCACTTAGCAAAATTTCATTTTCAAGAGCTGATTGTTACACTCCTATACCTCTTTTATGGCTTTTCTTCCTACTCCATCACTCAGAAGAAGGGTCCTGCCCTGAGTCAACATCTGTACATTCCTGCACAGATGCTGCCCAACCCATCAGTCTGAAGAAGGGTCTCGACCCGAAACGTCACCCATTCCTTCTCTCCCGAGATGCTGCCTGACCTGCTGAGTTACTCCAGCATTTTGTGAATAAATCGATTTGTACCAGCATCTGCAGTTATTTTCTTATGCTGCCCAACCCACTGAGTTCCTCCAGCACTTTGTTTTTTTGTTTAAGATTGCAGCATCTGCAGTTTCTTGTGTCTCCTTGTACTGTTGTCAAACCGAGTACAATCAAGTTTATTGTCACATACACAAGTATGGTGAGCTTCAAGTACATTAAAAATCTCGCTTGTACAGCATTATAGGCGCATAGACTCAGACAACATGCAGAAGCATAAATAATACACAAATTATATGTGCATTATGCAAGACTGCAAAGAAACAGACTGTGCAATACCAAAATGGAGGAACAAGAGACTGTAGCTGAGCAAAGAACAAAGTGTTGGAGGAAGACTGACCCCTTCTGCACTTTGCTTTTTGTGCAATAACAAAACATCAGTACAAATCACAATTAGAAAATCAAGTCCAAGGTAGGGCAAGAGCTAGTCCTCGGTGTCTGTTGCTGAGGTAGGATTAGGGTTGAGCATGTCAGATCTAGAACTTGATGGTTGTAGGAAAGTAGTTGTTCTTGAACCTGGGGTGTGAGACTTCAGGCTTTTCGTACCTCCTTCCTGATGAAAGCAGCGAGAAAAGAGCGGATAGGGCAGCATAGTGGGGCAGCAGTAGTTTTGCTGCCTTACAGAGCGAGAGACCTGGGTTCCATCTTGACTAGCTGTCCGTAGAGAGTTTGTACGTTCTCCCTGTGACTCCTTGAATTTTCTCCGGGTGCTCCAGTTTCCTCCCACGTTTCAAAGACGTGCACGTTTGTAAGTTAATTGGCTTCTGTAAATTGTACAGAATTTACAACTGCATCATGGCACGGTGGCGCAGTGATAGAACCGCTGCCTTACAGTGAATGCAGTGCCAGAGATCTGGGTTCAATCCTGACTATGGATGCTGTCAGTAAGGGGTTTGTACATTCTCCCCGTGACCTGCGTGGGTTTTCTCCGAGATCTTCGGTTTCCTCCCACACTCCAAAGACGTACAGGTATGTAGGTTCATTGGCTTGGAAAATGTAAAAATTGTCCCTAGTGGGTGTTGGATAGTGTTAATATGCGGAGGTCGTGGGTCGGCGTGGACCCGGTGGGTCGAAGGGCCTGTTGCCGCGCGGTACCTCTAAACTAAACTAAACTAATGTACGAGTGATTGCAGGTCAGCGTGGGTTCAGTGGGCTAAAGAGCCTGTTACCACACAGTTTCTCTAAAGTCTAAAGTAAAAAGGCATGACCTGGATGGAAGCAATAATGATGATAGATATTGGCCTTCTTGGCTGAGTCCACCACACTCTGTAGCGCCTCGCATTCCTGAGCATTAGACTAGGCCATGATGCAGTTGGTCAAGATGCTTTCTACAGTGCCTCTGTTGAAGTTTGTTAGAATATTCAGAGACATGTTGACTCTCTATAAACCGAAGTAAGGAGAAGCGCTGGCACGCCTTCATGATTAAATCAATGTGTGGGCCTAGGACAGGCCATCTGAGATGTTAACAGCTGGTACATGGTCTCCTGACTGCCCCATTGTGATGTCAACAATTAGTTCCCTGGTGTCATTGCTGTAGAGCAAATTCAGCTGCATGTGTTGGAAAATGTACAGGAATGAGAAACTAGGTAAGCAAGAAGTAGCTCTCATCCTCCTAAGAACATCTTTAGGCAGTGTTGCCGCAGAGAAAAAAAAATAGACAGACATAATAAAGTAAAAAACTGTTGTCAGCTCCAGGATTGATCATTAAGAGGCTCCTCGTATGGTTAGCCATGTGGTCACTAGGTTCTTTGAGTCATCTTATGGGTGAGAGACTGAGTACACAGTGAAACTGAAGTACTCACACAGTGTGACTTTTTTTTAAATTCCAAGGGCCGCTGTAGACTGTTCAGCAAAAGTCAATAGACATATGCTGAACTGAGAGACAGTCAATCACAAACACTGGCTAGGTGGCAGCCTTAAAAGCCACAGCACAAACTTTTACACACAGTACTAAAGTACTAAATACCAGTACTAAATACACCATAAAACACAGTTTGAACATTGAAAGCCTTCACAATCTGCAGAAAACCTCTAGGTCTTGCTGCAGTAGATATGAACTGCTTCATTTTCTAAGGAGTTGCCAAATTGAGTTGAACAATGTGCAGACATCAACAAAAATGCCCACATGATGAGCAGAAAACCTTTGAAGAAGCAGCTGAAAGTGTTTGAGCATTGGATATTTCCCTAATGTGATATCCTGGGGTAGGATGATTGATCGCCAACAGCCACAGCCTTCTTTTTTTATGTGAGGTACGACTCCATATTGGAGTATTTTCCTCTTGATACCCATTGATTTTAGTTTTACCAGAATTCCTTTCTGCCAAATGCTACTTTGATGCCAAGGACTATCATTTTCATGACATCTATCCAACTTTGTTCTTCAGCTCATGTTTGGATTAAGGCAGTGGTGAGGTCTGGAGTTGGTTGGTTCTGGCAAAACCCAAACTTGGGCATTATTGAATATCAAGTGGCATCATTGAACATCAAGTACCAGCAATTTAGACTATCCATAACATTGTCTGTTCAATGCTTACTTGCCCATCTTACTCATAGTAAATCCCAAATGTGTAACCTCTACCAACAGAACACCATCACCTGCAGGTTCTCTTTCACCATCATGACTTGGAAAATATATTCATGAAAGCAGCTCAATATCACCTTCTCAATGGAAATTAGGGATGGGCACCGAATTCTTGAACTACTGGAATCATCTAAACCAAAACAGCCTCTGTCTCTGGCCTTATTCCTAATATTCATACAGCTTCTGTCTTCAATGCTGTCTAATGATTTATGTTTCGAGGTACTTTATTTATTTCCCAAGGGCAATACAGAAGAACACATCAAAAGATGTTGAATCGGTGACATAAGGATTATGCAATTAATCAATCATTTTTTGTGCTTTGAGGATACAAAAAACCACAATAGTTATCACATCAAATCAATGCAGTCATTACAATGAATACATTAAAATGACTGTGCCAATAATAAATCACCACCCTTCAAAATGGAAGTGAATATCTCTGTGTTTACGGTTTGTCCCAGCATATAAATAGGAATTACTACTTATTTTCTGGCAGGAAAATAGAGTACTGGCCACTTTGGTAGAACTCAGTTGGTAGAACCTTTGCTAACAATAAGGTGGTAGTTGCAATTACCCCTTCAAGAGTATGAGTGGAGCTTGAACATCAAAATCTAAACTGAGACCTCAATGCAGGATGTGGGAATGCTATTATAGGTACATACCTAGAAACTGAGCTTTGGGTTACATTTATTCTGGCATGCTAAAACATTGGCCAAATCAGCCAAGTCAGGTCCCTGCAGAATGTCATGAAAATGGCCAAAATCCAGTATGAAACAGTAGTAAAGCCGTATACGTACTGAAACAAAAGTACTAAAATGGGACCTATGTAATTCCCAACTGAATTTCATTCAGTTCAGTTGAGCTCCAAACACTTCACTGTGCAATGATCATAAAGGTGTCAGCTCTTAAAGGCGCAGTTGCCATGGCAGTCTGAAGCAACAGGGCTACTACAGGGAAGAGGGATTCAGCTCTCATATTCATTCAAAGGGACATGTAGGACTTGGTCAACGTGAAGCTCGCCAGGGTAATTAGGAGAGCCAGACAGGAAATGGTTACAAGCGTTTGTTGCTGGAGCGAATTCATGTACAATGTGGCAATTCTGTGTTCATATGAAATAAGTTTGAGTAGTCTACCATGACTAGATACGTGCCAAACAGGAAATGAAAGATGTTTATGTTTTACCTGGTCTTCCGGCTTGGTGTCATTGTATTATGTTGTTGATAATGCTTAGATTGTGGAGACTTGCATTGAGGACAATGATTTTGATGTTTTTTTACGAGAACCATCTCTCTCTCAAGGAACCCCATATGCCAACAATGCTTCCTTGGGAGATGCTGAGCAGTGACATCAAGGGGAGATCTCTGTCTTTCTTTGCTCTTCTTGTTTCAGTTATTTTGCAAGCTCCAGTGCCTCAGGCCCCAATTGTCTTGCTGTATTTTATCAGGCAACGGCTGATGTCTTCAGTTTGCAAGATTGTAGGCTGCATGTTGCACAACAGTGAAGGCTCCAAATCTGCTTAATGGCAAAAAAAAATCAGCTTGAGGAGACTGATGTCACTTTCCATCATGTTGTGCTAACTGCTTTTGCATCTGCATTAGTATTTTGTGATTGGCGACACCAAAGAGGTGGATAATTCCTATCTCCCAGATTCTATCCCTCTCTGTTAAAAATGGCGGACAAAGTAGACTCTCTCAGATTGAAGGTGTCATGGAGCTTCTCAGGAATATAGCATTCACCATGATCCATAACAAATTGAACATTAAGGAACTGGATCCTTTGCCTGTTGATGAAAAAGTTTCACAGAGTCATAAAGTCATACAGCACAGAAGCAGGCTGATTGGCCGACCACGCCCCTGCCAACCACTTTGTTCATCTATATCAATCCCAGTTGCCTGCATTAGATCCATATCCTTCTGCGCTTTTACTCTTCAAGTGCCTTTCTAAATGTCTCTTAAGTGTACTGATTGGATCTCATTCCAATACCTATTCTAGCAGTATAATTCAGATATCAAACATTCTCTGTTTAAAAAAAATACTCCCCAGATCCCCTTTGAAACCCCTTCCTCTCACCTTCAGCCTATGCCCTCTTGCTTTTCAGATCTACCATGAGGAGAAAAAAATGACCATATCTTTGCCTTTCGTAATCTTATATTTCAGATGAATGGAGCCCATGGGTCCATGTGTCGTCAATGGCTTCCCGTATTTGAGAGAAGCCAACAGACCCCAGTGCATGAAATGCCACCTATCCTACTGAAACAAGATTGATGAAATCACTCCTTCAGAAGCAGTGACTCTGGATGATCTCGCCAGTGCAGAAGTGAGCTGTAAATTGGGAAATATGGCGATATGTAGAACAACTTTCTTGCAACACTATCAATAGAAAGGAAAACTGAATGCGCTATAAAATAGTATAATGATAAATAAAAGCATATTTAAAAAATATGCAGGGAATACTGTGACAGCGCCTCTTCCCTCAGATGTCGCTATCAGTGGCTGACAGGCCCAAAGAGGCCAATTCCCAGCATTATTGGTAATAGCTGGGTCCAATTCTCTGATATTGGTTGGCTACTTGAACCTTGCAAACTTTTCCATCTTTCATGATATGCAGACATTACCTTTTCATTGGTTGTCAAGCACAGTGCTTGATGTGTATAAGACGTCCACAGTATTATGTCACTTCTAGTTATTCTGGTAGAAAAGAAATTAGAATAAAAAAGTAGGAGGAGTGAACTGAGTAATTTGGAAGAGCCAATGTGAGAGCTGGTGGAGTCCCCATCTCTTAAACTGTTTGGGAGGGTAAAATGTTTCTTAAACTGTTTGGGAGCCTCATTATCCAAAATGCAAAGCATATTGTATAAAATCAGTTACTCCAATATTACTTCAAGAAAGGGAAGCGCATGCATAAACAGGTAATTGAGGTTAAACAAAATACAAATAAGATGTCCATTGTACAAGCAGGCTTGGTCACATTGATATCTCCATTCAAGAAGGTGATATTGCTTTTTTACTTCCTGGCAGGTGTGTCCAGGAATAATCACACTTCCAATTGCATAAGTTCAGTTTTCATGAGTGATTAAAAGTCTGTTCAGTAAGGTATGTTATGTCCTTCCCCAATAATATGTGCATAAATACATTACAGTTTGTTGCAGAAAGAACAAGAAGAAATTCACTTGCACCATTCACTGGCTGAATTGAAAGAAAACAACAGATTACTGGAAGATCACAGATTTTTCCTCAATAAAACTGTGCATGACAAAAATGAGGAGAACAAAAGGTAAATAGGAGAGGTGACCTAAGGAACTGCAGATGCCTGAATCTTGCATAGAACACAAAATGCTGGACTAACTCAACGGGTCAGGCAGCATGATCCATTGAGTTACTCCGGTACTTTGTGTTCTACAAATAGAAGAGGTCTTTGTATTTTAATACTTTGACCATTGGCATATTCCTGGTAACAGTAAAGTTTATTCTGTTATGGCCAACTAATTGCAATTGATTGATTTGTAATTTTGTTTTCTTTTGCAATGACCATATCTAGGAAATAATTGCTTTATGACAGAGTTTCTTTCTTTGCAATAACGCTGAGTTTACATTAATAATTTCAGCAGCAAATGCCTTTGCAAACTACGAAATAAATATGATAACATCTTTTAATTATCATTCAATGCTGATTGATTAACTGTGGTACAATTAAAGTATTTTAACATTAATTATGTGTTATCAGTGCAGGCGGTAGGAGAGAGGAGGATGATGGCAAAGCTATCATCACTGCTGGACAACGACTCCCACCCCATGCAGGACACTGTCACTGCACTGAGCAGCTCCTTCAGTGACAGACCTCTTCACCCCAAGTGTGTGAAGGAGAGATTTTGAAGGTCCTTCCTTCCTGCTGCCGTCAGACTGCACAACCAGCACTGTTCCAAGTAGAATATTATAATAAAGATAATTACCGTTATTTTAAATATAAAGAATATTTATCTATTTTTGCTATCCACTTTGCTGCTGCAACCCTGCAAATTTCCCCCTTGTGGGACGAATAAAGGATTATTATTATTATTATTATTATTAAAGATATGCTAGTTAATTTGGCATTTCCAGATGTACAAACCCAAGATATTATTTTATGCCTGTTATACCAGCAGTCCACAATTTAAGTTCAGAATCCAAATATATATTTAATAAATATGATCAGCTTCCATGTTTGTTTAGCTGGTTAGTTAGCAGTCTTTTTGCAAGATGATTGCAACAAAAATGAAATTACAATGACAATAGCATCTTTTCTTTTTGTATCATTTATGGAGTCAAAGAGTGGCACAGATGGAAACAGGCCCTTCGGCCCAACTTACCCACACCGGCCAACCTATCCTAGCTAAACTAGCCCCACCTACCTGTGCTTGGTCCATATCCCTCCAAACCTGTCCTATCCACTTATTTAGGTGTATGACTTTTGATCACTGATTCACTGTGCAAATTATCATTCACAAATTTTTAAATTATAACCAATCACTCATGAAACCATTTTTCCATTTATATATTTTCTTTATGCGCATTCTTTTTGAGGCTACTGAAAAAGATAGTGAGTAACTAACTAGTGATTGTACCCAATTTTTGGGTTAAAAGTTTAACAAATATTAAACAAACATATTTATAACCAATGCTTTATTTGTGGTGGTGAGCATCAAAGCACCATATGGGTACCTCTAAAAGGTTAAAAAATAGATTTTCAACTTTTTAGAAATTTAAATACTTTTATATTTTTTGGTTATTAATTTATTAAATTCGAAGTTGAATGGTCACAAATTCAAAACAGAAGAGGGAAGTATATTGATGGAAAATAATTGATAAAGTTTAATTGTTGTTAATAGCTTAATTTTTAATCGATATAGCTCCTGGCATATTTTTGTTCGCAAAAAAAGCACTGTTTTCTGTAACCTATGTCAGCAGTAAAGAAGATATTAATGCAAAACTAAGGGAACACAATAGTTGTAACTACAATAGGCCAGAACCTGCTGCCAGTTACAAGCTTCCTATGAATGTCACTATTCTGTGTGATAAGTCTGACTTGCTATTCACAAAATTATGTTGGCAACATGCTGGTAATCCTGATACAAAATGGTGAGGAGTTGTATGGAAGGAGGATGTTGTGCATGCGATGCCATCATCTGGGCTTATGGATAGGGGAGCTGATTCACGACATGTGCCACCCGTGAAACAATTGCAAATGTAATATTGACAGCTGGCTAAACTGACTTTCAAACTTGCCAAATGGGGAATGTTTCTGATTTTCAAAAACATTCGAATACTATTTTAAATTAATTAAACAATGAAATTTTAAAATTAAAAAAGTAAATTAAATAACATGAAAACATTTAATAAAACTTAATTCAAAAAATGTGAATGAACTTATACTTGTCCCTTGTATTTTTTGCTCTTCCTTGAGATGAACTATGCCTATGCTAAGTTTAACCCAGGGTCTAACCAGATTTGGCAGGTGCGTAGGAATTGTAACAAGTTCTGTTTCAGCTGCTGAACTCCACAAGGGTTCCAGAAACAGGCATTATGGAGAAATTGCTAATAAGTAGCAGCCTGCAAGTTTGTAATCCATGCATTTATGCAAGGGCACCAAATTTTGAGGTGACTATGTCAAGAAATCCTGAATGTTAAATGGAAATGCTACCATTTCTCAGCATGTCTGACTCATTCATTTTGATGTTAGCTCAGATTTTAATTTTAGACGTAATGGGAAAGGTGGTGTTATTGAAGGAGAAACCAGAAACAGTAAACAAGAGAAGCAAATGTCAAAGAGCCAATGACGTACAGATATGTAGGTTAATTGGCTGGGTAAATGTAAAAATTGTCCCTAGGGTGTGTAAGATAGTGTTAATGTACGGGGATCGCTGGGCGGCACGGACTTGGAGGGCCGAAAAGGCCTGTTTCCGGCTGTATATATATGATATGATATGATATGATATGATATGATAGATTTACCACAGAAGGACATAACAGAAGTTAACAAATGCTCAACTGAGTAGAACAATAAGGAATAATTAAATAAACTGAGATTTGGTGAGCATAATTTGATCCCAGTACTGGTGCTTTCAGAAATATGTTGCTATGATATGACAACACACATCTTTCTCCACAATCAGCATTCTTCGGAAACCATGACATTTCATCGAGTCAAAATGAACATTGGAGATTATAGACACGTACATGATGCAAAACATATAGTAAAATAAATAGGCTTGTATTCACTGGAGTTTAGTAGGATGAGAGGGGATCTTATAGAAACATATAAAATTATAAAAGGACTGGACAAGCTAGATGCAGGAAAAATGTTCCCAATGTTGGGCGAGTCCAGAACCAGGGGCCACAATCTCAGAATAAAGGGGAGGCCATTTAAAACTGAGGTGAGGAAAAACTTTTTCACCCAGAGAGTTGTGAATTTGTGGAATTCTCTGCCACAGAGTGCAGTGGAAGCCAAATCATTGGGTGGATTTAAGAGAGAGTTAGATAGAGCTCTAGGGGCTAGTGGAATCAAGGGATACGGGGAGAAGGCAGGCACGGGGTATTGATTGGGGACGATCAGCCATGATCACAATGAATGGCAGTGCTGGCTCGAAGGGCCGAATGGCCTCCTCCTGCACCTATTTTCTATGTTTCTATGTAAATGAAATGGGAGATTTTCTGGTTAATTGTCCATTTATTTTCTAATATTTACCAGGCTTCTTCACAAATATCATAACCTAAAGGAGGAGGCTGCAAAGCAAGACAGATCCTCTGAAATGAACATCACAGACCTAAGGACAAAGCTGCAGGATGCAAGAGAACAAGTGGCCACACTCAGCCAGTATAAGAAGATTTATGAAGAGCTTCAAGAGGGTAAAACATGCATCCTCTATATTGCAACACCATTTTCTTTTATGAAAGGGAAATTCTTAACCTTCCTTTTATAATGGATGAGAAATTTAAGGCAATAAATAAAACTTAAATGGAGTGATTGATATAAAATGATGAAATCTATGGCCATGGTGGAGTGTCGGATTACTTTTTTTGCTGTGTTAGCTTTGCTGGCTTCCAGGTGTTCACCTTTGATCTGGCTTCAGGCAACATTTTCTGAACAGGTTTTTGATGATTTTTGCCATAATCTATGGCAGATCAGAAACATTCAGACACTCCAAAGTGTGACTGAAGATATCAGTTATATTTAACTTTCACAAAATGATTAGTTTGTTGAAAAAAATTAAATTATTTATTTAATTTGCTGAAGCTTTCAGGACCACACCAATGTTTTGAAACAGAAATCAAAAGTCAAAGCACTTAAAGCCCCGAAGGTCTCAGGAACATGCATTCAATAATGTTACTTCAAAATGACTTTCCTGCTTGAACATTTATATAATTTGTGCTCTCTATCTTGAACACCCTCTGATATTTAAAATGTTATACAATTTTAAAATTTCAGGCAATTTTAACAAGCATCCCATGACATTTCCAACAAATACATATTTTTAATGGAAATATAGAGAAAAGTTATTGTTAGAAAAAAAATCTGTAATGACTCGACTCAGAGTCATAGAGTGATACAGTGTGGAAACAGGCCCTTCAGCCCAACTCGCCCACACCAGCCAACAATGTCCCAGCTACACACAAAATGCTGGAGTAACTCAGCGGGACAGGCAGCATCTCTGGAGAGAAGGAATGGGTGATATTTCCGGTGGAGACCCTTCTTCAGAATGTCCCATCTACACTAGTCCCACTTGCCTGCACTTGGTCCATATCCCTCCAAACCTGTCCTATCCATGTACCTGTCTAACTGTTTCTTAAATTCTTTAGCATTTCTAAAGCAATTGATGAGCAACTGAACGGAAATAAATGTTGATCCATTTGCAGAATGGGAGCATTTGACTGAGGTGGTCCTGCACATGTTAGCAACCGTTGTAATAAAACATCGCATTTTTACATTTTTAATAGGATGGGATCAACTGGGGTGATATGACACTGATGAAGGCAATGTAATGTTAAATACGTTTGACCAAATTAATTTAAAGACTTAGTAAACACAGCATAATGTCAGAACATTACCAAGCAAAAAAAGATATAAATATGAAGGAAAAGGCTACCAAGGATTTCTAACTTATTGTTAATTTCCCACTCCTTTTCACTTTTGTGCTCAAATATGTCTCTTAAATGTTAAAAGAATACTCAGAAAATGCTGCATTGATACCAAGTAAGTTTTTATGAGTGAAATGCAAATATCACTGCGAATGGTAAAATGGGATAGAGAATATAAAGTATTCTGTGGAAGGACTGGTGCTCACAATTGGGTGACTTTCTGGTTTATGCTAAAGGTTTAGCTTCATATGGGAAGCTCAAAGTAAGTTGGATCTTGGGTCTCAGACCACATCACAGTGCAGGTGGTTGTGCTGCAGGAATCTAGGCAGGTAAAGGTCTGGCTTCCATTTCATTAATTAGTTTGAATGATAACATTTTGATGAGGAATAGAGGGGAGCTTTCATTGCCTTCAACCGTTTATGGAAATCGTTGCATAGTTTTGAGAGGGTTGGAGCAAGCCATAACAGAGCATAAAGCACAAAAGTTTATTGGGCATTGGGTAGGAAGGTAGCAGTCATTGGGTGTGTTATTGGTGGTGGAGGGGTTGGATATGAAGATGGGAGACCAAGGTGTGCTGTTGGAAGATCAGGAGTTTTGTTTGGGTTGATTTGGCTGCTTGGGCTTTATGCTCTGTCATGGCTTGCACCAATCGTCTCAAACCTTTGGAGAGATTTCCATTAATGGTTGAAGGCAATGAAAAGTCCCCTCCAAAAGCTAAAGGTATAGTGTCAATCAGCACCAGCTGTCCTTGATCGATGATGCCATTCATGATATTGGAGCTTGTCGATAGGCATATAAATAAATATATAGCACCTCGTGCACTCTGAACATTGAAACAAAAGTAATGAAATGAAAGCATAAATGGTTATATACTTTCTGCTTAGCAAAATTGGCAAGTATTAAGCATGCCTCATGATCACAGTGCATGTTTTCAAGTATTATCACATTCAGACTGTATTATGAAGTTATCATGTATTGTGAGATTATCATCACATTGCTCATTATTGTGCATCAATGGGCTGCTTTTCCTGTATAAAATTACTGACTGCATTTCAAAGGTACTTCCCTGAGTGGAATATAACTAGGATATTCAAAAAAGTGGTGAAAGTACTATTTTATGCAGGTTCTTTCTCCTTTCTTCATACAAGAGTAGAAGTACACAAGGCAACATGAAGCATAGGAGGTGGTGGGACATTAAATGTAGCAAGAAGATTGCAGAGTACAACGTGTTCCCTCAAGTGATCATCTCATAGAACGTTATTGCACAGACAGCTGCAGGAGAAAACACAACCTCATATATATTAACTGAGAGGGTTGATTTGAGTTGCAGGAGTGAGCACAACGTGCCATACTGAGAAAAGGGCAATACATGGAATTGGACAAGATATAACCTAGGACTCAACATAGTGGTGCAGCCAGTAGAGCTGCTGCCTCACAGCACCAGAGACCCGGATTCGATCCCATCTTTGGGTACTGTGGAGTTTGCACGTTCTCCCTGTGGCTGCGTGAATTTCTTCCGGGTGGAAATCCTTTCCTCCCACATACCAAAGATGTGTGGCGTTGGTAGGTAACCTGGCCACCATAGATTTCCCTCAGTGTGTCGGGAGTGGATGCAAAAGTGGGATAACGTGGAAGTGGTGTGAACAGCTGATCGATGGTCAGCGTAGTCATGGCGGGCCGAGGACCTTTTTTCCATGCTGTATCTCTAAACTAAACCAAACTAAAATCTGTTGGATAGAATAGGGGTTTCAGCAGCTGCTGAGTACTAAGACTCGTGAGTTAGCATCCAGTTATTGGTTCACTGCTGCACAGCGCTTTTGTGCTACATAACAGTGATAACTTTTTTTATGTTTGTTTCCTTTATCAAAACAAAACAAACTACTACAATGCTTCATGCTCATTGTTGCGCTTGACAGTAGAATTGACTCAAAACTATAAATGTAGGAATGTTGGAAATGTCACAGTACATTGAACACAATCTGCAAATGAAAAATAGGTTAATATTTCAGGGTGTGACCATTCATAACCTTGTTTGTTTTACAAAGGTTTCCAGTACCCTATGGAAATGAAGAGAAAGAGCCCATTGTCGACAATTTTAACAAAAACTCCTGAGAACCAAAAAGCAGCTAGAGCAGCAAGCAAGGTGAGTATACACGTGTAAATAATATAGCAACATTTTTAAATTAATCTTTTATCTTCCGATAACGGTTTATGGTTTGGGTACATTTAAGCTGTTGCAGAAATAATTGGTGAACATCAAAACGTTTTCGAAAAATGAATAATTAATTTTGAAGAATGCTACATGATTGATACTGTATATTATCCTATTCTAGCAACAACACAATCTGTAATGCATCTCTGTATCTCATTAGTGTGAAAGCATTGCTGCATTGCAATGAACATTTATCAACAAGATTTATAAAGATGTCTGATAGCAGTTCTTTGAATGTGCAATCTATCCCACATGTTGGAAGACAAAATAGCCTTGGCGATGATCTCTAACACCAGTTCATAAGCAATATAAATTCTAAGTGTCCCATTTGCGTCAGAGTAAACTTCCCAGGAATTAATCTCTGGCGGTTAACACAAAGTGCATTGTGTGGTCATGTTAGCACATTGTTCTTTGTCTTAAAAATTCATTCCTTTGACTAAAATGTCTTGAATTTGAGAGGCAGACTGCACCTCTGTGATGCAATTTCATAACATGTTTAGTGCTATCGACTGGAGATGAATGTGTGTGCAAGTGTTGATAGGGAGCATTGTCTAAGTGAATGCACTGTTTTGCTTTCGGAGATGTGCTTGGCACAGTAGGTTACCATGCTATCTCTTTGCTCTGAAATATATTGAAGCACAGTCAAAACTGATAAGAACAACATTTCCATTCTACTCATTTGTATGGATTGTACATGAAAAAAAAAGCCATTTGCTGTTCACTTCCTTGCAATTAAAAGCCCACAGCACCAAACTGTTGGTGAAATTTAAACAAAAAACTCTGAAAATCTGAAATCAAATTACAAAATGTTTGGAAATGAGGTTCACATAGGTGAGGCCTCATTTGGAGTATTATGTTCACGTTTTGGTCACCCTGTAAAAGGAAAGATGTTAAGCTGGATAGAGTGTAGAGAAGATTTACAAGGATGTTACCAGGAATCGAGGGTCTAAGCTATCAGGCTAGGACTTTACTCCTTGGAGTTCTGGTGGATGAAGTGTACAAAATCATGAGAGGAATAGAAACATAGAGACATAGAAAAAAAGGTGCAGAAATAGGCCATTCGGCCCTTCGAGCCAGCACCACCATTCAATATGATCATGGCTGATCATCTAAAATCAGTACCCTGTTTCTGCCTTTTCCCAATATCCCTTGATTCCTTTAGTCCTAAGAGCTAAATCTAACTCTCTCTTGAAATCATCCAGTGAATTGGCCTCCACTGCCTTCTGTGCAGAGGATTCCACAGATTCATAACTCTCTGGGTGAAAAGGTTTTTTCCTCATCTCAGTCCTAAATGGCCTACTCCTTATTCTTAAACTGTGACCCCTGGTTCTGGACTTCCCCAACATCGGGAACATTTTCCCTGCATTTAGCCTGTCCAATCCTTTAAGAATTTTATATATTTCTATAAGATCCTCTGTCATCCTAAATTCCAGTGAATACAAGCCCAGTCGACCCGTTCTTTCATCAATAGATAGGGTAAATGTTCAGTCTTTTATCCACAGTAGGGGAATCAAGAACCAGAGAGCATAGGTTTAAGGTGAGGGGGGGGAAGATTTAATAGGAAGCTGAGGGGCACCTTTTTTTCACAAAGGGTGGTGGGTATATGGAACGAGCTGCCAGAGGAGGTAATTGAGGCAGGTACTATCACAATATTTTAAAAACATTTGGACAAGTACATGGATAGGATAGGTTTAGAAGGATATGGGCCAAATGCAGGCAGGTGAGACAAGTGTAGATGGATCATGTTGGATGGTGTGGGCAAGTTGGGCCAAAGGGCCTGCTTCCACAATATATGACACCGTGACTCTGACATGGCATTTGTGAAACTGTGCCAGGATTACCAATTTAGGTTAAAGACCCTTCATCAGACTGGGAAAGTGAGAAAATAAGTTTGAAGTTTCAGAGAACTTGGGGAGAAGGGTGGGATGCAGTTCTTGGAGATCTGTGATAAATTGAAACTAAATTGGTAGTTTCACTGAGGGCTTTTGTTTGCAAATTGACAAGCAAACGCTCATCATTAAGCACATTTTTTGAAGGCTTGATAAATAAAGCCTTGATCATTCTTTTTCTATCTGATCTGATAGTAACACTGGAGAACTAAGTTTCACTTCATGCTACGTGCTACTAGCATTCTATACTAGAAAATGTGCAAAGTGACATTCTGATCATATGGTCGCTAAACCCATGATCCTGGACGGCAACACAGTGCACCAGCAGCATAAAATTGGAGACGAATGTCTTTATTTCCATGATTACTACAAAAGGATGCCCTATTTTTGTCACGGATGATGAAAGGACTTAGTTTAAATGTCGACACAAAGTGCTGGAGTAACTTAATAAGTCATTTCTGGAGAAAAAGGATGGGTGATGTTTCAGGTCGGGAGCCTTCTTTAGGCTGAAAGTAGGTAGTGGTGGACGGGGACATGGATGGGAGTGGTGGTGAAGAGAGTATTGCAGCTTTTGTTAAAGCTGCAAGCTGTCTATCATATCTTGAAATTTTGAAAGCAAGATTTGTTCAAATACTTGTTGTACTCTTTCCCCATGCTTCTGGATGCCAGTTTATGTTTTAATTTAGAATAAGAACTAAAGGATTGTTTCACTTTCTGTGTTAAACTGAATAACAGATTAATTCTGATAGCAAATTAGCTGTCCTTCATAAAGATCTGTCATTCTGAGGCTTAGAAATAATCAGAATCCAGTTCCGAAATGCCATTTAAACTGTGGTAAAATACAGAATATTGTATATAATTGTCTTGTATAGTATATATGTATTACCAACTACACTGGAGCTTTCACAATAGAACAAAGAGCAGGTGCACAGCTGTTTTTTATTTACATCTTATAAAATGCATGCTTTGTTTTGAAGCCAATGAGCAGAACCCCATTTTATAACCTATTTCATTCAAGAAGGCAGGACAATCTGGAGTTTGGATTACTTTGCAACCAAACCTGGTTCTACATCGTGATTACCTGTAGAAAGCGTTGGTCAAACTAATTGTTGGAGTTCTCTATTTTAAGCTGAAGTGTAGTGTAAGCAGTCCAAATATTCACTATTGAGGCTCAGCCAGGTGCAGATCTCTTTGACGAACGTTACGAAATTAT
Organism: Rhinoraja longicauda; assembly: GCF_053455715.1. NCBI lineage: Eukaryota > Metazoa > Chordata > Chondrichthyes > Rajiformes > Arhynchobatidae > Rhinoraja > Rhinoraja longicauda. Next base: position 24,613,984 of record NC_135968.1, on the reverse strand, counting down.
GTTAAATACATGTGAGGAAAGGCATACATCTCACCTTAGTTCAGTCTTCTAGAAAGCCCCTCTTCATTACTTTTTTTGTTCAAATTACTTACTATCATACATACTTGAAAAGGTTTATGTTTAAATTGCATCATTTGAGAAATGACAGTTCAGATTTCAATCTTTTCATATTACCCAGTTCTTTAAATTTCAGGTTCAATGTCTTGGCTCCTGTTTGAACTGTGCACAGGGTCCTTGTGTCTCAATGGCCAGACTGGATCACTGGGGTACTGAGTAATAAAAACAGAAAATGCTAGAAGATTCCTGCAAGCCAGGCTGCACCTATGGGAAAAGAACGAGTTTATAGTTTTAAGCCCATGCACTTTCAATACAATCAAAAAATTCTGGTACCTTTGAATACTCATATCTTTAATCAGAGCACAGTACAATTTCATTGATTGTTTCTGATATCCACTTCATTGGTCAATGTCCTTCTTGGACATTTGCCATTGTTATTATCGATCAACAGTGGTGGTATGAATGTTGAATCTACAAATACGCCCACATCTATTCCAGCTTCAATGGACGAGTTCAATGCACAGCACAGTGAAATTCTTTTGCACAACCCACACATGCACAGCCGGCATATTTTGGCGCTGTTTACAAAGAAAAAGTCCAAACTCCAAAGTCTGGTCCACATGCTGGAAATACTGGAGTGCCCCCCGATCCAGGTAAGCCCAGGCAAGTCTTAGGCTGTTGCAGGCCCGCGACCCAAAGTCCCTCTCCTTGCCTGAACGATTTGAGGCCCGGGGGGGGGGGGGGGGGGGGTCCCTATCTTCACCATTGTGCATTTTAATAATGTGAGTGTACTACTGTTTTTCTCTTCACCAGCTTTGATTTTATGTTCAACATTTCACAGGAGTCCATTTTTCTGTCCACTTACATATTTTGATGGATCTGTTTGCTCTGTGTTCCCGATTTGTCTCCTACAACAGTCTTGGAGTCATAGAGTTGTACAGCACAGACAGGTACTCATCACCCCACCATGTCCGTGCCAACATTTCAGGCCATCTGCACTAATCTCATTGGACAGTATTTGGTCCGCATTCTTCTATGACCTGTCCATTGAAGTGCCTGTTTAAATGTCTTTAAAATGTTGTGATTGTATGTGATTCCACCATCTCTTCTGGCATCAAGTTCTGATATCAACCACATTTTGTTTAAAAAACCTCTCCTCTCAAATCCCCTTTAAAACTCCTTCCTCTAACCTTAAACCCATGCCGTTTTGTTATTCATAGCCTACCATGTGGGAAAGATTCTAATTATCTAATTATCTATCCTATCTGCCTCTTATGATTTTACATATCTCTATCAGATCCCCACTCAGCCTCCTTTGCTCCAGGAAAAACAAACCCAGAGTATCACAGTGGTGCAAGGGCAGCAAAGTGGCACAGCGATAGAATTGCTGCCTTACAGCGCCAGAGACCAGGGTTCGATCCTGTCTATGGGTGTTGTCTGTACGGAGTTTGTACATTCTCCCCGTGACGGTGTAGGTTTTTGAGCCATCAGCCAAATTTCGTATCCATTCCCAAATTTTACACTTTACCCACTGTACTTTGAGTTTAACTAGTTAGCTTTTTTGAAAAACGTTTATCAAATGCTTGTTGGAAGCACGGATACACTGTGTCTTTGGACATTTCTTTGTCTTTTTGTGGTATTGTTTCTTTCAAAAAGCTAAGATGGTTGGTTAGGTCCAGATGTGGCCACACTTGCTCACCATTTGTCAACTTGTTGTGGCTGCAACATGCACCACTCGATAATGATTGACAAGGCTGCCAAGGATCAGTGAGTTGAGCAGGTCGACTCCATGATTAGCTTATTAACCTATTGATGGATGGGGGAGGTCACTTGGCTCATCCTAGCAGTGGCTGACAATGTTTAAACAGAATTTGGCTCGAAGGGCCGAATGGCCTACTCCTGCACCTATTTTTTCTGTTTCTATGTTGGCAGGAAAGCCAGCACTCCCCTGCCTTTTATTAAACTTAACAAGCAGGACTGGATACCTGAATTCACCATATTCAGGTTAGTGAGATAAACTCTCCCAGAGTTAATCAAGCAAGAATTATTTGGGGTCTTAGAAATTGAAGACCAACACAACATGGAGGAAGCCAAGCAATTGACCAATAAAAACATGTATCCTCAAAGTTAATAATAAAAAATAAAACCTTTACAATTCATATTTTTAACCAGAAAACATTTTAAATCCTTTTTTTGTTTAACTTATTCTGATGGATTAAGTTTTCGTATATTTTGACAAATTCTCAGATTTTGGAACTATCAGAAATGACTACAGAACTAGGTGAAAATGCAGTGTTAATCTAGTATTCTGAATTAGCAAACACAAGGAACTGCAGATGCTGTATTACAAAAAGCACAGAAAGCACTGGAGTAACTCAACGGGCAGCATCTCTGGGGAATATGGACAGTGGACGTCTCGGGTTGGGACCCTTCTTCAGACTGATTGTAGTGGAGGGTGGAAGGGGAAAGCTGGTACAGAGTTGGGGATGGGACATAGCCTGGCAAGTGACAGGTGAAGGGGAGGGGGGTTGATTGGACGATGGTTGAACAAAGGCCAGAGATGAAAAGAGAGAAAGTGTGAGATAGAGAGATAAGGATAGAGGAGGCAAGAAATGTGAAGCAGAGGAGGTGGAAGCAATTTAATATTAACCAAGCAGCAGACTGGATTTAAATTCCTGTTTGTCTTTTTGCACCATTTGGGTAAAATAATCAGTTAAATTAATTGATTTGGTGCCTTTTAATTGATAACTAGAGATTTTGCCTATGTTTGTGCCTCGGATTCCCAAATGTCAAACTCTCACAGTAGCAGGTAAGATCAAGATTGAAGTGCTGAGATACCATGTAGTTTGGAGACACAAAGGGAAGATGAGCATATCCTTTTAATCAAACAAAAGTGAAAAATCAAATGAAACAAATATTTTAAGTCATTTCCATTAGTTCTAGCTGAGTTGTTTAGCCATTGTTTAAAAATGGGAATATTACATAATGCTGGCTGACCTTGATAAATAATTTACAGATTGGCATGATAGCAACATCTAACTGTACTAAAATAATCTTAAACCATATGAATTAATTTGAATGTCTTTGCCAAGATATAGAGTATTATAGAGTAAAGGGTAGTGTTGAAGAAAATATTATCTCAACCACTGGTAATGTTCGTCATTGCATAATTGACCTATACCCGTCAACTAATATTTATGCCCCCACCAAAGCCTCCTCTCCTCCACGCCTATCTTCCACACCCTAACAATCCTTCACTGGTGAATGACACAAAAGCCAATAAAACAGTCCTGAAATACAAGCTTCCCTGACAAAGAATTTTAAATACAGATAGAATGCCGTGACTAAGCAATTTCAATGGAATTTCCTTTTGTTTCATTTATGCTTTATTGTTTACAATGTTCAGAAATATTTAACCTAGTTTCATCACACAAATTAATACATACAGAAGGACTATATAAGATTTAGATATGAAAACATATAATTACAATCTAACTACAATAATGTCAAATTTTATTAAGTATTTCACATAGGTTAATAAATACTGAGTGAGCTGGCAAGTGTTATCTAACACAAAGGTGTGAAAATTAGCTCACAAGGTATACCAATTATACCACACCCTCCAAATAGTTCTCTCCCCCATCCTTCTACACTCCTCTAACACCTCTTCTTCCCTATGAATACATTCTTCCCAAAAAGAGTGTTGTGGTTTTCAAATGCTGAGGTAGGCTATCAATTGCTATTTTAAAAAAATATTTGGAAAAAACCCCCCATCAATGCAAAACCCACGCAGTCACGGGGAGAACGTACAAACTCCGTATAGACAGCATCCATAGTTGGGATCCAACGCGGGTCTCTGGCGCTGTAAGAACTGTAAGGCAGCAACTCTACCACTGCGCCACCTTGCCCCATGCTCCAGTTAATTCCCCTACCACAAAAAAGTGCCATTTGGTAGATTAATTGCGACTGCAAATTACTCAGTATAGGTATATGGTAGGAGAATATGAGGGGAATTCAATATGAGAGAGAATAGGTTATCAAGGAAGAAATAAGGATTGGAATTGATGGGACTGCAAATGCTGGTTGTTCAAGATGTGGCTCTTGTACATCGGCAAGACCAAAATATAGACTGGCCGATCGTTTTACTGAACACCTACGCTCAGTCCGTCTGGGCCTACCTGATCTCCCAGTTGCCAAACACTTTAATTCCCCTCCCCATTCCCACACGAACCTTTCTATCCTGGGCCTCCTCTATTGTCAGAGTGAGGCCATACATAAATTGGAGGAACAGCACTTCATATTTTGCTTTGGCAGCTTACAACCCAGTGGTATGAATATTGATTTCTCTTACTTCAAGTAACCCTTGCATCCCCGCTCTCTCCATCCCTCCCCCACCCAAGACGTATAGCTTCAACATTGACTTGTTGAGTCTCATTGTCTGTTACTCGTTTTCACATAGTCCACAGCTAGCAATGGCCTGTTTCCTTTATCATCGTTACTTTTTTGCATATCTTTCATTCATTTGTTATATATCTCTCTTTATCACCGTCTATATCTTTAGTTTCCCTGACTCTCAGTCTGAAGAAGGGTCTCGACCCAAAACGTCACCTGTTCCTTTTCTCCAGAAATGCAGTCTGACCCGCTGAGTTGCTCCAGCTTTTTGTATCTATCTATGGAATTGATGGGATTGCTTTGAGAGCCAGCATGGACCTGATGGACAGAATGACATCCTTTTATATTATAAAGAAATATGAAGCCAGAATCTGATTGAAGCATTTTGCTTTTCAGCAATCCAAGTAGCAAAATGTTTTGATTGAGCCTGGATCACCGTAAGAAGATACTTGCCACCAATGCAGGTTATTCAACCCCAAGCAGCATACCTTTTCCTCTGGTATGTTGGAGGATGAGGGGAGATTTGATAGAAGTATATAAATATATGAGAGGCATAGATAGGGTAAACAGTCAGAACCTTTTTTTCTCAGGGAGGAAATGTCCAACACTAGAGGGCATAGCGAAAGGGTGAGAGGGGACACATTTCCTGAAGATGTGTGGGGCAATTTTTTTTTGCAGACAGTGGTGTTTGCCCTGAATGCACTACCAGGAGTGGAGGTGAGGCAGATACGATAATGCCTTTTAAGAGGCTTTTAGATAGGTACATGGATGTGCAGGAAATAGAGGGATATAGATTATGCACAGGCAGATGAGATCAATTTAACTTGGCATCATGTTCGACACAAACATTGTGGACTGAAGGGACGTACTGTTCTATGCCCTATGTTTAGCTGGCAGGTGCACAGAGAACTGTTGGTGATCCTTCATTCACTCTCCCACCTCCGCATTGGTGCACTGGATATTAACTGGTGATTGCCACTGAGCCCAATTCTGAAGCACTGCTGTATTGTAGAGAGGGACTGGAAACACTTTGAATACCAGAAATGCCAGCCCCCTTTAATTCAATTGGAGATACTGATCCATAGTAAAATGGTAAATGCACATAAGTGGTGTAATTAATTTATATCATTTGAAATGTTTCCAGTACTTACATTTAGTATTTGCAGTTATTCTATTTTAAACACTAATAGGCCGTGACTGGTGAATTGTAAAAAGGCTATTGGACATTGTGGGGGAAGGTCTTCAGGTGTCACCAGCTGAGGTCTAGTTACTGAATGGGTACCCAGAGAACATTCTGCTGGCCATTGTGCAGAGTAGTTTAGAAAGGGCAGTCAGCTTGCAGGTGAGAAATGTGGACAGCAGGTAGACCTAGGATCCGTCAACTCTTTTTTTGCCATATTGTATCTTGCTAACCGGATTATGAGACAATTAGTTTGGTTTCACAGAAATATTTTTGTTATAATTTGTATGAACAGTATTCTACCTACCCTTCTTCCACCATTTTGCAAGAAACAAGCAAATTTCAATAGACAATAGGTGCAGGAGTAGGCCATTCGGCCCTTCGTGCCAGCACCACCATTCAAGGTGGTCATGGCTGATCATTCTCAATCAGTACTCCGTTCCTGCCTTCTCCCCATACCCCCTGACTCCGCTATCCTTAAGAGCTCTATCTAGCTCTCTCTTGAATGCATTCAGTGAATTGGCCTCCTCTGCCTTCTGAGGAACATGGAATTTCCTGATTTTGTTTGAAATATCATTCTTTGGTATACTCTGAAGATCAGGAAATTATTTTTTTAAATTATGTTCTATTGTTCAAAATTCAGAGCAAGAATCCCACACGAGTCACTTAAATGATTTGATGCACTCCCCCAACATCAAACAAAATATGGCTGTGAGAATAGCTTTTTTGACAATTGTCTTGTTCAGAACATTTAAAAAATGTGTTTATCTAATGTTATAATGTGATCTGAATATTTGAGCAATACACTAAATCTCAGTGTATAGGTATTTTTGAACAATTAAAGTTAAAATGGCTTTCGGTAACCAACAATACTTACAGTAGGACTGAACAAAAGAGTAATCCATCAGGGAGTAGTCCACTGGAATGTTTTTGGCCATCTCAAATAAGAATGTTCTTTTTAATTCCAGCCAAAGGGCAAGGCAACACAACTACCAATCTTCACGACTGAAGTAGTGATAAAACAGCAGCCCTCCTGGGAAAACATAGGGAAACAGCCCCTGTAAATTTGAAATCAAGGTTACTGTATTTAACATGCTTCAAGCCAAATTTATCTTTTCAAGAAGGTTGTTTGAGTGAATATTGTTTGTACAGCAAAGGATTCCCTTCAATCCAGCAAATGACATTTTAAATTAAGTTGTCATTTTAAGGGTGTCATTTCCATTGTAAAACAATGGGACATTTGAAAAGGATTCAGCTACTAAGAATAAAATGTTACAGACATGTAACTGATATTTTTTCCCTGTGAAATAGAAATGTATCTTGTCAAGAATAATTTAAAAGGTATAAAGAAAGATAATCCCCCATGTCTTATTTTGACACATCATTGTCTGGGGAATGAACTTGAAACCTATTCTGTGGTGCATCTGCTTTGATGTATTTTTTCTCGTTCTGTGTAAGAAAGTTACTATTATATTTGTTCTGTAAACACTGAGAATTCAACAAATATAAAGCATATGAAATTAACATTGCTTTTGTGCCAACAAAGCATTACTAATGTAACTTAAGCTATTAAAGTCACAAATCCAAGATAGTTCTTTAGCTTCATCATTTGTTGCAATTTAAAGCAAAAAGAAAATCAAAGTAGTAGTTTAGAAACAGTCAGTAAGTCACCAGTAGAAAATAAAAGCTGTGCAGGTTAAGCATACTGGAAGGATGAGAATTAAAATAAAGTCAGATTTTGTGTTATATAACCTTTTGTACTATTCTGGCTGTGCACATAAAATTTTGATAGTGTATAAATACTGGCCAAACATTGTAAAGGTAACTGGAATCTGTTGAGTTCTGCATATTGAAATGCATTAAAATTGTTTCTTATTGATGCTTTTCTAAAAATAATAAAAGTAAATAATTGTAGGCTGAATTTACGCCAGATATTTTATGACTTTTAGTAAATTAACTTCAGTAGATGGAATATTGCATTGATGCCTGACCATGCTTTTCCAGTGCATGCTGACTGCATGGAAGGCTGTACGAGGAGTTTAGGGTTATTAAAAGTCATCGTGTAGCTATGGTTTTAATTTTAGTGGAAATAGGTGACAGTCTTAGAAATACAGAAACATAGAAAAATAGGTGCAGGAGTAGGCCATTCGGCCCTTCGAGCAAGCACCGCCATTCAATATGGTCATGGCTGCTCATCTAAAATCAGTATCCCATTCCTGCTTCCCCCCCCCCCCCCCCCATATCCCTTGATTCCTTTAGCCTGAAGAGCTAAATCTAACATCCAGTGAATTGGCCTCCGCTGTCTTCTGTGGCAGAGAATTCCACAGATTCACAATTCTCTGGGTGAAAATGTTTTTTCCTCATCTCAGTTCTAAATGGCCTATCCTTTATTCTTAAACTGTGACCCCCTAGTTCTGGACTCCCCCAACATTGGGAACATTTTTCCTGCATCTAGCCTGTCCAATCCTTCAAGATTTTTTAATGTTTCTATAAGATCCCCTCTCATCCTTCTAAATTCCAGTGAATACAAGCCCAGTCAACCCATTCTATCATCATATGTCAGTCCCGCCATCTTGGGAATTAACCTGGTGAACCTATGCTGCACTCCCTCAATAGCAATAATGTCCTTCCTTAAATTAGGAGACCAAAATTGCACACAATACTCCAGGTGCGGTCTCACCGGGGCCCTGTACAACTGCAGTAGGACCTCCTTACTCCTAAACTCAAATCCTCTCACAATGAAGGCCAACATGCCATTAGCTTTCTTCACTGCCTGCTGTACCTACATGCTTACTTTCAGTGACTGATGTACAAGCACACCCAGGTCTTATTGCACCTCCTCTTTTCCTAATCCTAATTCCTAATAGTCTTTTAGCAATGTTTTATCCTATGTAGCAAATGTATGAACAAGGAGAGATATTTTCAGATTATTCCAAAAGAATTACTCCATTTAATTTCTATTCTAAATTTAACAATTCCAAAATGTTCAAAATCATTGCATTTCAGCTTGTATATATCTGCCAAATATAGAATATTTCTACAGCGTAATCATTTGTTGCAATCTAAAGTTACTATCTATCACTGTTGTAGCATGGAAACAGTCAGTGAACTTTCATCATTAGGAAAAAGATTGTTTTAGCTGTTTGGAATGGTGAGAACCAAATTAAAATCCGATTCTGTGCACGGCATACATCTGCTTATCCCTAAGGGTAATCAGCATATTAATCTGTTTTGTTATGCAACAAGGATCAGTGATTTAATTGCTTTAACATAAATGCATTAAATACAGGTAGATCTCTAAAGCAGGATGAGATATTATATTTCTCAAATTGAAGGAATCCTGGCTGTTTAGATTCACAGCTCAATTTGAGCCATATGGAATGTACTAAAATGATCGATAGTAAACAAAATGCGGGAATACATATTAAGCATCTGAAAGGCAGAATAATGTTTCAAATAGTCTAATGAAAAGCAGATACCATTGTAAGAAGAATCTGGTGAGGGAAGAGACAGCTATAGGTGAGGATTGGATGTATAGATATGCCAACTACTTCTCAGCATAGGAGAATAGGTTTATGTAGTTAAATCTGAAGCTGTTAATATAGATTCAGAGTGAGACAGATGAACACCAATGTCATTATGGCACAATATAAGAAACAAAAATCAATTCAGCAATAAAATAGTAGTGGTTATTGTTATGCTATTGGTATTTTTGGAAAGTTTTTTTGAGAAAATATCATTAGACTGAATTGTTCTAACAATAAAATATTTCCCAATAAAGCTAACCACATGATCCTCAGGCCTTTTAACACTCAGTATAATAGAAAAGCCCAGGACTGCCAGTTTAAATCATGTCTAAAATGCCAGTAGATGGCATACTTAATATAAATCAACTGATAGCTGTACCACCTGGTAAAGGTTTTCTGAGAACCAGGATATGTAGAACATTTAGAAACAACTGCAAAAAATGTTGAAAAAATGTATAATATTAATATAATAAATGCCACAAATAAATAAAATTTAATAGATTCATATTCATACCTCACAGCATGCAGCAATAACAGCCTTGTATTCAATGCATCCTGACATGAACAGCAGACAATAAAGAACACTAAGGGCGGCATGGTGGTATAGCGGTAAAACTACTGCCTTACAGCGCCAGAGACCTGTGTTCGATCCGGACTACGGGTGCTGTCTGGACGGAGTTTGTACGTTCTCCCTGTGACCTGCATGGGTTTTCTCCGAGATCTTCAATTTCCTCCCACACTCCAAGGCTTACAGGTTTGTAGGTTAATTGGCTTGGTATGATATTAACAATAGGATAGTTGTTAATGTGCAGGGATTGCTGGTCGGTGTGCACTCGGTGGGCCGAATGGCCTGTTTCCGTGCTGTATCTCCAAGCCTAAACCTAAAACACTCACATTTTTGTTCAAACTCAAATTTCTGTAGATGCTGAGAATGTAATGCTTTCAGCATCTATGTGTGTCATTAATCTATGTCTACAGGTTGGCAAAGTACTTTCAGTTACATGAGTGGCTACCAGCTCCATATCTTCTACTCCTTTTGTGTTGAAGTGCATCTCATCATTTTTATTGATCTCTTTAAGTACGTTACATTGCAAATCTATAAGTTTGCCTTTGTTCATGGTTGGTTAACCATTTATCACACAAGCATTGCTGAACATGACAATACCTTGGAGTTTTGACATAAAGCTTTAAGTGACAGTACAATGATTACTAAAAAAAAACCTAGCTATTGAGTTGATCTTCACTACAGTGTCACTAGTGTTGATATGTTGTCAAAGGGAACAGCTTTTTCATGTCCGATCTGAATAGAACACGGCTTTGTACAGTTCTGTCAAATCTCATTTCAACCTTTCTGCTCTGAGGAGAGCACCACCAGTTTTTCTTGTATAACCTCATAACTGACATACCTCAAACCTTGAACCATTCTCGTAAATCTTTTCCGAAACTTCTCCAGACTGTTTATAATCTTCTCAAATTGCAATAATCAGGATTGGGCGCAGTATTCTATCTGTGGCCAAAACAACAATCTTCAAAATTAATCTTGCTTTTATACTCTTTTCCTCCATTGTTCTTGTGGAATTGATAATATTGCTTATACATCACACTTGTCTTTTCTTATAGTTATGCCTTGCAGGGTAATAGGTCTGGGTGAATATCACCTTTAGGTCTTTCAAAAGGTCAAAGCCTAAAATACAACTTTATGGGCAAAGTTTCAAAGTATAGCAACTTTATAGCAAAGTTACTGAATTTACTATAAGTTCACAAAGTTTACAAAGTTACTATACTGTTATGAACTTCATTTAATGTATTAGATATTAATTATTAGGTATTTCAGTTATTAGGGCATTTTTCCTCAAAGTATTTGTCCATCTTATAAGCATTATCTCCCACCTGCATTCCATTAGACAATAGGAGTAGGCCATTCGGCCCTTCGAGCCAGCATCGTCATTCAATGTGATCATGGCTGATCATTCACAATCAGTACCCCGTTCCTGCCTTCTCCCCATACCCCCTGGCTCCGCTATCATTAAGAGCTCTATCTAACTCTCTCTTGAAAGCATCCAGAGAATTGGCCTCCACTGCCTTCTGAGGCAGAGAATTCCACAGATTTCCAACTCTGAGTGAAAAAGGTTTTTCCTCATCACCATTCCTGTAGGCAAATCAAGTTTTCAGTAAATGGGTGTGTTCATTCCACTGTTAGGGGATTTCATCTATATCCTAATGAAAGTGCTCAATCTTCACAAATAACTTCGTGAAATCCGATAGATTTGATGGGAATTTTTGCTTTCTCTTTTAGAAATTCTTATTGTGTTGTTGAGATACTCTGAGGTACGTAGTCACATAATTTATGACATTTTATTTGGATACCAAAGCTGATAAAATTGCATTAGTCTCAGCCCCAGGACATAATTTGTGACATACTAAATCTGTTTAATGGTGAAAATGTAATCAAAATGATGGCAACGAATGTATTCTTCAGTAGAATGATAAAAAGCCACTGTACAGAGTAGGAAATACATTTGACTTGAAAATTATATGACTGTTGAATAAATATAGTCTACGAAATATATAAATAAAGAAAAATGTATTAAAATATACAGAAATGTATGAGTGTCAGTCATGCATATGAAATATCACATAGGTAGATACATAGACAATAGGAGCAGGAGTAGGCCATTCGGGCCTACGAGCCAGCACAGCCATTCAATGTGATCATGGCTGATCATCCACAATCAGTACCCCGTTCCTGCCTTCTCCCCATACCCTGTGGTTCCACTAGCCCTAAGAGCTCTATCTAACTCTTTTGAACGCATCCAGCAAAGATAATAGAGCAGAGCAAGATAGACCACTCGACCATAAAAACCGTTGTATGTCATGGCGCCATTTTAGTAGGCAGAAACATTTAAAAAGAAAGATAATAAAAATCTGTGAATTGATAGATGAGATATATTCTGCATTTTTATGGTATCATCACACATACTGTTCCCCCAAAACACTGATTACACTGTGAGAGGCATAGCGAATGTTGGGTTTTGCCTACTAAAATGGCGGACGTTCCGCTCCGTTGCGTACTACACTTCTGTATAGGCGATTTCAACGGAGTGGTCCATCTTGCTCTTCTAGTATCTTTGGCATCCAGTGAATCGGCCACCACTGCTTTCTGAGCAGAGAATTCCACAAATTCACAACTCTGTTTGAAAAAGTTTTTTCTGCATCTCAGTTCTAAATGGCCTACCCCTTATTCTTAACCTGTGGCCCCTGGTTCTGGACTCCCCCAACATCGGGAACATGTTTCCTGCATCTAGCATGTCTAATCCCTTAATACATTTATAGGTTTCTATAAGATCCCCTCTGATCTTTCTAAATTATAATGAATACAAACCCAGTTGCTCCATTCTTTCATCATATGACAGTCCCGCCATCCCGGGAATTAACCTCGTGAACCTACGCTGCACTCCCTCAATAGCAAGAATGTCCTTGAGGGAGTGCAGTGTAGGTTCACGAGGGAAGGTTTTTGTTTTGAACACCTTCTGCAACAATGAAACATTGGATATACAAGTTGTTTACCCCAATTCAATATATGATAGTAAATCAATAGCCATAGTGTGCCTACGTTTGTAAACTGAAGATTACACCAACATTGTACTAGATTTAACGACTGCACAAAATGTTACCTGCAACTATGTAAAAGCCTTAATTATAAACATAAATGCTATCAATGGTATCAAAGGAGCCTGCTGATGTCCTTGAGAGCCAGTTGTGGCCAATGCATCAAAGCTGACATGAAAACTTTTATTTTACTCTCCAGAAATTTGACACCTGAGCAGGGAATATAGAGATAAACTAATTGGCATCCATGAAGAAAACGAGGGACTGCAGAGTCATCAATCTAACCCTTCCCTTGGAAAAAAATAACTCACAAATTAGACCTAATTATAGCAAGCAGAAATCACTATGCTACAAAATGAAAGTAAGAACATGTTTTACTTGCTATCTTCCCAGCATAGTTGTACAAAATATAATGCAACACTATTCAAGGGGAGAAGGGGCTGAGCAACAATGTATGTGCATTGAAACCCTTGCAATTAAGATATTTAATAGTTTCATCACTAGTTCTACGAAAAAAGAATTACCATGCTGAAGGACATGTTTTAAAATACTATCTGGCTGCATTATGTCCCAACTCACTGGATGAGATGTTTCCATAATGTGGTTAATACATGGTCATTTTCTGGGCATTAGTGAAATTTATGGAGTTTATGACCTCTATTGTCTGAGAGTGAATATTGTGAGGGTGGTCAGGAAACTAGCAATGTATGGTTTGCATGTGTTTTGTGTAGAATCCCAATACAGACCGTAATGCTATGCTCTGCCTGGAGACTACTGGATGTGCAAAATGCAATTATCTGGTGATAAAGTCGAGAAATCATCATTGGAATGGCACACATATCTTCACAAACTCTTTACAAAGATTTTCCAAATGTTTATTTTCCATGGAATATCTAGAAAAAAAAAGTAGGCTTGCCATTTTTCAACCTGCACAAAGTCAATGGGTCAATGCTCATTTTGGTGCTGTAAATTTTTCTTGACTAGATTGTTTCACATTTTCACCAACATCTATTCGTACAGTGTCAATGCATAATGGCTGTACGTTTTGATAGATCAGTCTGTAGTTGTAGCCATAATAAATCTCAAATGTGGTTGTTCTTAAATCGAGGGTTGCAACCCAAAGTGAATGGTGAATGTGTGTTGAATGGGTTGTTGATTTGGGGGCCATTTCAACAAGAGGGCATTATTTGCCACATTTTGCCATTGTACTAAAAAAAATCCCCCTTTCCTCTCCACCCCTCACAGCAGATCAGGCGACTAGGGCCTGCTAAATTCAGGCAGATTAGAGGACAAATGGAACCTCCCAAGAGCTCTTCCTTTAGGAATGGCTGGAGGATAAGTAATGGTGATGAACAGAAACGCAAATGCAGGCAGCAGTTGGAGAGTCAGTGGTCAGGGAACTATGGTCATAGAATCGGTGTGGCAGAGAGGAAGACTGGAAGTGAGCGGAAAGAGTGCAGAAGAAGCAAACATAGGATTAGTGGAGAGAGCAGAGAATCGGAATGTGTGGGAAAGGAATGGAGAGGGGATATTGGGAGCGCAGAGCGGAGAGGCCAGAGGGACATAGCTAGTAGTTTGGAGTAGAGAGAGCGTGAGATACAGAGAGTTCGGGAAGGAGGCGCTGAAAAAGAAATTGTGAGCAATTTCTCACAATACAGTCCAATAGAGAATGTTTCAGCTCAAATAAATTTAAATAATTTAAACTAGAAATTCTTAGCTAGTGTACATCCATGATGAGAACTCTGCAGTTGGAGGCTTATTCTCTCAGTTCACTGGTCATTATTCATGTTTCATGAAAAATGTTCCCAATGTTGGGGGGGTCCAGAACCAGGGGTCACAGTTTAAGAATAAGGGGTAGGCCATTTTGGACTGAGATGAGGAAAAACATTTTCACCCAGAGAGTTGTGAATCTGTGGAATTCTCTGCCACAGAAGGCAGTGGAGACCAATTCACTGGATGTTTTCAAGAGAGAGTTAGATTTAGCTCTTAAGGCTAAAGGAATAAAGGGATTTGGGGGGAAAGCAGGGACTGGGTACTGATTTAGATGATCAGCTATGATCATATTGAATGGCGGTGCTGGATTGAAGGGCCGAATGGCCTATTCACACACCTATTTTTCTATGTTTCTATTGTATTTGAACTGCTTATTAAATGTGCATAAGCTCTATATAAGGTTACTCAAAGCACTATTTTTAATTGTATAAACAAGTAAAACAAAAAAATGTTATTAAATTACTGAAATATGCTTTAGATTAACTTTAAATATTTGTTAATATCTATTGACATAATCTTTACAGGTTCATGTAGACCGCAGACTGTTGATGAATGTAGTTCCATCCAGAGCAATTGATTTCCCTCTCTTACAAATTAGCCCAGAGGCTTGTCAATCAATTCCAGAACAATTAGTTAAATGAGTTGCTCAACTCCCAACAAGGTATCAAATAGGTTGCAGATATATAACATGATTAATATTGGTCAGTGAGATCGTGGAAAAATAAAATATCATTTAATAAATCATGTGAATTACATTGGTCAATGAGGCACATACACCAACTTGTTTTCTTATTATAGATTCTTCATTATTTATACACTAACCTGCTGTGCTATGTTGTTTTGCCTTTTACTGTATCAGTTGAAAGGAAACTCTGTAAAATGAATTTGCAAACATTCATGCATTATTGAAAAGGTCAATCACAATGTTTATTTTTAATGTGTAGATGTAGTCCATATCAATGTTGAAAACGACTTAGCATGAAACATGACAGTAATAACCTGTGGAAACATGCTGTTTGTTACAGCTTGCTGTTGACTTTGGTATGGTTTGTCGAGATTTTTCTTGGAATCTGGCATGAGGCCTCATTGGGATTGGCAAGGAAGCAAAACAATGATAATCAGGAAGAAGAACTGAACTTTCTGTTAAAGCATACTTTCCTTTTGATGAGAAATTATGATTCTTTTATTCACATAACTGTTCCCCCCAAAAAACACTCTCATGACATAGGCAGTTTCACAGAGCAAACCGACTCTATTTATACTGAAATATTGAAATCACTGCACAAATGAAAGATTTTGTATTCATTTTAATAAAGTGATTCACAGTGCGTAACCCTGTGATGATATATTATTTTGCCTCTTTTTATATGGATCAGTTGAAGGAAAGTCTTTATTAAAGCAATGCTGAACTACATTGCTAGGCTGTATGGGCAGCCAAAATATTTGATCCACAACCAGAATAAAATGCCATACCAGAGCCAACAGTCACCAGAAACAGCTGTTTCCATTTGCTGCAAATGGCATTTTAAACAAAGATTCAAACAGCAGTGCCCTATAGAGAATAGGATATCAATTTATGTTTTACATCATCTGTAATACTATATGGCTACAATATGTTCAATTAATTTGCATAGTATCTTTATAGAAAACAACGGAAAATAAGTAATATCTTTGATGCAATGCCACCAATAGAATCAAATAGTTTTTACCAACAAAAGTGATCTCATCGTGAATTTTTGATCTATTAGCCAGTCTGACTATCCTGCTGAGAGCACAGATATCTCAATAATTGCAATCATATTAGTTATTTGAAGCACACGTAAACTTGATTGAAAATGTTTTAATTTGCCAATTGACATCATAGATTTCTGATCACATTTTTATATGCTTCAATAGTACCACTTTATATATGATGTATGCACTATTGATGGTATCACTGCACCTATCATGTAGGCATTAATTGAGCATAACATGGCCTGGTTTCAATGATCAGTATCCCTGTGTCGCAAGGAGACCTCATAGATGACCAGATGGAAATTGGATGTGGCCATTTTTCAGGCATCTCTAGCAACTGTTTAAAATGTGTATTGTTGCTCTTCATATGCGAAATCTACTTCAGCTCCGCATAAAATATAACAACAGGCGTGTGCCTGCTTCACTCAATAATGTTCAGAATTGGCTGGCAACTTAATGCACATTTATTAAAGAACAATAATTCTCAAACATTTCATTAAAGCGACGAGAGCAGGAATACTCTGTGGATTTTAAAGTCCTGGTGATTGGTCTTCTCTTGCTGTACCTTTGACCATCATCAGTGAATTCTAATTTGCTTGAAGTTTGGCAAGATATTGTTTATTTCTCTCCATCAAGTAGTGTGATGTACTATTTAATAGTCTATTGTTTAGTTGTACACTTATTGTCAAATAACTATTATTTGACTAGTTGCTGCATGCTTCCAATTGTTCTGTTCAGTTCCATTGAAGATTTGTGTTATATATATATATATATGTTGGCCAACTGTTGCTGTAATAAATCTGTCTGTGATAAATCTCGTGTTATTTATTATTTTTGCTCTCTGTTAGGATTTCTTGAACTTCATATATTGAGATATTTGATTCAAATCTTTATTTACTGGCTCATTATTTTGCTGTGAAAAAAAATCAGGAAATAATAGGTGTTATTGTTTACATAATAACTCCTTTTTGGTTAATACTATACAATATATGTGTTTTTTTTTACCATGTTCACTTAATATTCCATATTACATTCTGATTGGTTTATTATGTGGTTGCTCTGGAAACAGCAGCAGGAAGCCATTGAAATGTGATAGGCAAGGGCCTACATTACTGCTATTCTCAGGTGGTGTTTAACATCTTTGAAAATTTAATGAAGGTTATATGATGGGATTGTTGTGCTTTCTGTTTGTGGGGAATAAATCTACATTTTTGTTTAAAGAAGATTCCAATACTATATCTCCAGTAAAATTTATTGTTATGCTTATTATTCAGTAATCAAAAGTAGTTCCATGAAAAGGAACATTTTACCCTGTACCACTTTTGCTGCATTGTAGAAAAACCACAGTAAAATAATTACAAGTGAGGAAGGTAAAAACATAATTTTTCGTGATTATAATATCTTGTGAACATCAGCCATTTATTGATAAAATTTATGCAAGGCATGGAAGGTTTAAGCCCAAGAGAGCCAAAAGATAGGAAGAAAATAGAAAATAATCAAAGTAGTGATATATCTTTACAATAAGATCCATTTTGTCTATAATTTAGGTTGTTACCATTAAAATGTAGATCATTTATTGTCTTCCTCACTTTGTCAGATTTCATTTTCTCTACTGGGCTAGTTTATCTGGGGGAATTTTTGTCCATTGTATATTACCAGAAACACATTATAACAATTTATGACGCATTCTTACATTTAATTGAAAAAATAATTTACATTTAAAGAAATCACATTGATCATCTCCAACCAACAGAATGGGGAATATAGAGACCCTAGATCAAATATAGTGAGGAAATTTAACAGTTCATCATAAAACCTCAGTTTCTAGAAGTTACTGGTTTCAAAGTTAATTTGAAGTCACAAACACAGTTTTACTTGTAAGGATTATAAATCGCTGCCTGCAATAGTGACCGTGTTTGTGATACAATGTCACTGGTGGAATGTTTCCTATTTATCAAATAATTGAGTTCCAGGTGGTCACTTGACACTTCTTCCAACACTTTAAGCATTTGTATTATATTTTGTCGTTCTCTTCCAGGCCCATTTGGTCTCATGTATTGACGCTACAGAACTACTTGAGCATCAGGTTTTGAAAGTGCAGAACAGTGTCTTTGAAGGTCAGTCAGCCTGCATGTTGAACGTTTCTCATTCTAATGAGTTTTCTACTTCAAACATTTTAAAATCATGTTTTTCTGAGGAACCAAATTGTTATTATGTTCCATTTAGCACCATCAGTGCATTTTCTGAATTTGACAAAAAAATGATGGAGTAACTTGGCAGGTCAAGCAGCATCTCTGGAAGACATGGATAGGCAATATTTCAGGTTGGAACCGTATTTCAGGCTAATCCTGACCTAAAGCATCACTATCCATGTCTTCCAGAGATGTTGCCTGACCTGCTGAGTTAATCCAGCACTTTTTCTTTTTTTTTGTAAACCAGCATCTGCAGTTCCTCATGTCAACATGTTCTCAATTTAGTCACAAAGTGTTGGAGTAACTCAGCGAGTCAGGCAGCATCTCTGGAGAAAGAGGATGGGTAACCTTTCGATTGGGACCCTTCTTCAGTCCATCTTCTACACATATTCTGAATTTGGTTTGATATTCCAGTGCTCTCTGGGATTGCTCCTAATAGGGGCTCCTCAGCTTTCACCCAACAAGAACTTGCAGACAACATTTCTTTTTTAGAAGAATGTGATAACTAGAAATAAAATCTTTGGCATGCGTCCATCATTCCTCTATCCATTTGGTATATGTCGAAGGTCAATGTCACTTTCTCTGGAACCGCCACCAATACAATGGTTCAATCAACTTTCAAAAAATAGGGAACATCTGTCTAATATTGATTTTTAAAAAGTTTTTTTGATTCAGGTTGGCACAATTGTGCAATGAAGTCTACGTCCATGCCTGTAACAGTCGGTGAGACTCATCTCATCAGAAATGTCAGTTTCCATTGCAATTAGAGCAGTAGAAAAGCTTGTGTTCAATCCAGTTCCAGTTTAGGGAATCCCTCAATCCTATTTATCATTGAGCATTCTTCTGTAGGAGTTATAGTAGAAAACTAGCATAATTTTCAGTTCAGTCTTCCTGGCCTGTAGTAAAGGAACCAACTTGCTTATTTGCTGATTTTTATCATATTTTCCATTTGACAATTTCTGGAGCCTTGATTATCATCTTCACAATTTTACAATTAAGTTTGGCAATTTATAATGTAATTATAAAGTCTCACCTTTTAAGTCCATGAAAAAATGCATTCCTACAGTGAAACTGTTCTTGTTACAATTTCTCAATTATCTCCATCCTTCATTGGAGTCACTGCCCATTAATCAATGCCTCTTTCCTTGTGGGACTAGAATTATGCTGAACTCTGAACTGGACCTGGACGCTTTCCAAAAAATGGCCTTCCCTTTCACCAATTACATTGACATTGTTCCAAGTTATTTTGAGTTTGTTCATCATACCAATGATAATCTGATATTTTTAATTGGTGTTTTTCCACAGATTTTGATTTACACTTAGAAAGTCATAAGACTTGGCTGGCTTCCAAAATGTTACAGAATAACAGAACTGATCCAACTTATTGTGATGAGGAACTCGAAATGCAAACTATAAACAAAGAAGTAAGCAGTTTGATATTTTTATGTTTAACCTTGACGGGTACTTTTCTTAGAAATTTGATATGTATCCCTTTGCAATGTTGTGCTAATTTGGCAGTACCAGTTTGTGCAGGTTCTTACCAGGTATAGTGCTCTATAAGAGGAGGAGGATGTAATCGTTTTAGTTTCCTTTCAGCAATGTTTTAATATGTTGTGCTCTCACTACATAAATCTGTGCCTTGTTAAGATTAATCTCCAGAGTGTAGTTCTAACTTTCTGAAACCAGAATTTGTGGATTCGGAGGTCTACACCTAATGAAGCCAGTGAAGTGTTTACAAATTCAGGACAGATGTGTTAATTTAAGGGAGTATAGCATGGTGGGTGTACCTTTTTATCCTCTCAGAGAAAGTAAAAGCTAATTAGAAATGCTTATGTTTAATCTTTTTATGAAAGGACATCTGTGCTTGTAAATTAAGCAGAAAAGTTACAAGAGCATAATACCTGTAGTATTTCAAACAGCATTCTTCGAACCTTGTTTGTTGATGTTGACCACTATATTAGTTTGCAGAAAAACAGGACATGTTTCAGCAGTCAATGGCAGAAATTGCAATAGAGTTAGCCCTCGGAAACCAACATAAAGAAAGCTTGCAACAACAGCTGAATGAACAGAAGACTCTGAATCAGGTAGAGTGACAAGAAACAATGGTGTGCGGTTTAATAAATATGACAGTTATTTGCCCAGACTTGCCGCTTCGAATTATGAGAGCAGATTAATGTACTGTTCAAAAAACAGACAGGAATATGCATTTGTCTTATTTTGGGTTTCAAATTCTACTTGAAAGCCAAGTTCACTGAAGCTGAACTGCAAACTCAAAATTGTGGTATGCAAAATAAATTGGCACTGACTCTGTTTGAGGCTCCTGAGCATAGTTGAAATTATTTAGATCGGATTTATTAATCAACTGTGCAAAGCTGTCTTTTCCTCCACCAGTGATCAAGTGAAAATATCACAAGCTCAAGATTGTCAACTCCTACTACCCATCCAGGGCATTGCACATCCCTCAACACTAGGCAGACAGAAAAGTAATGTTGCAAGTTCTAAACCAATTCCAACCTCTTTCCAACGTTGTTACCTTCTTACATATCTTTCCATGGTTGACTATCAAGCATTAGGCAAGCAAATCATCAATGGGAAGATGTTTGTACTCTCCCCCAGGCATGATAGAGAAAAGCTTTCTATCAGTGACTTTGAACCCATATGTGAATCTTAGATTAGTAGTAATCATATTGAGCATACAAATATATTCCTCAAAAGAAAGCAGAGACCTTTCGCTCAAACAATTTGCATAGAGCTAATTGCTGTTACAACTTTATTTTTAGTTATTCAGTATTGGTCATTGAGACTCCATTGTTTACCAAAATGTTTCTGAATATTTTGTGATTTTTCTGTTGACTCACATCAGAAGCTATAGGGTAATTAATGGTGGTGTTAGGTTGTTACTTAAAAAATGATTTATGCCTCTTTGGTAAATGAGATATTAATTGTTGATATAAACTGGAAGTTTGACATTTTTCAGAACACAAAGTCTGTTTCTTCCAAGCCGACAAGGACTGGTCCAATCACAAATAAAGTTGTTATCTTGCCGAGAAACT
The DNA here is from genome assembly GCF_053455715.1 of Rhinoraja longicauda. Classification (NCBI taxonomy): domain Eukaryota; kingdom Metazoa; phylum Chordata; class Chondrichthyes; order Rajiformes; family Arhynchobatidae; genus Rhinoraja; species Rhinoraja longicauda. Next base: position 24,592,467 of record NC_135968.1, on the reverse strand, counting down.
TTTAATTGCATTGTCCTTTTGGACTTTTTCAATTATTTCAGATATTCATTTTAAGAATTCATTTAAGAAAATGAACATCATTCCGAGTTTTGTATGTTTTATAATTTGCATTTACTTTCAGAATTGTCTAAAAAGTCTGTGAAATATTTGCTGCCATACTTTGAGATTTCAGCATGATCTTGCCAATCTTGTAAAAATGAATCTTTCAAAAATTTGAATAACATGAAGTAAGGTTGAAATAGATCTAGGTAACAAACTAACCGTGGCAACAATTGTACAAAAAATTGCAAAGGACCAACCCCATTATGTTGTAAAATAAGACACTTTCTTTAATAGATTTCAAAATGTACATTGGGTTATCCAAATAACTGCCGTCTATTTTTGTACTTTTATTAGTTTCAACATGGGAACATTTCTGAAATAAGAGATTTTTTTAAAAAGTTGGAAATAGTTTAATTTAGTCTGGTTGAGAATCGGTTTGCTGGGCGATATAGCATGTTTCAGATTTTGAGATGAATGCCAAGAAAAACACTTTCCCAAGAGAGAGGAATGGGTATTATTTAAGTTAACCTAATCTCCACCTTATGCCTTCAAGTAGTCACTTACCAAGTTTCATTGTAGGAAGGCTGGAAGCATAATAATTGGTAAACCACGTATGTCTTTGTGTTGAATTTAAAGACTGTGGTAGGAGTATACTTAAAGGTTACAAAACCGGAATGAATACATCTTTTATCTATATTAGTTTTGAACTGCAACATTTCTCATTTACCTCCTTTGTTATTCAAGTTGATTTATTTTCCTTTCCACTCCTTTTCTTTCAGTTTGCTCAGAGGTGGCAATCTTGTCTATGAACCAGAGAACATGTAGATTATGTACAGAGGGATTGCTACATTGCTCAAAACCTTACTTTTTGGATTAGATGGTAAACCAAGCCCTGATTACCTGTTAAAGTACAAAGCAGTTTGTAGCATAATTCTAAAAAAAAAAATCAGGCGTAGGGAGCAAATCAATTTGGAATCATGTATACAATTATTTGAAGCTGCCAGAATATATATTTTCAAACACAGAGAGGATCCTTACCTGTTAAGAGAGAGATAGAGGACAAAAGTAGGTAAGTTATTCTAACTCCTTTTACAAGCACTAGTTAGGCCTCATCTGGGATTATATGTTCAATACTTTATAACACCTGCGTAAAAAAATCAAATTCTAAGTGCTGCGGATTCTGGATATTTGAAATAAGACAGAATAGCCTGGAGATACTCAAATAGTCAAGCTGCATCTGTGGAGAAGCTGTCCACAGTGCACATATAAAGGATAAAGAGTGCAGCATTTAATGCAAGATGCAACATTGAAGTCCAATTAAAGGTAATTTGAAGGTCTCCAATGAGGTTGATGGGAGATCAGGACCATACTCTAGCTAATGAGAGGACCGTTCAGTGGCCTGATAACAGATGGGAAGAAAATGATCCTGCATCTGGAGCCATGAAGTCATATGACAGCACCATGTGATATCTTGCTGTCTCACTTTACCTGTCTCAATCAATTCCCCATAGTCATGCTGCTTTATGCTCAGTTTATCTGATACTAGCATATATCTTACAATAAAACCTCAGATGAAAGAAAATGAAAACAAATATTGAAATATTTGTTGAAATGATCTTGAATTGTGTTATGATGCATTGTATTTATCTGGAAACCTTAAGATACAAGTAGAGCAAGTTTTGCATGTCGACAACAGCTGCTATTTTGTTGGCGTCCTTAATTCTATACAGCAGATCACACCTTACTGTGTGAAAATGTAATATGGTCCACTGGGAACATCACCACAAAGAAGTTAGTTGTTTATGGGCAAGCAATGACTTGTGCTTTCAGCTGTTTCTTGGCTAAGTCCTCGTAATTTATTCAAAACGTCCTTGTATGTAACTGAGTTAGTGAAGATTTCAGAATTGGGAAGGAGACCGTAAAAGAGGCCCCTGCTGGGTTGAGGGAAACCTGGTTTAACATGGAGTGGAAAATGAGGCAACCTTTTGATGAGAGTAGGCCTCCTGCTATCATAACAAAACTAAGTGTGGTTTTGGTAGGTGCAATTCTTCAAGCTGCTTATTTAAATGCTTTTTATTCAAAATATGCCATATCAGTCCATCATCTGTTTAAAAAAGTGTTATATCTGCTTTAATATTTGAGATATGATTGATTAGTGTGACTGAAATAATTGACACTTAGAATTGACTCTCCAGGGACATGGCAATATTGAGGAAATTACATCAGAGAGCAATAATGCAAAATAACATCAAGTCATTCTGCAGCTCTGAAGACAATGCTGTTATAGTGCAGACTCAAAAACAGGATTGTGCACAAAGGAGAATGCAATTCATCTGATTTGTCATTAAGTTAAAAGATAATGATTTATCAAATATAGTTTCCACAATTCAGTAAAAAGTATATAAAGGAAGATTTTAATTAATCTAATTGAATTTAATTAATATTTGGAAGTGTAAGTTGCCCGGTGATTCTGTTTTGCGCTTAGGCTATTGGCTTTGTTGATGACACTATTTTCTCTAAGTTCAACAGTTGTGGTATAAATCCAAGGTTTCAAAGTTTCAAGGTCAGTTTATTGTCACATATACCAATTAAGGTACATTTAAATTCGAATTACCATACAGCCATGCGAAAAAAAAGCAACAAGACAAACAACTACATAAAAGTTAGCATAAACATCCACCACAGCGGATTCTCCATGTTCCTCACTGTGATGGAAGGCAATAAGGTCCAATCTCCTTCCTCTTTATTCTCCCGTGGTCGGGGCAGCCGGACCATCTGCAGTCGGGGCGATCGAAGCCCCCCGCAACTGGCAATCGAATCTCACGCATCGGGGCGGTCGAAACCCCTGCGGCTTGGAGTCCCCGATGTCAGTCTATAACCAGAGACCAAGAGCTTCGCGATGTTAAAGTCCCGCAGGCTCCCACGGTTGGAGCCCCAAAGACGACCCCCGACAGGGATCGCGACCTCCATGATGGTAAGTCCGCAGGCTCCCGCGATGGAGCTCCCGGTCGATCTCCAGCAAATGCCGCCAACTCCGTGATGTTAGGCCGCAGTACGGACGGAGATACGATACGGAAAAAATCGCATCTCCGTGGAGGTAAGAGATTAGAAAAAGTTTCCCCCAACTCCCCACTTAAAACAAGCTAAAGAACACTAAAAAACATACATTTAACACATACAAAACAGACACAAAGAAAAGCCATTGCTGGTGCCACCCGGTGAATCAAGGAAAAGTTACAGGCTGGGAGTTGGGTGGAAGTGTTATATTGTTGGAGGGTAGCCTTTTGGATGGACATTACACAATAGTTCCAAATTCCTCCTCAATGGATTGATGTGATTCTCAGAGATGATTTTGAAGCAGAGTTAGAAGTCCATCTTATTAATCTGACCAATATTTGATCTCCAGGACCGGACAATGATTTCCCCTCCAGCTTCAAGCTCTGTGCCGAGCAACAGGCACCAGTCTACACAGACATTTTCAACCAGTCCCTGCAAACCTGCCCTGTCCCTGCCTGCTTCAAAGTCTCCACTATTGTTCCTGTACCCAAAAAGCCAGGGATCACTGGTCTTAATGACTACAGGCCTGTCACATTGACCTCTGTAATCATGAATACCCTTGAAAGACGTGCTGGCCCATCTGAAAAATATCGCAAACCCCCTGCTGGACACTCTGCAGTTTGCATACCAGGCCAATAGATCAGTGGATGATCCAGCCAACCTAGGCCTGCACTTCATCCTCCAGCACCTAGACCGCCAGGGGACCTATGCAAGGATTTTATTTGTGGATTTTAGCTCTGCATTCAACACCGTTGTGCCAGAGCTACTACAAACTCTCCCAGTTGACTTCAAGGGCCAGGAAGAGAGCGGGTAAGATCATCTCTGACCCTGCTCACCCTGGCCACAAACTCTTTGAAGTACTTCCCACTGGAAGGCGACTCCGGACTGTCAAAGCTGCCACAGCCAGACATAAAAACAACTTTTTTCCCCACAAGCAGTAGCTCTACTCGACAACCAAAAGTCTGTAGCCTTCCTTTGCTGTGGTATTTTATTTCATTCTTCACATGTTTCATTCTTAATTGTTTACTGTATATGATGTTGTTCCATGCAAGCAAAGCACCAAGGCAAATTCCTTGTATGTATACATACTTGGCTAATAAAATGTATTCAATTCAACTCAATTCAATATTTATCCTTTAGTTAAACAACAAATGGCCATCAGATAATGGCAGCAGAGGCAGGCATTGAATAAAGGCTAGATCATGTAGAGATGGGTAGAAAATTAGTTGGCATTACTTTCATGGATTGGGGCTGAGATGTCCATTATGTTTAGAAATTGTGGGCCAAGTCCAGACAGTGTCTTGGGTGATTGAGCCAATAGCCCAATCGCAAGGTCATAGGTTTTCTGTGCAACAAGAGGCCAGCAGATTATTGGGGTTGGCAATAGATGGCGTGCAGAGGTACAGATATCACAGTGCAACATGTTGTTAGAGACAATGGGGTTTTGTAAGATATGCAGAAGATTGGAGTCAATGAGGGACCGTTGTTGCAAGTTTGGGGGGGGGGGGGGGGGGGGGGATCCTAAGCATATGATAAGTACCTACATGGCTCCCAATTTAGCATTGTGTGGTCAAGATCATGTTATTCATGAATGTCCAATCACAGGTACTCCCAAGAAAATATATTGCAAGTTCCTCTGTAATACACCTATTGAATGACTTTATTATAGGTATCCAGTGGGCTTGTGAAGATGACTGATAACAGGAAGTGTCTGATCATTTATTTGACTGAATGAAGTAGCGTTATAGGCTTTCAGCTTTGCAGTATAAGACCCACAGATGCTTGAGCTAATATGGAGTCTGAAATGGAATGTGTTCCATTCCCCATTATTGATATGCCCCAAAACCTTTGTGAATTATTCCAGGGAGCACCACCCTCCACAATAATTTTTTTTTAAATCCTCAAAATGATTTAAGACATTTTTTAATTGCATTTCCAGGGATGTATGAACTAGATGAGATAAATTATCTCCGTCACCTGAAAGTATCTCTTTCTCTTAGATGCTAATAATCATCTTGTATCTTTCAGTTAATTTTAGATAATGAATTGGGCATTGTCACAGACCCATTACCCATCATGCAAACTGGGGATATGATGACATTAGTGCTGAGGCGAACAGTGTCTTTCAATGCCCCTCGAACAAAGAAAATTCTTTCTTTCAATTCTTAAATAGTCAGGAACATTCCATTCCTTTTGATGGAGAAAGGATTATTCTCCACATTTGTATTATGTGCTCTGTGATTATAATCTATGAGCCCTTGGTGGCAGGACAAATTGTCCTTGACTCTTTTCCACGTAGCCGACAGTGTCCTGTATTCATACATGTTTGTGTTCTAAGTCTCACTCATAGTGGAATTACCAAAACATTGCAGCTTTAAGAATAAGGTTCCTATGCAGAAATTGTGGATTCCATAGTATCAGGCTTTTACAGCAATGGGCTGGATTATCCGACTGGCTCTAATTTTCAGAGTCTTTTGCCTTCATCGTGACTGTCCTCCCTCTTGGCCTCCTTCAAGCTTGTCATCTCCCCATCCATTCTCAGACCTTAGACTTGTCAACTTGTACCGCACACCCCGCAAACCAAATTCCTGGATCAGTGCAGTGAACCGCAGTCCATGAGATCTATGGGATCTGCATTGAAATAAAGTGATAGTAAGATTAAACACTCCACAGACATGATTTCATTACATGACTTTGATTTAAAAAAATATGTTTTTATAGTTTCAGCTTTCAATCCTTTCTCACCCCAGAAGCACACAAGCTTGCATCTTCTTGCAAATTATCATAAGTAATAGTAGTTCCACCAGGTTGTCTGTTGAGTCTACAACTCAGGTGCAATTTATTTTAGCTTTATTCTACAAATATTTATGAATGCTTATAACAATTTGTTCCTATCATTTGTTGCACTTATATATTGAATTTTTATTAACAAGCTGAATTTTAGGATATCTATAGTAGACTCTGGGCCAAATAGAATACATTTTCCAATTGATATCAAAAACTGCTTCACTGAACTTTTGCCTAATTAATGTGAATTCTCATAAGTCTTACTAATTCTTTTCGAAGTCTCCTGTTAATTTTTTCTACAATGTAAAAAAAGCTATTATTTTGTTTCTGTTACCATATTATCATTGCTCTCGAGGATTTATTGACATAACGTTGGGTTACATAAATACTCTTGATCAATGAATTAAGGAATATTAGATAATTGCAGCACATTTTATACATAGTTTTACTAATTAAACCTCTGGGACATTTTTGATCTATGACAGTTTTAAAGTATAGTCCAAGGTATCCCCAAGAGATTGGAATTATACAAGAATATATTTTGCATTTCTTCTGTGACCCACTTGCCTCGTATCAGAGCAATACATATTTTACAATATACATATGGGTTGAAAATGGATGTAAAATACTTCTTGTGCCATAGCATAGTTCAGTAGAAAAAATCTAGAGTTAGTTTCCAATCTTGTCTGCATCGTTACAGGTTATAAGAGAAAGCACAATAATGGGTGATGGTGTGGAAGTTGATGGGAGAATTAACTCAGCGCACTGCCTAGTGGCTGATTATATAATAGTACTGGAAACAGGCCACTTCATCGCCAGCACAAGGAAAAATGCTGAGTGAAGAAAAAAAGTTTTATAAAATGGTATAAATTGTTCAGAAATGGTTCCCATGTGATCTCGCAGCTTTTCTGTTTTTAACACCAATTCGTTTATTGTTACATCTGCTCCCCAAAGGGATTAATCAGTGCAGAAATATTTATATTGATACTAAAGTGGAACTAGAGCAAGAGCAAGCTATTTGCAAAAATATGTAGTAAACAAATGTGCTTTCAGTCAGTCTTGTTGTCATGCAATTTACTAAATAGCCCATCAACTGTCATACTTCATCACTTCCTGTGTCAACAAGATTAAGTCTCAATTAATTTAGTATTCTCTCAGTAAATAGGCAAGAATCTGGAGAGATCGAAATGAGTGAGAACGGGAAGACATTCATTCCACCAATTGAATCAAATGAAAAGCCGGTGAACATGATTGTTCAATAATAAGACAACAGGAAGTAGGGAGAAGTAGATTATTTGGCCCCTTGAGCAAGCTCCACTGTGCCATATATTCACGGCTGATTCAACATCCCTCAAGTTCACATTTTGGACATCTGCTTAATGCTTGGTTCCACTACTGATCAGAAATTTATAATATCTGTTTCATCTGTAAATATATACAAGGACTCAATCCACATGGCTGATAATGGCAAGGAGTTCCAAACTTAAACTCTCTGAGAGGCAGAATTTTTCCTTGGCTAAGCCGTATATGGGTGCTTTCTTATTTTGAGCCTATATACTCAATTCAGACTCTCCCATGAGATATCCCTATGTTTATGCTCTTACCCACTGAAATAAGGGGTAACGTTCCATAAGCATTCCCCATTACTTGCAGCATGTCTGAAAAATGTATGTGCATGTTGTTAGATGTTATTGCTTATGCATCTACAAAATGTCCTTCTCCTTTCATGTGAAACTCCAGTAGAACTGGTTCATGGTAACAGTTACACATATTTGACTTATAATATTAACTTTATAGCCTTGGCAGATCATAATTAACTAATTAATTAACATTAATCACAGATTAGTGTATGATATTTTAACCTTATTCCAAATAGATTCTATCTTAAGGAAGGGCCACATCCTGAAAGTTGGGAAGTATAGGGTACTATCTACCATGCATCTTTATGGTAGATAAAGAGTATCTACCAAACTGGGACTGACACTATTTTGGTTATTTATGTTGTATGTCTCTGAAAGACTGTTAAAAAGCACCAAAAGCTCAAAGAATCATGGAATCATAAGGTGCAGAAAGTGACAATTCAACTTATCATGTGCGAGTCTCTGCTTTGAAACTACCCAATTAATCCCATTCCCTTCTTTGAAAACTAAAATGGACTCTTCCATTTTCAAGTGTTCTGCTTGAATTAACAGCTCAAAGAGATCATGTTTTTACCGTTTTCTAAATCCCATGATGATTAATTGAAGAGATGAATATGAAAATAACTGCAGATGCTGGTACAAATCGAAGGTATCAGAAAATGCTGGAGTAACTCAGCGGGTCATGCAACATCTCAGGAGAGAAGGAATGGGCGACGTTTTGGGTCGAGACCCTTCTTCAGACAGAGAGATGATATCGCAAAATCGAAAGTTTTCACCAGGGGTGAGATTTTGGAAGTTTAGTGGTTAATATGCAATAACCGTTTCACAAACATCCCTGGTATTTTATTTTGAGCATTTTTTTCAAACGGAACATAAATAGTGTAGGAGCATTCAGTACTTGTACTTTCAGAACTCATAATATTTTGCCGTCATGTAAGTTTGCCGAGTGTGCCCTTTGTAAAATGGAATAGCATGCAATAATTTTTTTAGATTAAAATATTTTATGCTCTTTGTAAGGGTATCTTTCAAAATAATTGCAATGATGCAGTGCCATTCCCATTGTCTTCTATTCCATATCAAAGGTCAATTACATTGATGAATACATTAGCAAGCCAATCACATCAGTCCCAACTGGACACACAGCCTGGGAAATAGGGTCAAACTGCAGGTGGGCAGAAAAGTGAAACCATAGCCTTCTCAGTTACTGATGCATCAAGAAAATGGATATGACAGCAGTTCAGTACAATCTCTATTTTTAATAGAAATTTATTTTCTAGGCTTAACTTTTTTATATTAGTAACAGTAAAAGCAATTTGATCTACCAGCACAAAAACTAAAATGATGGAACTCCTTTTATGATCATCAATTTTCAGAATGGTGTTGAATTGCCTTGTGATTGGGCTCTTCAAATATTAGTGTACAAATATTTAATGCGTTCACATGAAATTCCTTCATTTGCTATTTAACAAGGTGTTAACCTATTTTAACCTGTTTTAAATAGGTTAATAGCTCCATTAAAATATTGAACAAAGGAATTTCTTATGAGTGCAGTAAGCATTTGTATGTTCAAATTCTAAGAGCCTAATTTAATTGAAAATCTTTTCAGATAAGATGGTTATAGTTATCAGACATGGTTGCTGCAAAGAAAATCTGAATACAAAAATTATCATAAAACTAAAACAGAAACTGATCTGCTGAACAAAAATATAGCATTGCCTTCCACATTGGAAGATAGTAAACTTTAAGAAATTTGATGACAATTTCTTTGTATTTTTCTCTCAGCATTTAACTTTTGAAAGCAGTTTCATAGTCAAGTCCATTGAATTTAAATTACCAGTCCTGAAGTTGAATCTAGAATTCCACATTACTCTATATTAAGCAGTTGTACAGATGTACATTCTTCTGTAATTGTTTTCCATCCTTATTTGTTGAAATTTCTGACCTGCTCATGATTTAGCATGCAAATTCGGCTAGCCCTTTGGGGGATAGAAAACGCTCAGAATTTTGGATCGATTTGCAGAACACGAGGATTGCTTTGTTCACCTTGTGCAGAAGCCATTTATGGCTTTTGGCGCGTTTGAAGTTTGCACATGGAAATCACATTTGCATTTAATGTCCTCCAGATTACTTCCTTTTACTTGTGTTAAACACCTCTCTCAGTAGGGGCTAATTTGATGAGGTCATGCTGTGCCCTTTGACTCTCAGATACTTTAAATGAAACCAGCTGACAGAAAAGTGAAGTTTTTCTTGGTTGTTCACAGAAATTGGATATTTGCAGATGTCTAGACAACTTCACTAAAAAATCTCTAAGGCAATTGTTCCTGCTGGTTGTGTATGTAACACATGAAAATCCCAGTGGAAGTTCAAAAAGTACAAAATCGTCATCCTAAATTAATCAGTTTTCACCACCTAGTCAAAATAAAATTAGCAGATCAAAAGGAAAATAACAAACAGTGAGAAATCAACAACTTTATGTAGTGTCACATAAATCACTTCACCAAGACCCTTTGTTGGGTTTCACACTTAAGCATTCCTAAATTTAATCTCGATAGGTTCTAGAAATGTTGAGTCCTAATTTCCTGGAAATTTCAGGTAAAGCTGCAGCTTAAGAATGGTGTTTTCCCATTATATATATTTTTAAACGTGCATGGAAATGATGTGTTTTGATTTTGATCGCCTTTATAAATTTCCACCATGATATGTTCCACTTCCAGGATCTTCCACTCACTGAAGCTGCATGCAATTTATTTTCACACTATTATCACCATTCAAAAGACTTGCTTACACTACTTTCTTAAGTTAACATGCCAAAGGTTACACAACCTGGCCCAGAGTCATTGCCATGAGTGAGATTCTCCTACTTTGAAAATTATTTTCTGGCATAATCCAAATTAATACTTTTATGGGATGATGCGCATTATTTTCTCAAGTCATTTTATGGATGGCTAGCAATATAAATAATAATAGTAATTTGGGCTGTGCACAGATGTAGACTTTCCAAGTGTCCTATTATTATGGAAGTAGTAACAGGATACTTGGAATATAATAATAGGACTGGGCAGAGCTTACATACATTTATGAAAGGGAAATCATGTTTGACAAATCTTGAATTTTTTGAGGCTATAGCAAGTAGAATAGATGAAGACAGGTGATCTGATGTTTTTGACTTTCAAAGGTATTTTGGTACAATGCCACACAAGGGGTTATTGAGGGAGATTTGAGCAGCTGGTACTGAAAGTAATACACTGGCATGGATTGTGGATTGCTTAATAGGCAAAAACAGAGTAGGAATAAATGGGTTATTTTTATATGGCAAGGCTATGACCAGAAAGGTGCTGCAGGGTTTATGCCAAAGCCCCAACCGTTCAGTTTTTATCATTTGGATACAGAGATCTAGATGACAGAAAGCTAGGTAGCAGTAGGGAAGTTGTAAGCACCTCGCGGAAGTTCAAGGAGATAAACTGAATGGGAAGGGAATAGAAGATGGAATATAACATGGAATAATGTGACGTTCCCCAGTCTGGTTAAAAATGTGTCGATAGGTGGAGTATTATTAGATGGAGAATTGAAGATGTTGATGTTCAGATGGATCTTGATATCTTTGTAGGTTGACCTTCATTACAAGAGTAATAGAGTACAATAGTAGAGACATCTTGGTCCAATTTTGTAGTATCTGGTGAGGCCACATTTGGAATATTAAGTGCAGGTCTGGTTTCTGTATCAAATGAAGGATATCCTGGCAATGGAGAGAACAGAGGAAGTTCACCAGATTGCCTCTAACATCTAGAATTTAGAAAAGTGACAATACCATTGTAGCATTTTCTGACAGGCCTTGACAGTGTAGATGTAAGGATAATATGTTTCCTGGGCAGGGTGCCCTGAAGCATGGGGCAGAATCCCATAGACAGGTGTTTCTCACTCACAACAGGATTGAATATTTTCATCCAGAAGCTACTGAATATTTGAAATTTACTACCCTGGCAGGCTGTGTAGATAGAGAGATTTTTGGACACCAAGAGATATAGGGTTAAAATAGTGGTGCTCAAGAGAAAGATCAGCCAAGATCTCTTTGAATGGTGGTGTAAGCATTAACGGCTAAATAACCTTCTCCTGCTTCTCTTTTTAAGCATGTACATACTATTGTTACAATGCACAACATACTAGCTATTGAGCAAAATTAAATCTTGTGTAATTAAAGGGCAATGGTGCATATATGACAAAGGAACAAAAGCTGAGTATAATGACAATCCATTATTTTTTCAGAGTGAAAGGAAGTACACAGAGATGTTCTCGAGTTAGCAATATCGACCAATTTTTTTTGGGAATTATATATATCATCTCGACTTTGATATCCAAAACATTTTTAATTCTGCACATAAAACATAGAAGGGCATACATTGCAAAATATACTGGTAAATTACATAAACACATGCCAGATTAAATTTAATGCAGAAAGATGGTGAAGTGTTGATTTTAGCAGGATAGATGAGGAGTGGATCTAAACTAAATGGTGCCTCTTCAAAAGGAAACACAGGGAACTGCAGATGCTGAAAACTTGAGGAGAAACACAAAGTGCTGGTGTAACTCAATTGGTCAATCAAACACCATCATTTTTGTGGGTTTTTTGTGCTTTAAAAGGAAGGCAGAAAGAGATATAGATGTGCAATTCATCCCACTCTGGATTCCATTCCATTTGCACCTTTCCTCTGTCTTTGTCGCTTGTTCAGACAATGTCACCTTCTGTATCTATGCTTCCAATATATAGAGTCATAAAACATAGAAACAGGTCTTTCAGTTCAACTTACCCGTGCCGTGCAAGGCCCCATCTACACTAGTCCACCTCCTCATGTTTGGCCAATAGCCCTCTAAACATTTTCTATCCATGAACCAGTCCAAATGTCTTTTAAATGTTGTCACTGTATCTTCCCCAACTACTACTTCTGGCAGCTCCTTACATATATCCACCTTCCTCCATGTGAAAAAGTTGCCCCTCAAGTTTTGATTAAATCTTTCCCCTCTCACATTCAACCTATGTCTCCTGGTTATGATTACCCTACTATGGGTAAAAGACTCTACATTTATCCTATTTATTCCTCTCAAGATTTTATACACCTCCATAAGATCACCCCTCATCCTCCTGCACTCTAAGGAATAAAGTCCCAGCCTGCACAACCTCTTCCTATAGCTCGGGCTCTCAGGTCCTTGCAACATCCTTGTAAATCTTCTCTCAACTCTTTTCAGCTTAACAACCTACGTCCTCTCGCAGAGTGACCAAAACGGAACACAATACTCCTGTAACTACACTTCTTCTCACCCTGTTTTCTATAAAAGCTCTATCATGTACTCCCAATTCCTCCGTCTACGCTGCATCTGCGCCCAGGATGAGGTGTTCCATACAAGGGCATCGGAGATGTCCTCATTCTTTAGGGAACAGGAATTTCCCTCTTCCGTTATAGATGAGGCTCTCACTGCAGTCTCCTCAATATCCGGCAGCTCTGCCCTTGCTCCCTCTCCCCCAATTCATAACAAGGATAGAGTCCCCCTTGTCCTCACCTTCAACCCCATCAGTACAACATATTATCCTCCAACATTTCCGCCACCTCCAACGGTGGGCACATTTTCCCATCACCACCCCTTTCTGCTTTCCGCAGAGACCGATCCCCCCCGAAACTTCCTAATCGACTCATCCCTTCCCTCCCAAACCACCCCATCCCCAGGTACTTTCCCCAGCAACTGCAGGAGATGCAACACCTGTCCCTTTACCTCCCCCCCTCGACTCCATCCAAGGACCCAAACCGTCTTTCCAGGTGAGGCAGAGGTTCACTTGCACCTCCTCCAAGCTCATCTACTGTACCCGCTGTTCCAGGTGTCAACTTCTCTACATCAGTGAGACCAAGCGCAGGCTCGGCGATTGTTTTGCTGAACACCTCTGCTCAGTCCGTCTTAACCAACCTGATTTTCCAGTGGCTCAGCACTTTAACTCCCTCTCCCATTCCCAATCTGACTTTGTCCTGGGCCTCCTCCATTGCCAGAGTGAGGCCCAGCTCATATTTCTCTTGGGTAGTTTCCACCCCAGCGGTATCAACATTGACATCTCTAACTTCAGATAGTCCCTGCTTTCTCTCTCTATCCCCTCCCCCTTCCCACTTCTCCCACCAGTCTTCCTGTTTCCTACTACATCCTATCTTTGTCCCGCCCCATCCTGACATCAGTCTGAAGAAGGCTCACGACCCGAAACGTCACCCATTCCCTTCTCTCCAGAGATGCTCCCTGACCCGCTGAGTTACTCCAGCATTTTGTGTCTACCTACAATACTCCAAATGCAGCCTCACCTACGTCTTGTACAATCTTCCACATCTATCTTCCACAATGAATCTTACCCTCAGTGTTCCTCTTCTCCCCGCCACTCTGACACCAAAAACCATGGTTGACAGACTCTCAAACTTGTTAATACCATTTCCCACACTTCTGCTAGAAGTATGTAAAATTATGAAACGCGTGATAAGTTAGATTGTCAGAGTCTTTTTTTATTCTCGGTGTGGAAATGTCGTATATTAAAGGGCATAGGTTTAGGGTAAAAGGTGGGAGGTTTAAGGGAGATTTACTCAACAAATATTTAGCACGGAATGTGGTAGATGTCTGGAATGCGCTGTTAAGCAAAGTTGCTTAAAGCAGATATAATAGCAATGTTTAGGAGGCATTTAGACAGTCACATGAATAGGCAGGGAATAGAAGCCTAGAGATAGCGCAGGAAGATGGGATTAGTTTAAAAGTAGTATCTTGGTTTGCACAGAGGCGGGCAAACGTCCTGTGGTGTACTGCATTTTCAATGTTTCATCAGGTCAGAAGTGCGTTTCTCTACTTATTGCACCATAATCAATATCATTCACAGTGCTTCAACAGATGAGGCAGGATGTGCCTGAGTACAGCTACATTCCGGCTGGAAAAGTAGCAAGTAATCTTCATGGCCAAGCAATGAAACTCCAACTCTTCACGTTCATTTGCTGAGTTCCCAACTTCAATATATTGCTGTTATCATTGGCCAGAAACTCAACCAGACTATTCACATTTATCTACCTGAACAGATGAATGGCTAGGTATCCTGTGCCAAGTGATTTAATTCCTGATATCCAAAGACTTTTCACCAGCTGCTGAACATAAATCTGGAATTTGATAAAATACTCTACATTTGTCGGGGTGAGTGCAGCTCCAAGAATACCCGGGAAGTTGGACACCATCCAGAACAATGCACTTCACTTGACTCATCAAAGCATTCATTACCTCCATCACTAGCACACAATGGCAGCCATGTACTCCATCTGAAAGTTACATCGCAGTTATTCACTTAGGCTACTCGAATATCACTTCCCAAATCCACGACCTCCACCATCTTGTAGGACAAGTGCTTAAGGTACATGGGAACACAAACATCAGCATTGACCTCGCCAAGCTTTACGCTATTCTGACTTAGATATATAATAGTATAGGATTTGTGTAGAATTGCTGTAGATGGGTGCATACTGATCAATGTAGAGTCAGTGGCCAAAAGACCACGGTTCCATGGTTTATGCCTCTATCTGTTGCTCTTTCATTGTTGCTGGATCTAAATCCTGGAACTCCCTCCCCAACAGCATTGTGGAAATACTGTCATCGGGGGGGATGCAGCACTTCAAAGCATCTCAAATTCTCACCATAGCTTCTAAAGTGCAAATAAGATGGACAATAAATGCTAGTCTTCCTTGAAGATTGCCCAGATCCAAAAAAAAAAGATTTGTTTGGCACATTGGCACATTGACCATCAGTCAGAGTATTAAGTGTAGAAGTTGGGAGGTTATGTTTCAGTAATATAAGATGTTGGTGAGGCTGTATTTAAAGTATTGTGTTCAGCTCTGGGCACCATGTTATAGCAAAGATGTTGTCAAGTTGGATAGGGTACAGAAAAGATTTATGAGGATGTTGCCATGACTCGAGGGTCTGAGCTTTAGGGAGAGATTGAGCAGGCTGGGATTCTATTCCTTGGAGCGCAGGAGGATGAGGGGTGATCTTATAGAGGTGTATTAAATCATGAGAGGAATAGATCTGTTAGACGTAGAGTCTCTTGCCCAGAGTAGGGGAATCGGGAACCAAAGGCATAGGTTTAAGGTGAAGGGGAAAAGATTTAATAGGAATCTGAGGGGTAATTTTTTTCACACAAAGGATGGTGGCTCTGTGGAACAAGCTGCCAGAGGAGGTAGTTGAGGCAGGCACTATTGCAACATTTAAGAAACAATTAGACAAGTGCATGGATAGGCAAGGCTTAGCGAGATATGGGCCAAATGCAGGCAAGTGTAGATGGGACATGTTGGTCGGTGTGAGCAAGTTGGGCTGAAGGGCCTGTTTCCACTCTGTATGACTCTGACTATCTGACTCTAATTTTAACAATTTAGCATGTTTATTTCAGACTTCCAGCAGTGAATCAATCCTTCCCTAGTAATTTCAGTTTCTTCCAGGACGCATCTTTTTCAGAATTTTTTGGTGAACCACGGCTATCCATTTGTCACCACTTTATACCTTGGACTAACCCTTTATTCATTCAATCTCTCCTGTCTTTCACCCTATCATCACTTATGGTCTCATCTTGAACCACTATCCCAGCCACTTTCTCTGCGTCGTAAAACCTGTCTTTATTTCTAACAGTTTGAATCCTGAAATGCTATTTCTGTCATAACTGATGCTGTCTCACCTGCTGCATAGTCCCAGCATTTTTCCGATTTCCAACAATTCTGCATTTGCACCTTTTCATAATTTGTTTATTCAACAAAGATGCAACAAAGAATTATTGAACCCGACACCGTTTTTAACCAAAATGTTATCAATCTTGTGTAACGAAAAGGTTTTGATGCATTGTTCTTCCTACACTTTATGGAGGCCTGATCCATCCTTTCATTCTTGAGCTCCTGATATATTATGCTCATTTTGTTTATTTATTGAGAAAGAGCGCTTTCGAAGTTGGGTGTGTCATTTTGATTGTACCATTGTATACAGTGGAAACATATTATCCAGGTACCAAAGACTCTCTCCTGTGCTGTTCAGAATATAACAGAAATATACATGTTTGAAGAAAATCGAGTGAACCTTCTAGCGGCACTTCAACAAGTAGTTAATTTTTCCACAAGGACTTAATGGACACTTTAAGTGTTTGCATGCTTGATAATCTTGTACAGAATCACTGAACAAATACAATGAACCTTTTTTACCTTGTGTGCTTTGTCACTTTTTGTAAAGACAGGAGGCTTCCAAGTGGATGTTTATTTAAGCTTTTGATGAAAGAAGAGCTGTTTGAATTATGAATTATGAGGTTGTTTCTTTTCACATTGGGCTGGTGTTTTTGCATGCTGCTTACCCAGCTATCAGATTATTCTGCACAGAATCAAATGGAAAAGTACAAAATAAATCAGAATTATGTACAGGAGCGAGTTATGGCCATCACCACTTTACATTTGTTGAGTGGTGGACATTTATGGCGCACCATCTACAGGCCTGTTCACACAGAGTTAATCGGACCGATGCAATGTTCCGCAGCTTCCTAGATTTTTTTTCTTCACGTGTTCAATTAACTACATCTTAGGTAGGAGGATTTTCAGGGAATGTATCCAGTACCTTGCCACTCTTTAGTAAAAAATAAACACTTAATTCTAATCCTTCTATCTCCTCCCAACTATTGACATCCCTGCTAAGGCAAGTAGGCCTCTCATAATTTTATAGCACTAGGTTAGACACTTCCGGTCTTTCCCCACAACGAAACCTCCACAGATCTGACAACACCCTCATAAATCTCCTCTTTAACTTCTCCAGTGCACCTAATGTGGTTGCAGAGTGCATAAATTGCAGGACTAATTTCCAAAGGATGGTGATTGATTTATTGATCTAGGCAAGTTGTTAAATTTAAATTCACATGAGGTTTGAGTATGCCAGTGAAGGTGCAGCAAAACCATGTATACTCATCATTAAGTGTAGGAAGGAATTGCAGAAGCTGGTTTAAACTGAAGATGGACACAGAAAGCTGGAGTAACGCAATGGGTCAGGCAGCATCTCTTGAGAAAAGGAATAGGTAACTTTTGGGGTCAAGACCCTTCTTCAGAGAGTCAGAGGAAAGGGAAATGAGAGTTATTGACGGTGATTTTGAGAGATATCATTTCATTGTTATGTTTCAGGACATATGACAGAAAAGCACTCTTGACTCCTAACTCTTGATATGCCATCTGAAGATTCATTCACTTATGTTTGACTGGGAGACAATGCAGCTCTGCATCAAGGTTATTAGGTCTTCTCTGTCACAGCTATCTGTTCCTAATATGCTTACAGAGATTTTCTAATGAGTCTTCTGGTCCTATCCGAATGGATCACATCTCTCCTGTGCTCCTTTTCTCCACTGAGGCCTTGGTTGCACATCCATTGTCTCTCCCTGACATCCCTGTCATCCGACTGGACTATGGAACATGTTCTACTGCCACAATGCTCATTGCTGCAGGCTGGATGTAAGTAGTGAAGAATACCTTTAAATGGTGTGAGCTGCTCTTGATATTGTGACCCCCACAGAGGGTTATACTGTGGTACTGAAGAATGCTATGGTTAGTGCAATAATCGTGCAAACTAGTAAACATCCTGCAGTTGGTGTGTGAGCTAATTGTGCCACAGCATGTCTATATTTGTCATTGTGAGTAATCAACTTCAAACTTCACCCTCTCTCTGTCTTATCTGCCCAACTATGACTTAGACGAAGGGATTAAAAGTACCATTAGCAAATTTGCAGATGATACTAAGCTGGGGGGTAGTGTGAATTGTGAGGAAGATGCAATAAGGCTGCAGGGTGACTTGGACAGGTTGTGTGAATGGGTGGATACATGGCAGATGCAGTTTAATGTAGATAAGTGTGAGGTTATTCACTTTGGAAGTAAGAATAGAAAGGCAGATTATTATCTGAATGGTGTCAAGTTAGGAGGAGGGGGAGTTCAACGAGATCTGGGTGTCCTAGTGCATCAGTCAATGAAAGGAAGCATGCAGGTACAGCAGGCAGTGAAGAAAGCCAATGGAATGTTGGCCTTCGTAACAAGAGGAGTTGAGTATAGGAGCAAAGAGGTCCTTCTACAGTTGTACCGGGCCCTGGTGAGACCGCACCTGGAGTACTGTGTGCAGTTTTGGTCTCCAAATTTGAGGAAGGATATTCTTGCTATGGAGGGCGTGCAGCGTAGGTTCACTAGGTTAATTTCCGGAATGGCGGGACTGTCGTATGTTGAAAGGCTGGAGCGATTGGGCTTGTATACACTGGAATTTAGAAGGATGAGGGGGGATCTTATTGAAACATATAAGATAATTAGGGGATTGGACACATTAGAGGCAGGAAACATGTTCCCAATGTTGGGGGAGTCCAGAACAAGGGGCCACAGTTTAAGAATAAGGGGTAGGCCATTTAGAACGGAGATGAGGAAGAACTTTTTCAGTCAGAGAGTGGTGAAGGTGTGGAATTCTCTGCCTCAGAAGGCAGTGGAGGCCAGTTTGTCGGATGCTTTCAAGAGAGAGCTGGATAGAGCTCTTAAGGATAGCGGAGTGAGGGGGTATGGGGAGAAGGCAGGAACGGGGTACTGATTGAGAGTGATCAGCCATGATCGCATTGAATGGCGGTGCTGGCTCGAAGGGCTGAATGGCCTACTCCTGCGTCTATTGTCTATTGTCTATAAGTGCTCTCAGAGACCACTCTTCAGCCTTGTCTTTTCAATAGACAATAGGTGCAGGAGTAGGCCATTCGGCCCTTCGAACCAGCACCACCATTCAACGTGATCATGGCTGATCATTCTCAATCAGTACCCCGTTCCTGCCTTCTCCCCATACCCCCTGACTCCGCTATCCTTAAGAGCTCTATCTAGCTCTCCCTTGAACAGAAAAGAGGTTGATTATATTCATAGAATCATAGTGATAGTGATGCAGCGTGGAAACAGGCCCTTCAGCACAACTTGCCCACATGTCCCAGCTACACTAGGCCCACCTGCCCACATTTGGCCCGTATCCCTCCAAACCTATCCTATTCCATGTACCTGTCATCTTTCTGCTAAATGTCTGTGTTTCTCTTACCTTTCTTGTAATTATTTCCCACATTTTCTCCATTGCTTCTGTATATTTAAAGCTATCACCAGAATAGTACAAGGTTTTTAATTTTAATTATTTTGTTATTTTTAAACTTTTAATTCTTCATGCTTTTTTGTTTTGTTTCTGAGGTAATAAATTATCCATCTTAGCTAGATTTTGATTTGGTCGTAATAACCTACAAAATTATTTTTAGCTAAATATACGCCAAGATTCCTTTGTTCCTCCGCACCATTTTGATTCATTTCAGTATTTGAATATACAAACTGTGGCATCGGGGATGATGTTGGATTCGGCAGTGACTGCACTGACACTCGCAGTCGGGTGAACTCGTGATATATTTTATTTATAGCCTTAATAAAGTACAGGACCGCATCAGGACACTGTCCCTTGTCTTCAGAGCACATGTGCGATGATGCTGGCAATCTCGGGCTTCTCCCAGCAGCTTAGTCCTGGGTCTTCGTCCTGCAGCTCACCCTTGTCTCGAGAGGAGATGCTGGTGGTCTCAGCTTTCTTCCTGGTGACTCAGCTTTGGACTTGAAGTGGCATTGCTGGCAGTCTCTGGATTGCCCTGGTGGGGAGGGTGTCTATGTATACACACCCTCCCCACCAGGGTGATCCAAAGGAGAGGACACTGTCACAAAACATACACATTTGAAACAGAAATAGGTCCCTTCAGCCCATCGGTAAGATTATGGCTGATTTGACTGTAACCTTAACTTTGCATTCCAATTGCATTCCATCGATTTTTCCTCCTTGATTAATTTTATAGATCTTCTTTGGCTTGTTGTTTTGACCTCTCTTCATCTCTCATTATATACCTCTACCAACCAATCAGTTGGTTTCAGTCATTGATGATACCTCAATAATGTTTGTTGTCTTTCAGCAAGAGATATTATAGCTGAATTCTGTAACATGCTACTTTTAAAGGGTGTTACGGGGCCTCTGAGGCACAACTTGCAATGCCGCTATCTTGCAGCGCCTGAGACCTGGTTTCAATCCTGACCTTGGATGCTCTCTGTGTGGAGTTTGCACCTTCTTCATGTGACCATGTGGGTTTTCTCTGGGTACTCTGATTTTTACCCAAATCCCAAAGGTAGGTTTATTGGCTGCTACAAATTACCCCTTGTGTGTGGGTGAATGGTAGAATAAGGGTGAATGTATAAGAATATGGAGGGAATAAAGTTGAATTAAATTAATGTAGAATTAGTATAAATGGAAGACTGATGGTCAGCATGATCTAGGTGGCCAAAAGGTCTGTTTCTATTCTGTGTCTCTCTAAATAAAGTTTCCAATTTGTCACTCAGAATTGTGGATTCAAGCCCATTTCAGAAACGTGAGCATAAAATCTGTGATACCATTTAAAAATAATATTTAGGGAACTGCTGATGTGAGATGAGATGCTAAGACAGAGCCTTGCCCATTCTCTCAGACGGATGCAAAAGGTCCCAGTACACGAATCAGTTAAGAATGAGAGGGTTCTCTTTATGTCTTAACTACTATTTGAAAACCAATGTCATCAAATTAGACGGTCTGATATTTGTTTCATTACTACTGGTTGTGGTTCTTTCTTTGTATAAGTTGACTGCTGATGTTCCTTATATTACGGCAGTTACTACATTACAAGTTAGCTATGAAGACTTTGTGTAGAATGTAGAGTGCTAAGAGAAACGCATTGGTGTTTTCTGTCGTTATAGTTTGAATCCAATCAAGCGGTTTGATGAAGTCCAGATTGATCAGAAAAATCTGTAAAGATTCATGTTGCTAATTCCAGGTATTCTTAGCTTAAGTGGTCATTTAACCTATAGGCTAGGAACTATGAAGGTAACGATTTCAGAAATCTTGATTTTTAAGTGCTCATGCATAACAATGCAAAATATCCCATTACCACAACTAGAATAAAACTGGTTTAATTCATAATCTGTTCATGTCCAGTTGTATTCTAAGTGGACTAGTAGGCTTTGCTGTCTAAAAAAATGTATAGAACCTGGACAGTAATTATAACATATAACATATAACAACTACAGCATGGAAACAGGCCTGTCCGGCCCTACCAGTCCACGCCGACCATTCTCCCTGACCTAGTCTCATCTACCTGCACTCAGACCATAACCCTCCAATCCCCTCCTATCCATATACCTATCCAATTTACTCTTAAATAATAAAATCGAGCCAGCCTCCACCACTTCCACCGGAAGCCCATTCCATACAGCCACAACCCTCTGAGTAAAGAAGTTCCCCCTCATGTTACCCCTAAACCTTTGTCCCTCAATTCTGAAGCTATGTCCCCTTGTTGGAATCTTCCCCACTCTCAAAGGGAAAAGCCTACCCACGTCAACTCTGTCCGTCCCTCTCATAATTTAAAAAACCTCTATCAAGTCCCCCCTCAACCTTCTACGCTCCAAAGAATAAAGACCCAACCTGTTCAACCTCTCTCTGTAGCCTAAGTGCTGAAACCCAGGCAACATTCTAGTAAATCTCCTCTGTACCCTCTCCATTTTGTCGACATCCTTCCTATAATTTGGCGACCAGAACTGCACACCATACTCCAGATTCGGCCTCACCAATGCCCTGTACAATTTCAACATTACATCCCAACTTCTATACTCGATGCTCTGATTTATAAAGGCAAGCATACCAAACGCCTTCTTCACCACCCTAACCACATGAGATTCCACCTTCAGGGAACAATGCACAGTTATTCCCAGATCCCTCTGTTCCACTGCATTCCTCAATTCCCTACCATTTACCCTGTACGTCCTATTTTGATTTGTCCTACCAAAATGCAGCACCTCACACTTATCAGCATTAAACTCCATCTGCCATCTTTCAGCCCACCCTTCCAAAAGGCCCAAGTCTCTCTGTAGACTTTGAAAATCTACCTCACTATCAACTACTCCACCTATCTTAGTATCATCTGCATATTTACTAATCCAATTTGCCACACCATCATCCAGATCATTAATGTAAATGACAAACAACAGTGGACCCAACACAGATCCTTGGGGCACTCCACTAGACACTGGCCTCCAACCTGACATACAATTGTCAACCGTTACCCTCTGGTATCTCCCATTCAGCCATTGTTGAATCCATCTTGCAACCTCACTATTAATACCCAACGATTTAACCTTCTTAATCAACCTTCCATGTGGAACCTTGTCAAATGCCTTACTGAAGTCCATATAGACAACATCCACAGCCTTGCCCTTATCAATTTCCCTGGTAACCTCTTCAAAAAATTCAAGAAGATTAGTCAAACATGACCATCCAGGCACAAATCCATGTTGACTGTTTCTAATCAGGCCTTGATTATCCAAATAATTATATATATTGTCCCTAAGTATCTTTTCCATTAATTTTCCCACCACGGACGTCAAACTAATAGGTCTATAATTGCTAGGTTTACTTTTAGAACCTATTTTAAACAAAGGCACAACATGCGCAATGCGCCAATCTTCCGGCACCATCCCTGTTTCTAATGACGTTTGAAATATTTCTGTCATAGCCCCTGCTATTTCTGCACTAACTTCCCTCAATGTCCTAGGGAATATCCTATCAGGACCTGGAGACTTACCCACTTTTATATTCTTCAAAAGTGTCCGTACCTCCTCTTCTTTAATCCTCCTAATTTCCATCACTACTCTACTTGTTTCGCTTACCTCACATAATTCAATATCCTTCTCCTCGGTAAATACCGAAGAAAAGAAATTGTTTAATATCTCCCCCATTTCTTCCGGCTCAGCACATAGCTGTCCACTCTGACTCTCTAATGGACCAATTTTATCCCTCACTATCCTTTTGCTATTGACATATCTGTAGAACCCCTTGGGGTTTACTTTTACATTACTTGCCAAAGCAGCCTCATATCTTTTTTTCGCTTTTCTAATTTCCTTTTTAAGATTCCTTTTACATTCTTTATATTCCTCAAGAACCTCATTTACTCCCTGCCGCTTATATTTATTGTATATCTCCCTCTTTTTCAGAACCAAGTGTCCAATTTCCCTGGAAAACCACGGCTCTTTCAAATTATTATTCTTTCCTTTCCACCGAACAGGGACATAAAGACTCTGTACTCTCAAAATTTCACCTTTAAATATCCTCCATTTCTCTATTATATCCTTTTCATAAAACAACAATTTCCATTTCACTCCTTTTAAATCCTTTCTCATCTCCTCAAAATTAGCCTTTCTCCAATCCAAAATCTCAACCCTTGGTCCAGATTTGACCTTCTCCATAATGATATTGAAACTAATGGCATTATGATCACTAGACCCAAAGTGCTCCTCAACACATACCTCCGTCACCTGACCCATCTCATTTCCTAACAGGCGGTCCAACACTGCCCCTTCTCTGGTAGGCACCTCTACGTATTGCTGCAAAAAACTATCCTGCACACATTTTACAAACTCCAAACCATCTAGCCCTTTAACAGAATGTGATTCCCAGTCTATATACGGAAAATTGAAATCACCCACAATCACCACTCTGTGCTTACTACTAATATCTGCTATCTCCTTACATATTTGCTCTTCCAATTCTCGTTCCCTATTTGGCGGTCTATAATACACCCCTATAAGTGTTGCTAAACCTTTCTCATTTCTGAGTTCCACCCAAACAGCCTCCTTAATCGAGCCTTCTAGTCTGTCCTGCCAAAGCACTGCTGTGATATCCTCCCTGACAAGCAATGCAACACCCCCACCTCTTGCCCCTCCGATTCTATCACATCTGAAACAATGAAATCCTGGAATATTTAATTGCCAATCGCAACCCTCCTGCAACCATGTTTCACTGATCGCCACAACATCATACTTCCAGATGTCAATCCAGGCTCTAAGCTCATCCACCTTTCTTACAATGCTCCTAGCATTAAAATATACACATTTAAGGGACCCATCATTTCTTATTCTCAGTTTATTTCTTTTCCCTTCTTTCTCTCCTACATATTGGGTCTGAGTGTTTCCCTTTTCTGCCTCCTGCCTCACACACTGCCTATTAGCTATCTGTGTTTGAGTCCCTCCCCCCAACCGTACTAGTTTAAAGTCTCCGCAGTTATTTTAGCAAATCTCCCCGCAGAAAGTTACTACATGTGTAGCTAAGTGTAGCACAGAATTTCACTAGACAGAAACGAGGAATCTCACCCGATGCAAGCGGAGAATTGGAGCTATAAATTTTATAACATTATCCCCAATTTGTTCTTACATTTCGCCAGACATTAAAATAGAGCCTTGTAATTATTGTCTTTGAATCTCATGCCAAGCCTAATGGGAGCACTATAATGGACAGCAAGTGAACATATTGAGGTTGGATAAAACATCTTATCTGTAAAAAGCAGGACACTGTTCTAAATAAAGGAAAGGAAAGCTTTATGAGCTGGATGAAGTGGTCCAATTGGTTATGTTCATCTGAAGCTTTTTAAGACCATAAGAAATGGTGAAACAAGAAATTTCATTCAGCTCATCGTCTAATCCCTACAATTTATGCACAACTTGCATTATGTTGCTTCCCCGCCATTTCTGCTGTCATCTGGGGGAGGGTGGTGGGGTTGAATGGCTACAAGTAAAACTTCAAAAAGATAAAACTTCAAAATTGTTTTCTAATCCCCAAAAATAATTGAGCAAAATCTTCAGAGTATTAATCTACCATAACAGCCTACATTCAGCTTGAACATCTGCTTTCCACAGATGACAATTCAATGGCTTTGACTGCACTAAAACAGTCACACAGAGATCAAGAACCTTTGCCTATACTTATTATTTTACCATCTAATCCTATTCTTAAGCAGATATCTGTCCTAATGCTTTCCAGGAGTTAATTGGCACAGTGTTCACTGGCAATCTATTCAATTTAGCTGGGCTCAGCATGGGAATATTTTTTCCAATGTCTGGTTCTTCTTGAGGCTTGCAAATTTTGTACTCATGCCATCTAGTTAAGCTGCTAACATTCAATTTATCTGTGCCATCCAGTGTTATAAAAACTTGAATCATATTACCCACCTTCATCCACATTTCTCCAGCATAAACAAATTTTATTCTTTAAATATCTCCCTTATGTCTTCAAATCTGTTTTTCCTCTTGCTAGTGCAGTATTCTTTGTCAATATGTTTCACCAAAATCTGCATGTTTTATTCTAATAAAGGCCTTATTAATCAAGCATACAAAATAAAATTAATTACCCGGTAAGAAAATCTTTAAAATTAACAACAGTACTAGTTTTATTAACACGGGCTTCCCATTTTGTCTAATACTAAACAGACAATATTTATTGTGTATTTTTCCTTTTCAATTTTGAAATTAATGACCTTGCTTCAAAGAAACATAAACATAGAAACATAGAAAATAGATGCAGGAGCAGGCCATTCGGCCCTTTGAGCCAGGACCGCCATTCAATATGATCATGGCTGATCATCCAAAATCAGTGCCCCTTTCCTGCTTTCTCCCCATATCCCTTGATTCTGTTAGCCCTAAGAGCTATATCAAACTCTCTCTTGAATATATAAGGAATCACAAACATGTGTAATCTATAGGAATACACAATGTCTTTACGTATGCCTCTATGGATCTGCTAGTTTTGTAGAACCCGTTGTAATACTTATATGGTCACTTGAATTGCCCGTGCAAATTTGATATTAAATGAAGAATCTTCCACAACTTTTCTTTTGATTAAATTAATAGCAGATGACCAGAACATAGCTCTGCAGAATTCCAATTATCATTATCTCTATATGATGATCACCTTGTACATTTATCAACATCTTTTGTTTCCTATTATCATGCCACTTTTTAAAGAATACTTAATTTACTATTATTCCTTTTCCGTCTTTAAAGTTCTATGCCAAAATATTATAAAATGACTGCTGAGAATCCAAGTAATTTAAACCTAAATAGCAAACTCATTTGAAAATGATATAAATGGTATGACATTTATTGTCAGCAACAGCATGTTTTATTAATATCACATCTTTAAGGTAATAAAATGATCCATGGAGCATTGATCTGATTTTAGTCAGAAGATATATTATAGTGAAGACATGCAAAGGTTTGGTCACCCAAGGTTTTAACAGTCGGCTTGAAGGATAAGAGAGAGGTAGAAATATAGAGAAATGTAGTTACTTTCTTAGGATCAAATGATGAATTGATTTAACTAATGTAGAATGAAATAAATTAATTTCAAAATATTTGCATAAAAAGGCAAAAGGTCAATGTTAGCTCATTTTGTTTTATTTTATTGCAATCAGAAACCCATATCATCCAATGACTTATATGGCAGTTGAATTAGTCTGTGCCTTCCTTATTTCATTACTTTTCTCTGGCTGATTGTTGGTCAAATAAAGTCAACACTTTATATTGTTTTATCAATCCCTCGCAGCCGAGTTTATATTCCTTGTGATGCTTGCATACTACCTAAATCAACATTTCTATAGGTTCGAAGACATTTCTCCAGAAATCAGACACAATGCTCTTGATTTATATATACTTTGCCTCATAGAATGCCAACATTAACTTCCCTAACTTGTATATTTTGGAGAACAATGGCAATATTTAACATTGCCCTATAAATAATTATGAAAATATTAAGAATGCATCATTGTTTTATGCTATTTTAGCTATAGTGCAATGATGAATAATGTAAGGTACATTAGAATCACCGAGTCATACAGCATGGAAAAAGGCTCCGGCCCAACTTGCCCATGCCAACCAGGATGCCTATCTACATTAGTCCCACCAGGTCCATATCCCTCCAAACCTTTCCTAGCCATGGACCTGTCCAAATGTCTTAGAAACGTTCACATTTTAACATGATTGTTACATTCTCACATTTTTTCGAATGAAGAACATGTTATTAAGAATATCTTAGTATTTCCAAACCTTTTAGTAAAATATATGTTCATAGAATTTAAATCCAAATATGAAATAGGAATGAAAGTTCATATTGATACCAGCCGTTTATAGGCATTAATCACTTTATATTACTTAACAGAAATTGAAAAAGCAGCTCATGAAAATATTAAGTTTTATACTAGACCAAGTGGATCCGAGGACCCATTCCTCGTAGAGTTTCCATTGTGACTTGGGAAAATCGTGTTTCTTCTTTAAAATAAATTACTTCAAAAAAAAAATCTCAATGAAATAAATATGCTATGTAAAATAAAGAGGCCGAGATGGATCCGAGGTCTTTTCCAAAATTGGGCGGCCGGGCAGGGAGTGCCTTCTGGGGCCGTGGATGTGCGAGGGGGGACAGGGAAGGGGAGAGGGTGCCACTCAACTCGGCTGAAGCCAGAGCAGCCATGGACCCAAAGCCTCTCCTGTATTGGTCTAGCACCCTCACCCCCCCCACTCAATCCTCCTTATCCCCTCTCCTCCCTCCCACCCACCCACCCACTCCATCCCCCCAACCTCACCCCCACACCCCTCGATTCCCTCCCCCACTCCCCTCCCCCACCCCTACTCCCCATCCCTCCCCCACTCCCACTCCCCACCTCCACCCCACCTCTCCCCTCCCCCCACCCCCACTGGCCCCCCACTCCCCCCAACCCTACTCCCACCTCCCCCTCCAGATCTCCCCCCTACCACTCCCCCCCCCCTCCACTGCCCTCCTCCACAGCCCCCCAGCCCAACCCTCCCCCACTCACCCACCCCATCCCATCTCACCATAAACGGGCCTCAACTGCCGAGGCGCGGAGCAACAATCACATGCACAGCAACCCTAATGATTCGTGGACCCGTTGGCGGCGAAAGCAATCGGGCGTCGAGTGTGAGGTCGGAGCTGAAGACAAAATGGCAACCCTCCCCCAACTGCGCATGTGCCGGAGCTGAACACAAAATCGCGACCCTCCCCCAACCGCACACGCGCAAATGCGGCAGCCATCCGTTGCGCCCAAGACTCTCCTGCATTGGTATAGCACCCTCCCCTTCTCCACTCCCCCCTTCCACTACCCACCCCCCACTAAATCCCCCCATCACTCCATCTCCCTCCTCCCCTCACCCATTCCATCCCCCCTCCTTCCCCCCACAAACCCACTCCAACCCCCCTGCCTCCCCCACTCAAGCACTCTATCCCCTCCCTCCCACCCTCACTCCCGCCCACCCCACACCCCTCCCCCACCCCCCACTCCCACTCACCCCACCCCCACTCCACCCTCCCCCCATCCCCCCACTCCCCTCCCCCCATCGCCACCCCCTCCCCTCCACTCCCCCATCCCCCCCAGAAGTGATGACCACAAGATATAAGATACTACTCCTTCTCTCTGACGCCACGCTGCACCACGGGAGGAAGGCACGAAGCATGCGAGGAAGGGCGGCGGTCCTCCCGCTGGTCCTCCCGGGGGGGGGGGGGGGGGGGGGGGAGAAGGGCGATTGTTAAAGTCAGCCCCCCCCATTGACCGTGATTCCCTGGGCCCGCCCCCTCCCTCATTGGCCGGCACTCGTGCAGGTCCCATGGTGACGTCACACGCTGAACTTTGCAAGAGACGAAATCGATTTAAAAGGTAATTTTTAAACTTTAAAATCTGTCTAACTTAAAAAATATAACACCAATTTGAATGAAACTTGTTGTAAACCGTGGCCAGGACAATGGTGATTAAGGTGGTGCTAAAATTGTGGCGCTGTCGTTTACTGTTTTGGCTGTATTTCTAAAACCAAATCTCAGATACATAAATATATATATATATATTGTATATAAAAATATATACAAGATCAGAGTTTCAGTAATACATAGATATAAACTTACTCATTTGCCACCTCTCCATGATACTGTTGGTTTGCTTTCCCCTGTCCCTCATTACCCTTTCCCATCCTGCCAGCTGAGTGCTTTGACTATTTTATCAAACTTTCCGTCTTCCACTTCCATTGGACATCTGTTTCCACCTTTATGATATAATTATATATGAAATGCCAAATCAAAAAAATAATTACTAGTATTGATGAACAAAAGTCCAATATGGGGGGTATAATTGTATAATGGGATAAGTAAATGTAATATAGAACTGCAATTTTAACTGAGGATTTAGGTCGTAATTTACTGAACATTTCTGGATTGGGATTGGCACTACAATATATAGAAATGATTATAATCTATTGCAAATTAACCCACATAATTTCCCATTCTCGCTGGGAATGTCGAGTGAGTTTTAAAAGAAATGCTATTTTGCGCTTCACCAGCTTGCATTCGAGTGGAAGATTTTAACATAAGAATTATAACTTGAGTGCATATAAATTGCCCTTATTAGTCTGCATGGTAGAATGTCCCTATATTTTTGTTATTTGAAAAAGACATGGATCGTGAGATGAGTGAAAGCCCACAGCTAGTGTTAACCACTGATTAACTAAAGCAAATCCAATTGTCCATGGAAATCTATCTCTGCAATCACTGCCTCACCTGAGAGTCCAAAAGGTTAATGAAAGCCAGTGTCCATACAACGTCCATCACAAGAACGTCAGGTATCAAGATTACCTTGGCACTGAACTTTCATCTTTCTGACTCCTTCCAAATTGACAGAGGCAATATCAGCAACGCCTCTTTAAAAAATATCGAGGATTTGTATTCAATTAACAAATTGCAGCAAGATGAGGAACTACTTTTTTCCCCAATGGTTTCTAAGACATTGTTGACAGATGGTGCTGCAACTTTTTTAACTCGTACAACTCAACTCTGCATGTTGTAAAAGGATAAGCGGAGTGAATTAAAAGTGAAAACTGCTGGAAATACTCAAAAGGTTGGGTAGTATCTGTGGATAGAGAAAACCTGCTCTTGCACTGTTTGAGCTGTGGCTCATGATAATTTAGAAACTGTCAGCATTAATTAACTATCAGAGGTCAGTGTATTTGGTAGGCTCATCATTGTTTACATGGTAGGCCTACTGATTTGGCGGTTCAGAAACAGGAATAGGAATTGTCTGAATTACAGATGGCCTAGGTTTCCAGTGTCAATGCTGTGTGCTGTAAACTGCATCATTATTCAATCAGAGGAAGCAAACCCATAGGAGTAAGGTAAAAAGAGAGAAATCCATAATTCAAAGTGTGAATTAGTGAGATGAACCACGTGTGATTGAATCTGAATGTGACTGAGCAGTTCTATATAAATGAGTGGGGTAAGTTGTGGCTTCTTGTATATGTACATTGCGTCATTTTGACTTTTACCATTTAATATAATGTCATTTATTTTACCATTAAATGGCAATTATGCAACGTTGGGAACCAAAACACTGGTAGGATATGGCATTGTGTTTATACTTAACAGCAGTGCAAATGTTTATTTTTGATAGAGGGGATTAAACTTGCATTGCAGATTGCCTTATTTCCCTTGGTAAAACCTGTCCAAAATGGCCGTCTTTTGCAGTCAATAATAGTAAATTTTCACATATGTTTCTAAGGCTATGGAGAAATGTTAGCAGAGCCTGCCAATAATTCTCCTGACATTTCTATGCTTCATACAGCCCCACCATGCAAAAACAAATCGATCTCACTGAATGAATGAATGCAAATTCTAGGCCACTGAGCAGTGCCAGAAGGAAGTTATGATGGATGAGACGACAAATATGCAATCACAATAAAGTTCCTGCAGTGCCCCTGAGGGCTACACCTGTGGGAGGTGTGCCCAGCTGCAGCTCCTGACTGACCACGTTGAGGGCTTCATGGATAGGAGTTATGGTGAAGTGAATCTGGCAATCAGTCCAAAGAATACTAGAGCAATTTTCTCTCTAATGGATCCAAATGGTTTGTTGTGGACTAAATGTAACCTTAATGTTTTTGCGGTTTAGTCACTCTCATGGACTGCTCTCTGTCCCTATCACTCTCCGCTGATAGTGGTTTACAAAAATTGAGCAGTTTTGGAATGCTGTTAATCTTTCGGGGTCAAGAATCTTCTGGGACAAATCTGTGATTAAACATATAGGTTGAAGAACAAAGGAAGACCCGGCGTGGGGGGACCACCTGGGGGGGGGACAAAGGAAAACCCGGTGTAGGGGATGGGGAGGGGGGGTGGAATAAAGGAGGACCAGGCTTGGGATACTTTGTAACGTTGTCAGCACCATTTATGTGGTAACTCTTTGCAGACCTTGCGTTCAGCCATTACAATACTAATTAATACTTTCAGTGCTGATCCTTTGCCCATTGAGCACAGAATTTTAATGCTTATGATGAAACCTTGTTATTTTTGCTTGGTGCCAATTACATCAATGTTGGTCACTGGCTTGCTTTGCTGCATACCTTTTTATCACACATCGTACAATGTTAAGGTGTGGCTTTTGAGGTCCTGGGATAGAGCGCAGGTGTTTGTAAGTTTGTTGCAGTGCTATAAAAATGAAAATATGATTGTGACTACTACCAAGTTGAATCACAGCACTCCAGCAATATGACTGGGGTGCTCTGCTTAGGAATTACACTTATGTTATTAATAAGTATTTCCATTGGGCATGCATAGGATACTGTCAGTCCTTATGAAATGCAGTTTTAGAGTCTTGCCAGTACAAGTTGTGTCACGTTGTTCCAGATCATGCCCATCCCTTGTCAGTCACAACTCTGCCAGGTTTTATAGTGCTGTTTTGTTTATAGATTTATTTTGCATTGTCACATATACCTACATACAGTGAAAAACCTTGTTTACGTGCAATCCAGCCAATTCATACTGCACATGAATATAATCGAGCCACACACAAGTACAACAGGTAGTGGAAAGAGAAAAATACCATAGTGCAGGATATGGCGTTACAGTTTTATAGTGTTGCAGTTACAGAGAAAGTGCAGAAAAAAAGCAATGGCTGCAATGAAATAGGTTTAGGAGATCAGAACAACATCTTTAGCTTATGAGAGGTTTGTTCAATAGTCTGATGACAGCAGGGAGGAAGCTGTTCTTGAATCTGATGGTCCGTGGTTTCAAGCTTTTGAATGTTGTGTCTGATGGGACAGGAGAGATGGGATGACCAGGATGTAAATCCTGGTTAGCTGCTACTTTCCCGAGGCTGCATGATATAGATGGAGTCTGCAGAGGGACGGGAGAGGCTGGCTAATGTGATGGACTGGGCAACATGCTCAAATCTGCAATTTCTTGTAGTCTTGGGCAGAGCTGGTGCCAAACTAAGCTGTAATGCATCTTGATAGGATGCTTTCTATAGTGCATATGTAGAAGTTGGTAAGAGTTAATAGAGACATTGCAAACTTCCTAAGTCTTCTGAGGAACAGGTGTTTTGTGTGCTTTCTTGGCTGTAGCCTCAATGTGGTTGGTTCAGGACATGTTGTTGGTGATATTTACACCTTAGAACATGACGATCTTGACTATCTTCTGCACAATGATGCTGACTGGGGCATGTACACCATCCCGAAATCAACAACTAATTCCTTTGTGTAGGAAGGAACTGCAGATGCTGATTTAAACCAAAAATGGACACAAAATACTGGAGTAACTCAGTGGGACAGGCAGCATCTCTAGAGAGAAGGAATGGGTGACATTTCGGGTAAGACCCTTCTTCAGACTTTGTTTTGTTTTGTTCCTTTGTTTTGCTGACATTGAAGGAGAGGTCATTGTCTTGATACTATGTTACTAAGCTCTCCTTCCTCTCTTCTGCCTCATCATTCTTTGAGAACTGGTCCACTTCAGTGGTGTCATCTCAAAGTAGAATTTGGCCACATAGTCATGTGGAATATGGTAAGGAGTTTGATCTGCAGCAATGCCATTTACTGGGTTATTTACACAAAACGATTTAACATCTTGCATTAATGATAACTCTGGAGGCTGACAGCTTAATTTGAAAGCTGCTTATATTGTGCAGAGAAGCTTTGACTTGCTTTTCAGCACTTGGATACTACTTAGGTGTTTCTGTGATGGTCCCACAGGCTGTATGTTTTGATGGAAGCTGCAGACCAAGTGTCAGAGACATGAAGAGGCAGAGAAATGCCCGAGATCAAAGACACTCCCCGACAGAGTCTATCCTAACCCCCTCCAAAGAGCAATGCCCCTCAGGTTATTTTCAAGTTAGAAATACAGAGTCGTTGAGCAAGAGAGATTCAGCATGGAAATAGGCCCGTAAGCCCACCAAACCTGTACCAAACATTAGCCATTCATTTAAACGAATACTAAAATCCAGATCTTCTTGTACTCTTCCCACATCCCCACCCCCCCCCCCCCCCCCAACCCCTCCAAATTTACCATTCATCTGCACACACAATGGCAATTTACAAATGACAATTAATCTACCCACCTGCATGGTTTTGAGATACGGGAGGAAACCAGAGCACTTGGAGAAAAGTCATGCACCAAGAACATGCAAACAAACAATGCCAAGGTAAGGTTTGAGCCCAGGGCTCTGGTGCTATGAAGTATGGGGTCGAGTAACTGTGCCTCTGTGGCACTCTCTGAGGTTCTGCAAAAAGTCCTTGCAGCCTTGCACACATGCCTGGATTGCCCTTGTCCTGGAGGCCGTGATGTGTGTCACATTCAAGTTCCCATCCTCAGAGTCATTCAATGTAGTGCTATTTATCTCAATTTTCTAAGTACTGCCACTGTGGACTTGCCTTAAAGTTCAGTCCAACAGTGTTTTGAGATTCGAGGACTTTCATCAATTACAACTGCTCCCGTAAGTTTCAAATCATATCAATAAAAAACTTATTCATAGTCAGTGCCAACTATCCAGGAAGCTCACGTGCTTTTTTTCAGTCTGAAAGAATCCACTTTTCCTACCATGCTTGAAGGTGGCACTGCAGTCTTGGGGATAAGGGTGAACCTTTCCATCCCTGCCTTTGAATTCCTGGCTGTGCTCTTGTCAACTCTAGCTGAGCATCATTACAATCACAGCAACACCAGAACCTGACTAGAGAATGCCAATGGCCGACTCAAAATGAGATATTGCTGTCTTCACTATAGAGAAACATGTTTTTTGTTCTCCTTTTCCAGGGACAATTTTCCATATTTTTTTTACATTTCAGATTGTCAGTTCATAATTTCCACTTTAATTTTTCCCAATTTCTTATCTTTGTTAATTGCTCCAATTCCCTGCTAAATTAGTTACCTTGCAGATAATATAATTAACGTCCTAGAAAAGTCTTACTCTCTACATTATTTTCTAATGTCACAATGAATGAATTTAATCATCTCACATTTCATAAATTCCTCAAGTGCCGCAAAGACTTTTCTTCCATTTCAACTTTGACTTACTTTGTACATATGGTCAATCTTCTTAATTGATTCTGGCCCTATGGGCTTGGCAGCTCAGTTGAGGTGTTGTGTGAGAAATGGCCTAAGGAGAAGTGCAATATGTGCATCACCGGGATTTGCACCTCATTATTTTGTCAACTTGGCAGCAGAAAGGAGTTTAGTGGCATTCCAAAACTGACAAAAATTAGGTCACAAAAAACTCTCCATTTAGATAGCCAAGCACATTGCACTAGTTCAGACTTTATCAGTTGACCTTATTGAAAGTTACAACAATCCAGCAACTCCTGTGATGTAGACTTCTACCGTTACGATGTGGGTTCTTGTTCAGCGTCAGTTAAGAGGTATCCCAGAGATAGAGCAACAGTTATTGATGAAACTAGCAAAAAGGCAATCATATTGAAGGATTTTTCTTTTACAGGAGATTTGTCAGTACAAAGTGTAATTTCTGCAAAATATTATAAACATTTTACAGAGTGAGAAATAAAGATTGCAATACACATATACAATTAAGTTGTGAGCTGAGATGTCATAAGCAATTGATTATTTGTTGTAATCCATTGAGTGATTGAATTACAAGCCCTATATATTAAATTGTTTAATTTTTAATTTTAAGAGATCTGGCTGAGTTATCATTTTGGATTACTGTTAACATAATCATGCCTCATGTAACGAGTGTAACATTTTTAGAGTGAATACCCAAGGTTTTCATCAATCAACTAATATCCTATGATTGAAGTGATGAAATGTCCAAAGCATTCTTTAGAGAAACATTGAATCATTGTCAATATCTTCGGGATATTTACATTAAACTAAGTATACACATTTCACACTGTAATGATGATGAATTATGATAGTTGCACTACCACTGCAGCTGCAAAATCCAGGCTAAATAACTCATGTCGTATCTGAAGACAATCTAGAGATTTTCAGGTATCTTCACTTTTCTTTTACTTAGTTCTCTGGATAAGAATAATATTTTTTGCAACATAAAGTATCTCAGGTGTAGGTATTTCCCACCAATGTGAATCCCCAGCTCTGTGCCTCCCCTTACAAATCAAAGCTGCACACAACTGTCAAAAGCCAACTCATAAGGACAACAAAATACAAAGACCATTTCTTTAGTCCCTTAGAACAGATAGTCTTTGAACTAATCCCTCTGCCCACTCAAAACAAGGTTTTGTACTATTTTAATTATGTTCTATATACACCAGCACAATTTGACACACTAAAGAATGCCATATGCTTACAGTACATGGATATTAATATTTTGGTGAATGAGCAGACTTTTGTCAAAGAAAATCAACATTTGATCCACTTTCGACCAGAAAAAAAGGACAGATGAGCATTCTTCCTAAATGGTGATTAGCTGGAATCTGCAGGGATAGAATAAAACCTGTGCCAACCGATTCATGGGAGTTAGTATCAGTCACTGCTACCAGTACACACTCCACAGAAACACATACACTCCTGGGGTCTCATTATAGTGACAATGATGACTGGAATTAAGGTCAAGGAACAACACGAATCTCCCTTTCAAAATATTATCATTGCTCTTCTTTGGATAAGCGGCTTACAGGCTCAGCCTTAAATAACCTGAAAGCTCAGTCATTAGTGAACATTGTCATCATCACCTCAAAGCTGACTTGCTATATGGAGAAGCTCATAGATTCCACCTGCACTGGAATGATGGACATATCCTGGGGTGTGTGGCAACTACAAGGTTATCTACAGAAACAAGCAGAGGCATTGGTCAGCAGTGTAGAGCCAGCTGTCTCCTTTAGTTTCCAGATGTTGGCAGATTGGTTTGAGGTGTAAGTCCCCAGAGTCTTCATAGGTTATATCACTCTAATTGCAAACCAGCATCGAATAACCAATACAAAGCAACAGAAAATATTTAACATGAACATTCTAGAGGTTCTAGATACACTTTTATGCTTAAGTATGTTTAATGAATTCTAAGTTGAGAAAGCAAAAATAAAGGATTAGAAAGAAACTTTCTGAAGTTAAACCCAGAAGGTAGTTAAAGAAACCAGGAAAAATAAATAAATGATAAAAGGATTATTTGCAAGTAATATCGAAGCCACAAGAGAAATGCAATGTAGTCTAAACCGTGTCACGTGGCTACTGACAATGGACCATACCTATGACCACCCACTGTACAGGAACTTCACACATAAAAGGCCTGAGGGACATTTGCACAGCCTAAATGCAAACCGATCTACTTAAGTGTGGAGTGATGCATCCATTTCTCCAGCCTTGTTGATATTGGTGGGATTTTCACTTTGTGGTACCAGGGAATATAGGATTAAAACAGTTTTTGAAATGAAAACTGGGTTCTAAATATATTAGTCATGTAGAGTGTTGTTGGTAAATGATTTCCAGTTCATAGACATACAATAGTCCATTGCATAGTGAAGTATTTTGGCACTGTTATTGATAATTGAATATAAAACAAACAACAGAGGATGGAAATTTTAATTGTTTCTTTCAAAATAATGAAAATTAATTAAAAGGCAAGTCAATTTTACAGCACTATAACTATCTATTCTGATTCCACTACTACTTCAGAGACTCTAAATAAAGGCTTTTGTGCCCAGTCATTATTAGTAATTTGCATATATAAATTAGACCAAATTAGTATAATTAATTTCTAAATTGTCCTTAACATTTTCATGATTACAATCTTCAAGTTTTATAAATATGGGACTTGCAATTCTGATTTGTTGAAGAATGTCTATTTTCAAATTATCTTGTATTGGCTAATTAGATGTAATTTGCATTTTTAATTAATACAGTAACTCTTTTAACTTAATTATATTCTCCAAGTTTCACATTTTGATTTAATGAGCACATGACAGCTTCTCAAGATGATATTCCTTCTTTTGCCTTTTGTGTTCTCAATCCTGTTAAATAAAGTTTATGAACCAAACCTTTGTGAATTAAAATGATCATCGTGAAGATTTTTCCCAGATAATTTCATGCGTTTAAAGCCTGATGGTTTATCTCCCCTGATACTTTTGGTAGTGTGTGCACAGACAGCCTCAAAGGAAGACCAGAACTCCATAAAGGGTATCCAAACTCAAGCACAGAATTCTCTGCCATTTGATGATTTTTCTGTTCATAATCAAGCTATTTCATGTATTTTCTGATGTTTGTAAGTTAAAACCTCAAGAGTTTTTTTCCCCTGAAACTTAGATTTTAAAGATTAATACTATTTGGCGTGTAAATCCAATGGAATCTAATGTCTAACATTGAATTCGGGTTTAACTGTAGTTTATATTCTGGTTGCACTGCTTGGGATTTTACACCTCTTAAAGACACATGCATCCATGGTTCTTGGAATAAATTGTCATTAGAAGATGAAAGGTCAGGTTCTTTTCTGCAGGACAAGAACAAGGTAAAGTAGCGGAAGTCAAGGAAATACACTAAAGGAAATAATAAAGGGCTGTGTTGTCAAAATTTACAGATGATTTCAAAATTCAGTAGAGTGAGGAATATGGAGTTTTGCTCCAAATAACACAGAAAGAAAACCCCCTAAAATAACTATGCCCATTTATAGTTTAAAAATTTAAAAATATTTTAATATTACAGAAGTTCACAAAAACAGCCCAAAATTTTTTTTAAAAATTGCACCTGAAGGAGGTCAACTCCTCTTGGACTGTAGTGGGTGGAGGAACAGCCCATTCTTTTGTTAGGCTAAAAACTGTTTATCTAGCAAATGGAGGGTGGGCTTAAGACTGAGATTGGGAGCAAGTTGGCAACAGAGAAAAGGTATGGGTGATGATTCTTCTGTTGGTCAAACTCATGTACAATAGATGCTGCAAAGGAGAACATACAGAGTACATTGTAGCACATAAGTTCCATAGGCAAAGTCCAATGTCCAGAATGGGTAGAGGTGAATTGGACAGTACCCTAGCTTATTGAATCTGTTGTGGAAATAGTGGATCTGTTTTGTACCTAGAAATTGCCCTATTACCATGTGGCTATCTCCATGTGCACAGAAAGCATTGAATTTTTAGTCAAGTTTAATAAATTGAGGGGAAACCTCACGGCGTATATAGTTCTCCCTGATGTTCTTATTGAGCCTCGTTTCTCAGTTCATGACACATTTTCAGAGGCTCCCTCTTTTCCAAGATATGGTATTTGTACATTATTAATGTCAGTGTAGATGTAACTGATAACCCAGTATATTTGAATACTTTTGTAATTTCATTTGTTTTAGAATTATGTAGACATACAGTATGGAAACAGACCCTTCTGCCCAACTCGTCCATGTTGACCAAGATGCTCCATCTGAGGATGTCTCATTTGCCCACTTTTGATCCATATCTCTCTAAGCCTTTCCTATCCCTGTACCTATCCATTTAAAAGTGTTTTTTAAAATGCTAATATAGCATATGCCTCAACTTCCACCTTGATAGCTTGTTCCATATATCCACCACCCTCTGAGTGAAAAGTGCCCCTAAGGTTCATACTAAATCTTGCCTCTCTCACATTCATCCTTTGTTCTTGATTCCTATACCATGGGAGAAAGACTCTGTGAATTTGTCATATGTATTCCCCTCATGATTTTATACAACCCTACAATATCACCCCTCATCTGCGCTCGAAGGAATAAAGTCCTATCATGCCCAACCGCGGGCCTTCATGTCCTGGCAATACCCTTGTAAATCTTCTCTGCATTCTTTCCTGCCTAATGACATCTTTCATATAGCAGGATGACGAAAACGGAACCCCAAACTCCAAATACAGTCACTCTAGCATCTAGTACAACTGTAACATGACATCCCAACTTCTATATTCAATTCCCTGAATCTCAGGTGCTCTTGTTTTTTTTATTTTGTCAAAGTATGTACAAGGCATGTACATGTCTCCTTTTAAATGAAATGTATTTAAATTGATTAGTATTGAAATATCAACAAATTGGAACTGCCACAGAGCTTGAGTTTTGAAGAGTGGAATTGGGAATCAGCATCGGTGTATTGAGGAGTGTGCTGCAGCACCACCATTGCCAAGACTATGTATTGCAAGCATTACTCATTGGTGAACTGCAGCTGGTAATCTGCCGGTATTCCATACATCCATGACCCCCTCCAAATACATTCAAACGCTGTTGTTTGAGAATCTTTACAATGCTGACAAATCCTTTATATGTGAGATGCCGCATTAATTCTTCGTCCTTTCCTCCCAGGATACCACTCACACACCCTGGTCTTCTCCTATCTCCTGTCAGAAAGATATAAAAGCTGATAAGCAGAGGCCACCAAATTCAAGAAAAGCCTCCTCCCCTAATTTTATCAGACTTTTGAATAAACCTTACAAAACCTTACAAACCTTACAAAAGGATGCATTTTTGATCTTCCAATCACTCTGGTTGTGGCCCTTGTACATTTTTAATCTGCACTTTCTCTGTAGCTGCAACATTATATTGTGCATTCTGGTTATTTTCTCTTTTGCACTAACTGTTGCACTCATGCATAGTATGATTGCACTCACGTGTGGCATCATCTGCCTGGATAGCATTCAAAACAATGTTTAGAAGGATGGGAGGGGATCTTATAGAGACATGTAAAGTTAGAAAAGGACAGGGCAAGCTAGATGCAGGAAAAATGTTCCCAATGTTGGGCGAGTCGAGAACCAGGGGCCACAGTCTTAGAATAAAGGGGAGGCCATTTAAAACTGAGGTGAGATGGAACTTTTCACCCAGAGAGTTGTGAATTGTGGAATTCTCTGCCGCAGAGGGCAGTGGAGGCCAAGTCACTGAATGAATTTAAGAGAGAGTTAGATAGAGCTCTGGGGGCTAGTGGAATCAAGGGATGTGGGGAGAAATTGGGGCACAGGTTACTGATTGTGGATGATCAGCCATGATCACAATGAATGGTGATGCTGGCTCGAAGGGCCGCCTCCTGCACCTATTTTCTATGTTTCTGGAGAACATGGTTGGTTGACGTTTTGGGCCGAGACCCTTC
This sequence comes from Rhinoraja longicauda, assembly GCF_053455715.1. Classification (NCBI taxonomy): domain Eukaryota; kingdom Metazoa; phylum Chordata; class Chondrichthyes; order Rajiformes; family Arhynchobatidae; genus Rhinoraja; species Rhinoraja longicauda. The sequence continues at coordinate 24,551,705 of NC_135968.1, read as the reverse complement.
TTCCGACTGATGCATGGCGTGTCAGATATTAGAAGGTTGAATCTACCATTTATCACAAGGGAGAATTTTTGAGGGTTGCTCGTGATCTTTTTCTATAATATTAACCAAAGATCTCCAAATGTTTTAGCTTTTACACTTTCTTTATGATTTCTGCTGGAATTTAGCTTTATTGAAAGGAACATGTTTTGAGTACCAAGCTTGAAGGTAATCAAAGCAGAAACACTGACTCATTTTCTGTCAGTTGCTTTAATTTACTTTTTCACCTTCATGCCGTGCATTTCTTATCGTGTAGAAATAATTACTAACGAGATAAAACCTAAAAACTCGAATGTTGCTGGGAGAGGACACACCACATGTGCTGACCCAAACCAGGAGAACAAAAGGCCACTTTGTTGGTTACAAGAAGAAAAGCTAGTGATGGAAGAGAGATTTTAGGTCATTGGTGACAAGTTTAACCTCTGGATATATGATGGAGTGAACTTTTGATAAGAGAACATTTAGCTTGTAATCGAATTAAAGTTCATATTTGAAAGGATACAAGCACCTGAAAAGCTTTGTATAGTGCATTAAGACAGGTGCCAAAAGAGAATTCCCTAGGGCTGTGCTGTAAGCAGAGGCTATAATAAGACAGCTTCCTCTTCATACATAGGTGTAGTTTGCCAATGAAAACAAAACAATGTATTTTGTGAAATATGGTGCTTTTACCAGTATAGACAAGTTTAGTTACATAAGATGGGGAAAGGAAAGAAATAGTGGTGAAGAGGGAGGTTATTTTCATCTGAGAAATAGGAAGGCAGCAATTAATAATTAGGAGACACTTTGTCAAGCCCACTGATGCCAGAGCCAAGGTTATTGGCGAAAATGTAAACTGCCAAGTGGTCTATTTGAATGTAGCAAGGGGATGGCACTGGTTGTAGTCATTTTCATGTGCAGGTTTACAAAGGCAACTAGGGATGTGATGTGATTATAAGCATGAGTATTCCTTTCAAACAACCAGCACACATGTGATGTGTTTGAATGGCCTGCTTCATTGCTGTAAGGTCCTTTAACTCTCTCTGAATAGAGGGGGAGTTTTTAAGGCTTTAGTTATTTGTACTATGTGTCAGATAGTCTCATCACTGTGGGGTTCATGGTGAAGCTTATACCACCTCTAAAATAATTTCAGGCTAGAGAGTAAGATTATTAATAAAAGCAGAAAATGCTGGAATCACTCAACATGTGGAAAGATAAAGTTAACTTTTTAAAAGAAATTTTGAATAAAATGTTCACTTATTTAATAGTTAACCTATTTATCACTTTTTTTCAGGCAAAATAATGTTGTTCTATGTTCTGTGTAATGTTATTTATTGAACTTTTTTTTTGTTTGTTAATTATATTATCCATTGAGGACTGTATTTATAAACCTGTTATGCTGCTGTAAGAATTTCATGTAATTCATTGTTCCATGTTGGTACATTTGATAAACTACTCTTGACTCTCTTGACTTTTGATGTCGCAAACAGATAACATGATTCAGCCTTAATTTAACATATTTTTCTAGTTTATGAACAGAGGTTTCCGAATATTGTTTACTCCAACATTTTTTGTCAAAGATTCAGAATTTAACTTTAAGTTTCACAGACAAAAGTTATTGAAATTGTTTCCTCATTCTATGGATCATAGAAAGAGTTTTAGCATCAAAACCAAAAGTGAAATAGTGCTTTATTTGCCAGAATTGTGAACCCAGGTTTAGAAATGTTTTTCTATTGCCTATGCCAAATCTTTCTGATAATAAAGGTCAAATATATGGACAAATATGAAAAAATTATCTTACAAATTTCTTATTTTCCAGCCATTGTCATTTTCATTGTAAGGACAGTTTCTATCATTACCAAGAGTGCTCTCAGAATCTGATCAATGGGAGCATCCCCGGCAACCTTCTGCCACTCTGTTCAGGGGGGTGCTCTCTAGTTGGTGAATTGTCAGGCTTTGATCCCACTCCTTGAGTGAGGTGGAAAAATTATCTCCTTGGAATATAACTTTTTTCTATATCAATTCTGATTTAGTAACTTTGTAAGGCCCCTGGTGGCCTTTTGTAGAAGCCACTCAACTGACATTTATAAAAAAATAAATGTACAGTAATGGGGTAATTTGGGAAGGTTTTTGTGAGTCCCAACATTTTAATCAACCTTTCTTCCCACCCAACCCCCCTCCCCTCCCCCCCTCCCTCCATCCCCTCCTGTTCTCCTCACCCACGCTCTGCAGCCTGGTGAGAAGTGTAAGATTAGCCAGCAGTCTCACCTACGCTTAGCTGACAAATGTTACTGCAGGGAGTCTGCTGTTGTTTTGCACATTTTGAGGCAACATGGCATTGTTAAATGTTATCAGTCTGAAGAAGAATTCCAACCCAATATGTCACCTGTCATGTTCTCCTGAGATGCTGCCTGACTTGACGAGTTACTCCTTTGTGTACCTTTTGTCTTTTTTATGGCGATTTAAAATAATTTAAAATAATATGAATCCATATTTCCAAGAAACTGAACAATGTTATATCCTTGGGATAAATTCTTTAAATGCATAACTTTTCTGTAGTTTATTTGATTGTATTTATTTTGTGCCACATAAAATAATAGCAAACAGGTATAATGAATTGTGTACTTCATGTTTTTTCACTGCAAGTACCTTGCCCACTAGGACCAGTGCCTTTTGAAAGGCATCAGTGGGTTTGCAATAAATGCTGGGCTTATCAATGATACCAATATCCCAAGAGCATATCGGGTAAATCATTGACCCATTTTTGTTCTGTGTCTAATGCCTGGGTGGCAGAGAAACAGATGGTTCACCACAAGTGATCACAATGCCTCTGCGCCAAAGAAAGGATAATCATCAACATTTTCTGTATTAGATGATGCCTGAGCTTGGATTTTGATTGGTTATAATGTCCAATGGCAAAAAAGCTTGAAAATACTCCTTATGTAAGTCTGTATTTGAAGAAAAGTCAGTTCACTTGGATGAAAAAGGATTGGTGATACCAATAGAACCAAACACAAGAACAAACCATTATGTTCAGGAATGGAAGAGAGCATGAGGGATATACAATCTGATGAGCGACAGGTGTTACAATATACATATTTTTCTTTAGGCTTCTTGAATTTTTGGAATGACCTGACATGTAGCCTTTTATGCTGTACTTCCAAGCTTAATCAAAACAAAATGGTCCAATGGTTCATTATTATCACATTATTATTATTTCCACCGGGTGGCGCTTCGATGGCAGCCTCACCTACAGTCTGTCTGTCCTTTTCATCTTTGTTTGTTATTTTTAGTGAGTTTTAAAAGTATGTGTTAGTGTTCTCTGGTTTGTTTTATGTGGACAGTGGGTGGGGGGTCGGGGGAAACTTTTTTCCAACCTTGCCGGAGATGCGATTGTTTTCCGGATTGTATCTCCGGTCGCTTTGCAGCCTAACATCATGGAGCTGGAGGCCTTGCCCGGGACTGACTTTGAGCCGCCGTGGGGCGTGCGATTCCTTGCCTGGGATCGGCGCTCCAACCATGGCCTGCGGACTTTAACATCAAGGAGCTTGCAGTCTCGGGTTGAGACCGAGGTCGGGAAGCTCCAAAGCTGCATGAAGTTCGACAAGCCCTGACCCGGGGTCCGATTGCCCCAGGATTCCCCCCTGATGCAGGAGCTTGATCGCCCCAGAGGAAGGCCCGATCACCGGGAGTAAGATCGTCCCGTCAACGGAAGGTTAGAGACCCCCGACTGCTGGAGGACAAAGAAGGGAAGAGATTTAACTTTTTTCGCCTTCCATCACAGTGAGGAATGCAGAGGAGTCACTGTGGTGGATGTTCATGTTAAAATGTATTTTGTGTGTTCTGTTGCTTTTTATTGTTATGACTGTATGGCAAATGAAATTCCTCGTATGTTGCAAAACATACTTGGCTAATAAAGTATGATTATGATTATGAAGATTATGATAATGATGATGTACCAAGGTACAACAAAATTCTTTTTTTGCACACAGACCAGTAAGATTATTGCCATACATAAATACAAACACCGAATGTACAGAAAAAGCTCACTAAATCAATTTGCAAGAGACCCCAGATTTTGGCGCCATTTTCAAAGTTCCAGCTGCAGGTGGCCATTAAAGGCCCATTGCAGCCATCGCCTCCATCCAGATCGTCCTGTGAATTATCATTCCTCTCCTCGTCCGGCCACCTTCAACCTTTATGTCCCTGGGGCACCTCCCTCAGTCAACCTGAAGGCTTGGATGGTTTGGATATTTTGGTTATTTGGATTGTACAATCTTCCCCCTATTTATTTGCTACACCATTAAATATCGACAATCATGTCATTCAGAAAAAAATAATTCATATTATTGTTGATAGAATAATTATGCTGAAAAATGTGTGCAACAACATTTTAAAACTCAAAATATAAAAATCATTGGGTCAGCATTATATTTATAAATAGTGGTGAAATAATATTGCAAATACATTATATTATCAAAATTCTATTGTATTTTGAAATGATTTAAGTTTCTTTCTTTAGAATTTAAACTTCATTTGATTTGATTCCATTTTTATTCACCATCTGGCCAAAGTCTGCAGGCAATTTTTGAAAACTGCGTCATGTCTGCATTTAATTCAGTACAGTCCCAATAAGTGGCTAAACTAGTGGTTTTCGACATGGTGCTGGTAACATTTTCTGCCAAAGTAAAGAATGAAAACATTGGAGTGGCAGGATAATCATCCAAAAAAGTGAACATGATTTTTTTATTTTTAATCAGCAATTTATCTGGTCCTGCCAGAGTTCACGTATGCTGGCTGAGCTATTTCTCTTTTTTTGAGGAAAGCACCTTGTGCATGACAATGTAGCCTGGGTGCTGCTATTAGTTCAACATGTAACAGTGGTAGCCCACAAGAACCTACCCTTGGAATCAAAGAAGTATCAGGAAAATGTGTAAATAGAACAGAGATCAGGACAGCAGAGATACAGGCCCTCCAGCCCACAATGGCTGCACCGAACATGATGCCAATATAAACTACTCTCATCTACCTGCACTTGATGCAGATATCTCCATTCCCTGCACATCGATTTGCCTATCAAAAAGCATCCGCCACTCCTGCAGCGCATTACAGGCATCCTTCACACTCTTTGTAACAAAAACCCACCCCGCTAAGTGCAGGATAGAAGTTTTAACAGAAGCTCCTTTGAAAATTGGCGTAAAAAGTTTTACTGTCTAAAAATGAAATGTGCGAAGTTTAGGATAACCTACATGTTATTCAGAACAGGTTTCCTTCTTGTTATTCCTTTTCCAGACCTATCCTTTGTCATTCCCTAATCCCTTTACAATTCTGTCACACCCCCCCCTTGTGACATTTAATTTCTTTGACTGCCCTGTCTCAGTCATTCCCTTCCTACTTTCTCTGCTTCTTACAACCTGTTTATCAGTAACTGTTAACTGTTTTGATGAAACATCATTGGCTTGAAACGTTCACTATTTCTCTGTCCACAGACCTGCAACTTTTCATCCTGTTGCATATTTAGATGAGATGTATACAGGAGGACATACAAATAACATATTGGGTGTTACTAATTTATGGTAGTATTTTGGCATTTCCTTCATGCTGTTTTTTTAAGTAACTATTGGGGAGAAATTGGAAAGACATACAAAACAGTCTTTAATGCAACACTAGTTTACTTTGAGAGCTGCCTTGGCCTTCCAAATATTGATTGAACTACTCCCGGACAGAGGTAGCCAGTGCATACAAATCTTGGATTAAGTTTGTTTTGCAATTGTTGAGCCATTCTACAGAAACACTGTACCCTGTGCAGCTGCATTTATAAAGTTCCTTACATTTTTTTCCAGTTAAATGACTCAAGTTTTTTAAACTGTTAAAATGTTTTTGAATGCACGCTGATAGACTGCTGGTTTGTCATTATTGCCAAGACCATCAGTTTTTCAGGAAGTGTGCATTTCCAGACCACAGATTAATGCAGGCTTCAAACTAGGATGAAAAGGAACATTTTTCTTTATTTTGGCAAATTGCACAATGTAGCCTTGCATGCTTGAAAACATTTTTCAGATGAATCTGTAATTGTAAAATAATTTGCTCTGAAGTTTTAGTGAACCAGACTTTAATTTCAAATATTTACCTGAGAAATGCATTCCTTTTCAGCTTCAATAAAAATGGGGAATGGAAGCCACAATTTCTGTTGTAGTTTAAAAAAAAAAGCTGATTGACACTTATAATGTTATCGATGAGACTGGCCTTTTTGGTGCAGTGAGCATGCATTAGCCCAATCGGCTTCGTATGGATAGCAACATAGGAACTAAACATTTATTACAGGGCAAATTGAATTGTAAGCTCCACCAACGTTTGACGCAGTGGGTTGGATTATCTTTCTATTGGGGTGTAATTTCAGTAGAGTTTGTGTTTTGGCCATTCCTCTGACTCTGCTCTTGACTTCCATACATTGTTTTGGCTGGGTGTTATTGATCTACACAAAGGGTTCTCTCCTGGATCTTCACTCTCATAGGGAAGCAGCCAATGACTAGTACGGAGGCATTGATCAGGTCAGTATTTGATCCACAGGTCGCCCCACAAAAATCTGGCGATCTGCAGTGAAAAGGTTGAATGTGAAGAAGATTAATAAACTTGCGGCGAACAAGATCTGTACTGGAGGTAAATGAAAATCATTTTGGAGCTAGTTGAACCTACATTGGATAGTGGTTCCTAAACCCATTGCTGGCAATTACTGAGAACAACTGCCAACTTTCACAGCAAGTACAGGAAATGAAGAAGTTCAAGTTAAGTCTTACAGGAGACTAAACATTGTGTCTTTTCAAATGCATGCACCAGTCAGAAAATGATGTGATGCCTGATACCCTAAGAGGGAACTAAAGTCATATGATGACTTTAAATATACCAAACTCTATCCGGTAGTAGCATCTTAATCAGAAGGTCTTGGATATAAACATCATTTTAGAGACCTAAGCATGCTGACACAAAAGAAGTTCCATCCTTCTTCTTAGGTAGTCTCTCGGGATGAAGGAACACTTGCTTCCACTCCAGTACTCTAGGTTTAAACGTATTGATCAGGTCAGTATTTGATCCACAAGTCCCTCCACAAAATAGGCATGGCTGCCACAGTTGCCCCAGAAAAATCCTTCAAATCCATGAGAGGATTGATTGACCAAAATCAATATCCTCTCTCAGTCCAAAAGCCTCTTCCTGACCCCATAGGAGCATTAAGACAGCTTCACATGACAAACCACATAATTTACATGCCTGACACTAGTGTCCTGATTTACATCAAGGCAAGAGATTACCAGGCTGACAGGGGAAAAATTCAACAATGTTTAAAAGCTTCCTAGAAAAAAAAAGCAACATTTTTACTATTCAGGATGCTATTGAGAACCTCAAGTTCATGTGCATAGCACAGCAGACTCCAGCAAAAAACAGCAAAAGAAGTGCACTAACAAATTATTCACCTGCTTGGCTCATCAAGTATGTCCTGCCTCAAATAAGACATTAAGCAGAAACTATGTCTCTGGGTGGAAATTAGAGGTGATATTTGGAAGACCAGGGACTTCTGGCAATTAATTTCCATCCATGAACAATACCATCATTAAAATATATATTACTTAGTCATGTATGTAGTGAGACCTGGCTCTGTCCAAATTGGCTCTCATCTTTTTTTCTACATTACAGTGATTACAATGTAAAATTCACTTTATTGATTGTAAAACAGTTCAAAGCATCCTAATATCGTGAAGAGCTGTTTATAAATGTGAACCCTTTTCTTCCCATTCAGAGTAGGATTATGCTGGTGAATGTAGCCCAGTAGGTCTGAAATCTGGAAACTGCCTTAGTTTCCAGATTCCAGAACTGCCTTCAATCGTGACAAAAAAAGGAAAAAATATTTCAATCTATAATGGATTAGAAATTCTATTGCATAGCACAACACCTTTACAGCATGTAAGAATTATTACACCATACAAATGCCTTAAATATTTGTATTTTTGCATTTCTAATCTTTTTCTCAATAGTGACTATTCGTCAATGAAATTTGGCAATCCAATATTGATTTTGGATATGACAGGTAGGATTCCCTCATGGTAAGGATAACATCCCACTGAGTTTAAACAGAATTACTATTTGTACAGTACTGGTGAATCTGAAATTTAAAGAATGTACCTTAGGCATGTATAAGCCATGTGAATCTTATTTCTTTATTTTATTCTGTGTATTATTATAATAGAATCTTTGGTCAAACCCATTCTGATTGAATTCTAAGATGTATTTACTTAAATAGTTACACTAAAGCTCATGTTGTTATTTTGATACATAGCCCAGTACAAGGATCATGAGAATCATCTTAAAGTTTCCAACATCAAAGCATCATTGTCATCTGCAGTGTTAGAGTCAGAGAACAAGCTTGTAGCACAGGCAATGAATTATATCAAAGATTAAAGAGGAAAACTTTCTTTATTGTTCAGCAAATAAAGTTTAAATGGCAAATGGGTGGTGAGGGGGAGGAAGATAAAATTAATATCTCAAGTACATCCACAGGTGTAAGTATGAAGCAAAATATGCTGGTGCTTATATATTAATGATATTGCCATGAATCTGCACTGCAAGGAATTGGTAAATAGATTCAATTGAACCTGGTCCCGTGGGGAACCAAAATAGAAAACAGAAACAAATTCAGGCAGCACCTGTAGAAAGAGAAACTGACTTAATGTTTCACATTGAAGCCCCTTTGTCAGAACTTGGTGTGCATTTAATTTCCAGCTTCTGCAGTGTTCTGTGGGTGCTATTTCAGTGCTTCAGGTGCAAGCTCCCTAAAATCATTTTGGCCAAGCTTGCAGGCTTATTTTGCTGTTAGAATCGTTGTCTGAATGGCAAGAGTCTGACATCTGTAGCTTTGATATTGAAATCAATAAGTATGAATGCATCATACGAGAGCATCCTTCAATCATTCTTTTTAATTAATATTTCAAAGAAATATTAATTTAGATTGATAATCTGTTCATTTTCATTCCCAGTATCATTCTTTATGTTTCTCCCTTTTCCATGTTGCTCCAAAAAATGTTTCATCAAATATTAAGAGGCATTCACTACTTGGCTTGCTGTTTTCTCAGCTAAACACATTAGAATGTATGCCTCCAATTTATTCATCAAGGAAATTCAACATTTCTCTTCAAATTTGTTTTATTTGTCCATATAAATTAGTGGTCAAGCAATGTATGGTTCCTTAAAAGACCAAGAAATGTGGCTGATATAATTATTGCTATCTCCCAATTCTTCCATTACCTTCAGGAATGTTCTCAGCTCCCTTGAGGCTAGCAACCCCAATAATTTATTATTGCTTTACTATCTCCAATTCTGTTTAAATTCATGTAGATTATTTTAAATGGATGTAACCATTAATTGTATATCTCACTAAATGTCATTTTAGTTTGTTGCTCTTCTCAGTAATATTAGTTTTTTTGCATATCTTTGCACTGTGACACTTATTCTCAAATTGTTTTCCTCTCCAACACTCAACAGAGGCTTCCTCTGCATCCAAAGGCTTTCATGTAGCTGCTACAAATTATCAAATCAAAATACTCATTCTCAGCTGCTCCTGTAGCGGTACAATGCATTCTGTTCTATAATCTTCAGTGAATTGACATTTGGAAAAACAACAAAATTCATTTATTTCGTCAAGTGACTATATGAAATTACTTTCCCTAAAGTCGTGGGGAACATAATTGTACTTTTTAAGCATCTTTGTTGAAATCAGGCAACAAGTAGCTGAATGGTTCATGATATGAACAAAGGAGATTTTGAGTGACTGCCCAGTGAAACAGGCAATAAGTATGTATTTTGGGGAAGTCCAAACCAGCCATACTGCTTTGAAGAATTAGTTTTTGTGGTTTTGCTTTTTATCCTTTAACATTTCCACAAGAAAGGTAAATTGACAGAAAAAGGCTATTAACATTTCATAAATGTAAAGTCATGTCACCAAATGATTATTTATGCATATCAAATGTTGGAGATAGTCAGCGGTTTCAAATTCGAGGATGTCAGTAGTGTTGTTAAAAGCTACAAAACTTGAGGTTGATTATAATGTTGTGGCTGTTGAATTTTATCAATTCAATGCTAAATGGTATTTTTGGTGCTGCCTCAATGTCTTCAAACTCCATTCTCACAGAATAGTTTGAAGTTGTGGAAAGATTCACAGGCTATTGGGGGAACTATTCTCCCATAACCCTAGTCATCTTTCTGTTAACCAAGAGGATGATAGGTACCATGCACCAGGAGGGGCTTACATATCAAACACACAAAATAATCTAGAGAGGTAGCATCCATAGTGGAGTGAATATACTGTTACTCTATTCTCTCTTCCTTTCAAATGCTGTTTAAATGCTACGTTTGCGATCATCTATCCTAGCATTTCTTAGCACATTTTGGTGTCAACATTTGTCTAGTAACACCATTGTGGCTTATTTTACAGTGTTAAAGATCTAATATAAATGATTCCCACTGCTGCTTTGTTGGGCTTTACCATTGCAGCTCTGGAACAAACCCCAAAATGAACTATATAGCTTAATTCACAAAATGTTGGAGTAACTCAGCAGGTCAGGCAGCATCTCGGGAGAGAAGGAATGGGTGACGTTTCGGGTCGAGACCCTTCTTTGAACTATATAGCTTTCTCCACACTCTAACATATTTCTCCTGTAAGCACACTCTGACTAGCTGATATTGATACATTTATTTGGGCAAATTATGGCTATAAATTGCTAAACCAACTCATTCTATCTTAGTTTTTTTCTTACATCCTCGGTTGAAGTTATAAAAAGGCTACTTATGCCACTGTTTGTCCGTGCAGCTCACTCGCTCACCTCCACGTTTACTTGAATTTCATATTCTGACTTCACCTCCTTATCAAAAAAACTGATTGACTTTAAAGATGAATTTTAAATATATCTTATCTTAATCTATTTGATAAAAACACAGAAAGATACCAATTGGCCCATTGGATATGTGCCATTTAAAATCATGTTTTCTCATCAAATTTGCACTGAAATAATATACTTTTTCACTTGCTATACCATTTAATGTTTTAACAGCCGCGCACCGAGACGCTCCTAGCTGCTCTGTGGCTTACATTTTTGGCATGCTAGATGTGAGATATTTAGGTTGCTTTGAGAATTACTAATACACATAAGCGATTAAACCATTAAAAAGCGAACTTTACCCTCTTGTAATATATGAGTAGGACTATAAAGTACAAAACAGTATAGTCTGAACACTGCCTATGGCTGCATATTTGCTGTTATGTAAAATTAAAAAGGAAGTAAAAACTTTTTTTAAATATTGTCACTCGGACTACCACATTAGTAATTTATTAGAAATACATATTGACTTTTTTAAATCTTTAAAATTACAGACAATACGTAGCCCAATATCTTATTAGCTACCAGTGATTCTCTAAATAGTGGCTGGTGATAAATTATGAAACAATAATTTGCAAAATCTTGAGACTTTTATTAATTCATGAAAGGAAATTGGTCTAAAACTGATGTTTAAATTGAGTTAAATCTTAATAAAGACTACAAGGGTTTCTGCAGTGTGCTTTGATATTGTAATCCTGAGCACAGATGCTAAATTTTGCCTACCTGAAACTCATTATTAATTAATTCATTTTTAATATAGATTGGATTTAATCATTTGCAAAAAGTGGAAGTATCCCTATTGATGTTAATCTATAATGCAGGTGGCTTGAATTTCACCAACCAGAGTTTAATCTGGCACTTTGTGCATAGCTAATCAAATCTTCAGTAACAGATGTGAAGAAGCTCAGTGTCAGTATGCACGTTGGAATCTTTAGTTTAATCAAATTACTCAGACGCAAGATAGGTCAACACTGATCATCGTGCTGGTGGAAATTTATATTTCTCTGGCCCGCCCATTCTCTTTGTCTCAATAACAACTGTGCTCTATGCTTTCGCACGTTAAAGCAGAAATTGTGATGGTACCTGAATAATTTAAGAGTAGTCTATGATGTTGTGTGAATCTGATCAATGTCACCAAGCGGGAAACGTGACCACAGCTGTGCTTGAAAAGTGTGTTCCCTACTCTGTTTTTTTGCTGTGTGTTGAAAAAACAATACTTATCCTGTTCACTTCAGTCCTTCCTGACCTTGCTGCAGGCAGTAGTGTCACCAGCTGCACCAGTTAACATGGTCATCTTTTTTTAAATTTTAAATGGTTTGACAAGGATGAAGCACATTTCATATAAACTAACATTTCCCACAGGTGTAGCAGTCCCTGTTTGTGTGCCTTGTACTATTTGTTTATTTAGCTTTTGAAGCAATTTGACTCATTCAATCTGGCACCCAATACCTATCTATTTGATTCATCGCCTTAACAGCTCTGTCTATTTTCCTTCATTTCATTGACTTTTCAGGCAGTCAATTAAAGAAATAGATGAGAGGATTTTACTTCTCAATTTCTTCCTGTCTATCATGACCTTGTTTCTTTTTTTTTCAAACTTCCTTAGTCCAGTTTCAGTAAATAGTTACTGAGTGCTATGCCACCTGCTAAAGGTAGTTGAGAAATTAGCTTTTCCTGAAATTACCCTGACCAATGACCTTTACCAACCCACCCTGGGTTTTGGAAGTCTGTTCCAGCTTTCTGTGTGGCCATTTTCACTGCTCAATTTCAATGCCGGTGCGTAGCCTTTTAATTATTTCATGCAAGTTTAATTCAATAAAGCTTCAACTGAGTCGAGAAACAGTTTATTTCTTTCACTGGCTTGTATAGGACACTCTGTTCTTTACTGAACAAGACTGTTAGCTACTTTCACCACCAATCTTCTGAATTTCTTTGTTCTGAAAGGAAAGACAAGATGAAGAAAAATCTGTGAAATCTGCACCACATACCACACAAGCTCCTATGTCAAAGGTCACTTCTGGAAGCTCCGGATTAGGAAGAGGTAAAATTATATTTTTATCCTTAAGCTTTGATTTGTTGAGTTAATTAAGATTTTTTTTTCATTGGGTTTGTGCAGCTAACAGGTGTTAGCCCTCAAGCATGGTCTCCCGGGCATGCAGTCTATACAGCAACTTGAGGGCGATATAATTCATTGTAGCCTTGAACGCATACAAATTGGTCGGGAAGACAACTCTTGAAGTTTTTTTTTCCAAGGCCAGATGACATGGGAACTTGAAATCCATGTCAAAAATCAAAGGAAAAATTTGAACTGTCAAAACGCAAACTTATCAACAACCACTTGACTTTTTTTTAAAGAAAAGAAGCTTTCTGTATCAGATTTCAATTCAGTCAGGTGGGAGGAACTGTGTCAGAAATTTGCAATACAAAGCAGAAATTGAGAGTGCATCAAAAATATCAGATGTAACACAAACCACCCTTCATCTTACTTGTCACATCTGCTCTGTCTAATTTAATTTTGAAACCAGAGAGGAGAAAAGGATCACAAACAATGTGTAGATGATAATATTTCAATTTTTTTAATCCTGTCAAGAAAATTAACAGCTGCATGTTGGGTTAAGTGCTCACACTAAAGCTGATTTGTATGAAACATGATGTATGATACAATGAAAAGAATATTTCAAAACCCGGATCGGTAGAACCCAATATAATAATATGCTTCCAACCTTCTCACCTGATTCCATTGTTGGGATTAGTACAGTGGATATTTCTGTGAAGGGATAGCTCTTAAGCTGGGGTGAAGATGTGAAGTACAACAATAATGGTAGCAAAGAAAGGGTACTATGACATTAACTGTCTCATTATTTACAGACATTAAGCCACCCTATTACTTTGACATGAGGTTAGCAAGCATTGCCTCAGTGAGTCTGACTCTATTGCTTTCTGTTTACTTTTCAATCCAAAGGTATGATTGATGGTTTTTGAAGTGTTGTTCTTTATTATAGTCTTTATTTGTGTCATGTGCGATATGATTAAAAAATTGAGAGTGGAGAAATGAAAGTGGATATCTGTTGCTTGCACGACAGGTTAAAATGTAATTTGTATTTTATTCATGAGAAATAAAGAAAGAAAACCATGCTTTAGAAATGAGTAGATGCCCTGAAAGGTAAAGAAGCTTTGCTTCATCCCAGAAAATAAGGAAATAATGCCACAGTGTAACTTGGGATCATTTTAATTCCCCCAAGTCTCAGAGTTTTCAAGCGGAATGCAATGTTTTAATGATAGCACACTTTCATAACAATATGAATAAACTAAAAATATTGGGACAATGGCAGTGCTGATGAATGAAGTTATTGGATATTGTATATTATCCTGGTGAAAATGCTTCAGGCCTTGTATTTCACTTCTGACTCCTTTTTCATAAAAAAAGCATTGTAGTGGATCCTGAAGCAATCATTTTATTAGCGCAAGTGAGTTCAGCATGGTCACAACACAAGCACAAAGGATTTTTATTAATTTAAAAAAAATAGATAATTCAGCTTTATCTTTATAAAAAACCCTACCTTTTTGACGGATGTGATCTACTCTGCACAGCACATTCCTGACCGCTCTCTAGCCAGTTCTAAATCGCCTCCCGAACCATTACTTAGGTTTCCTGTGCAAGTAGTTTTTAATCTAGATTAATACATTCATTTTATATCTCAAGTGGCATAAACTATAGGGACTTTTTAGACTCTCTTGCGGATTCATGCATGTGTAGAGTAATGGTATTTGTAATGTACTGCTTAAAAAATAAAGATCACATTGATGAGATGTACTCCACTCTGTGCCATGCCTATAAAACAAGGGAAATTGAATCATCAAGCATTTATTACATTTATTGCAAACTTATTTCAAATCATATCAAAATATGTTGAAGGCTATTTCAGTTGCAAGGAAACCATTGTTACAATGGAGGTACTTTTACTGCTTGGTAAATAGACAATCCCATATGTTTCAGAATGGAGGTGGAAAAATGTCTGTGGCTAAATGACCTCACAGCTCAAGTTACAGGTTCTGCAGGTTATTAACTCCATAAATCTTTTCCATATCCCACTCTGAAACAATTGGCACTCTGTTTTTACTCTTTATAATATTTATTGTATGCCCCCTTAAAAAATATAATAAGCCATATGTTGGGAATATTTGAATAAACCCCATTATAGATAATAAAAGATGTGTGTTGTGCAGCACAAGCTGAGATCTTGCTGGAAATGATAGACTTATTCAACATGCCGTTGACTCTTAGGAATGGGATCGCTTCATATTTGTCTTTCATTTAAAAAAAAAATTGGGTAAAAGGCCACTGACTATACAGCCGGACACCACTGTGGTCAAATTGAGATGAAAAGAAGATTAAATATAATGATGGATACTTTCCTGAGCTGGGACTACATTTTTTAGTCATCTGTTTTTGACTTGCATTAGCATAAGTCGTTGATATACACGTGAGTGCTTGTGGTATTGTTGAGGGGATTGTTTTGTGGCATGGAGCAGGTGCAGCTCTAACTGACATACCATGTCACTCGAGGAGGAACAGGATTAAGTGAGATATTATGGAACCTGCTAATTTAACCCAGTAGTTTTAGAATTTGTTTTGCTGTTTTCAGTATTACCTCATTCGTTTCCCACTTATGATGTGGCACTAGCAACATGGCACAGGAAAATGTTAGGTAGCATATCCGGTTCAACTTCCACGCAATTAAACAAAAAACACGTTGCTCTGCGACATGGGTTGTGTCAGCACACCTGTGACGATAATTAACCCGTACAAATTTGGACTATCATTCTGGAAGTCTGATCAAACTAAGTTTAGTTGAAATAATGTTTCATAAAAGATTGTTATGTCGCATTCAAGATTGCTTGTGTTCTGAAATTTGTTGTAATCATTTTGTGGCATGGATATAAAAGCACTTTTAAGCAATCCTAACAGAAATGCACACACAGAGAAGAATGCATTATGCCCAAACACATTCATAACTTTGTTCATCTGCAGCTTAATGTTGCAGCACCCATGGGCTGTATGAAGCAGAAAATTATGAATGTTGTAGAAGAGTGTTACATGAGGTAGAGAGCAGTGGATACAGCAAAGGCTATGGGACCAAGCAACATCCCAGGGTCTCAAACCAAGTTGTTCCAGTACAGTCACAAGACTACCATTTACCCCCAAAATACGGAAGGTTACCTTGAGGTGCTGCATTCACAAGGAGCAGAGCACACTCTGCTAAATCATTCTACTCCCAATGATCAGTCACTTCAGGAAAGCCTCATCATCAACAGTGCTGCCAATTACCACTTACCAGTAATTTCCTCACTGATGCACAGTTTGGGTTTTGCCAGGACAATTCAGCTTCACACCATATCACAGTGTTTGCCTAAACGTAGGCCAAAGAGCAGAATTCAAGAACTGCAATAATAGTGATTTCCCTGAACATCAAGGCACCCTGCCAAAACTAAAGTCAAGGGGTATCAAAAGGGGAACATTCCAATGGCTGGGGTCATAACATGCATGAAGGAAGGTGGTTGTGGATGTTAGAGGTTAATAATCCAGGCCTGAATAATCGTGGATATCACTGTAGGAGTTCATTGAGTCATTGTCCAAGGTCCAACTGTCTTCAGCTATTTCATCAATGACCTTCCTTCAAAGGAAGGGTGTGTATTGATGGACCTTGCCTTACCACTGAATGTGTCTGGCAAACATCCTGCATACAGAATGTCCTCAAGACTCATTCAGCCCCAGGCTATCATCTTAAATCAGATATTTAAAGGCAAATGTAAAAATGTTTTTGGTGAAACTCTAATGAGGGGCACCATTATTTAGTACTATTGTTCGACCTTTTGCTCTTCTGTCCTTAATTATTCAATATGATCTCAGTCGCTGAAATTGAGGAAAAGTGGTAGTACGACATTGAACACAAAAAAAGTACAACACTGGCATAGCCCCTTTGCCCCAAATGTCTGCCCTGATCATAATGCCAAATTAAACTCAATAATTTGCCTGCATGTGGTTTGTATCCTGCAGTCTTATCCAGACAGTAACTAGTCTTCCCTTTGCCATTATACACAACACCATGGCCTCGTCACATAGAGTAATGGAGTCAAAGAGTCATACAGCAGGGAAACAGGCCGCTCAAGCTCACCACATCCATGTTGACCAGTGAGCACCCACCTGTAATAATCCCATCTTCCAACACTTGTCTGATGGCTATCTATGTCCAGGCAATTCAAGTGCTCTTTCAATTCAACAAAATAGGAGATGCAACAACTACCCTTTTACCTTTTTCCACCATTCAGGGCCCAAATAAACCTTCTGGATGTGGCAGTTTCATTTGCACTTCTTCTGTGTACTCTTTTCATTGTCCACAGTGTGGTCTCCTCCCCATCAGAGAAAACAAATGCAGTATAAGAAAATAACTGCAGATGCTGGTACAAATCGATTTATTCACAAAATGCTGGAGTAACTCAGCAGGTCAGGCAGCATCTCGGGAGAGAAGGAATGGGTGACGTTTCGGTTCGAGACCCTTCTTCAGACTGATGTCGGGGGTGGGACAAAGGAAGGATATAGGTGGAGACAGGAAGATAGAGGGAGATCTGGGAAGGAGGAGGGGAAGGGAGGGACAGAGGAGCTATCTGAAGTTGGAGAAGTCGACGTTCATACCACCGGGCCGCAAACTGCCCAGGCGAAATATGAGGTGCTGCTCCTCCAATTTCCGGCGGGCCTCACTATGGCACTGGAGGAGGCCCATGACAGAGAGGTCAGACTGGGAATGGGAGGGGGAGTTAAAGTGCTGGGCCACCGGGAGATCAGTTGCGTTAATGCGGACCGAGCGCAGGTGTTCAGCGAAGCGATCGCCGAGCCTGCGCTTGGTTTCGCCGATATAAATAAGTTGACATCTAGAGCAGCGGATGCAATAGATGAGGTTGGAGGAGGTGCAGGTGAACCTCTGTCTCACCTGGAAAGACTGTTTGGGTCCTTTGATGGAGTTGAGGGGGGAGGTAAAGGGACAGGTGTTGCATCTCGTGCGGTTGCAAGGGAAAGTGCCCGGGGTTAGGGTGGTTTGGGTAGGAAGGGACGAGTGGACTAGGGAATTGCAGAGGGAACGGTCTCTGCGGAACGCAGAGAGGGGAGGGGATGGGAAGATATGGCCAGTGGTGGGGTCCTGTTGTAGGTGACGGAAATGTTGGTGGATGATATGTTGGATCCGCTGGCTGGTGGGGTGGAAGGTGAGAACGAGGGGGATCCTGTCCTTGTTGCGAGTGGGGGGAGGGGGAGCAAGAGTGGAGCTGCGGGATGTAGAAGAGACCCTAGTGAGAGCCTCATCTATAATGGAGGAGGGGAAGCCCCGTTTTCTGAAAAACGAGGACATCTCGGAAGCCCTAGTCTGAAACACCTCATCCCGGGCTCAGATGCGGCGTAGACGGAGGAATTGGGAGTAGGGGATAGACTTTTTGCAGGGGACCGGGTGGGAAGAAGTGTAGTCCAGATAGCTGTGCGAGTCGGTGGGCTTGTAGTAAATGTCCGTCACTAGTTTTTCTCCTGTGATGGAGATGGTGAGGTCCAGAAACGGGAGGGAGATGTCAGAAATAGTCCAGGTATATTTAACAAACGCAGATTGGATGGTCGCTTTGTGGCGCACCCGCCTTCGAGCTACAGGAACAACCTGAGCCGCCTGTTGCTTGCCACTTTAATACTACCCCCACCTTTTCCCACTCTGACTTATCTGTGCTCTTCCAAACTGTTCAAAAGAGGTCCAATGAAAGACTAAAAAGTAGCATCTCATATTCCACGAAGCCACATTGCAACCGTATGAATTTAACATTGAATTGTACAACATCATGTAATCTATGTCAGAATGGACCATGTCAACTATCTATGCTATTGGGTAAGTTTTTCACTTTCCTTCAACATAACATGACGTGCTGTAAATGTTCTGTATTAAATTTTTCATTCGTCAATATAACTACGATTGAGCCAAATATTGCCGGGGGTGACCTTGAGGTACATGTCACCTAAAACACAGAAGACTGAATATGTCCTTAATACATTAGAACATAGAACAGTACAGCACAAGAACAGACCCTTCAGCCAGAACTGGATGGCGCCACCAGCATGTGGGGGGTGGAGGAGGGGGTTAGGGGAAACCTTTTTCAATCTCTTACCTCGACGGAGATGTGATTTTTTCCCGTATCGTATCTCCGTTCCCACTGCGGCCTAACATCGTGGAGTTGGCAGCCTTTCCTGGAGACCGACCCGGTGTTCCAAGCCGCGGGAATCTGCGGGACTTTAACATCGCAAAGCTTGTGATCCCTTTGCCGGGGATTGAAGCTCCAACCATGGGGCCTGTGGACTTTAACATCGTGAAGCCCGCGGTTTCTGGTAAGAAGAGGCTAACTCAGGAGCTCCATGCCACGGGGAGAGTTTTGATCACTCCAACAGATGCTCCAATCGTTGGCTGCGAGGGCTTTGATCGCCCCAACTCTGGATGGTTTGACTGCCATGACCGCGGGAAAACACGAGAAAGAAGATTGAACTTTATTGCCTTCCATCACAGTGAGGAATGTGGAGTCCACTGTGGTGGATGTTTATGTTGACTTTTATGTGGTTATGTGCCTTGTTGCTTTTCACTTAGTATGGCTGTATGGTAACTCAAATTTCACTGTACCTTAATTGGGACATGTGACAATAAACTAACCTTGAAACCTTGATGCCAGGACCATCATTCATCTACCTGCACATTCTACCATTAATTTAAGGAACATTTATTTTCTTTGTGGATTTCATGATTTCTAACCTTAGCCTTAAATTTTACCTGATCTTGTTGGAGGGGTCCACTGTTCTCAATTGCCAGCACATGCCAAACTTACCTGGTCCACGTGCAGAGATAGTATCTTGCTGACCAACAGTGACAATGCTGCTGCAGAACTCCAATCATTTACTGAGGCAACCCTGCCTGCCCCAACCTCCCAATATTAGATTTAATTGCCTGCAAAGCTATATTCTGGCTTTGCCAGCTATCAAAACTGTGAAGTCTATAGACTTTAGAGATAAAGTGCAGAAACAGGCCCTTCGGCCCACCGAGTCCGCGCTAACTAGCGATCACTAGCGTACACCAACATTATCCTACACACATTAGGGATAATTTTTACCAAAGCCAATGAATCTACACTCCTGCACGTCTTTGGAATGTCATAGGGAGAATGTACAAACTCCATACAGACAACACCCATAGTCAGGATTGAACCCATGTCTCTGGCACTGTGAGGCAGCAACTCAACTATTACACCGCTATGCAGCCCCCTTTACTTTAAAAGTCTTTTAAATGAAATAATAAATGAGAAAAATGCAGACTAAATTTAACAAACTTAAATTAAATGCACCGTTTAAAAACATGGAACAGATCTTGACCTTGCTTTATTGCTCCAAACACTGTAATCCACTTTGAAATTAATGGGGTCAAGGATTTTGTGCAAGATCTGATCGGGGACAGGATCCAAGCATGAATTTTCCTTCCACAAATGTTGAGGTTTTCAACAAGGCTGAGCCTTATTGTTTGGCTTCACGAAAAGAACAGCAACATCGTCTATTTTCTTTATTCAGTTTTCCAAGGCCACCAGCTCAAGATTTTCTTACATCACGACTAAATTCAGTTTGAGAGATTTCACGCCCAAATTGATCTGGGCAGTTCGCATCCATACCAAATGATTTTTTTTTCGCTTCAGTGGAAATGGTGCAGCATATTTGGTTGTAGGATACTTAATGAAAAGCATTTCTGTGACAATGTCAATGCATTAGCCTATGCCTTGTGACATGACCAGATAATGGCCTTTGCTTAGTTGCTCACTGACTTCAATTAGCAGGAAATAGTAACAAGCAGTTTCTCACACACCACACGTCTGCAGCCAATCGTAATTTTCTTCTCGGTCCAAGGGGATAATAGAAATAGACACTAACAGATGTACCATATGCTTTAAATCATCATTTAATTAGGCAATAATAATGGAACGACAAACCGTACACAGATTGGGGTTTTACCACCCCAGGGATTGTTTTGGCATGACACAGCTGAGAGCTGAAGCAATTGCTGACGTGGCAGAAGCTCAGCTACACCTACTCCTGGTTGTTTATTATTGTCATTTGTTCACCAGGTTTCTTCATCATATCCTGTCACCCTTTTAATGGAGTAAATTAATCAGAAGTGAAGCTGCAAAATACAGCAGCAGTATCAAAGACTTAAAATAGGAATTTGTCACATCCTCGATGTACATATAGTGTGCATTTAGTAATTACTAGACCAAGTGGACCCGTTAGGCCCAAACCTCTCCTGCATTGGTGCAGCACCCTGTCCTCCCCCCCTCCCCTCTCTTCTCAACCCCCCCTCCCCTCTCCCTTCTCCCCCATTCCCCCCTTCCTCCCTCCCTCCCCCCCTCCTTCCTCCCCTCCCCTCCTTTTAAACTTAAAAATGTGAATAACTTAAAAAATATAACACCGATTTCAATGAAACTACTTGCATTATCACTAAAGTGACAATGGTGAGTAAGGTGGGCCTAAAATTATGGCGCTATCGTGTACCGTTTTGGCTGAAGTTCAGTCACAAACAAGATAACAAAGAAGAGTTTTAGTATATAGATAAGGGTAGGCTCAGTGTCGCTACATTTTCTAACACTGAACCAACCAACAGGGTTCATTTTAATGGCCACTATGGTTGAAATTTACCTACAAATATTGACTCTTTTTTGATGTCATCCCTGGACAATAGTTTTCCTTGGCATTTATGCTTCATCAGGAAGAATCAACCAGTGTACCTACACCAATTTACTAGTCAGTGACCTCCAATGAATCATGCAGCTGGGTGGAATTGGTGAAAGTAAGGTCACATTAGCTGTAGATACAGCCCCTTCCCTACCCTGCCCATTGCCACCGTCTAAAATTATTCACAAAGACAACAGGTAGGGGCTCAGGTTGATATCTAACGTGGACAGTCCCACCACAAATGTTGGAGCACTCCCTCTGTCCACCTTTCCTGCAGTGACTTGGAGATGAGAGTGATAGCAATTGAGGCAATGATCACATCTGTGGACTAATCATTCCCATAGTAAGCCACCCCAGCAAGAGTCGGAAGGTAAGATATATATCTCAGAGATAGGAATTCCAGCCTAAGATGGCTGGTCGGATGTAGAGCCTTTCAATTGTACCACTTGGAAGCTTGCCATCCTGTGGAGTTGCAGTTGGTCTACACAATTTACAGCAAAGGAAACATTTTTCTTTAAAATTTCACAGTTTTTTCTTTTGGTACTGGCACACTCAGTTTTACTGGAGACACAAAGTATTGCAGATTCTGAAATCTTGGATGGAAGATAAAATGCTGGAGTAAGTCAGCAGGTCAGGAAGCATTTCTGGAGTACATGGAAAGGTGACGTTTCTGTTCTGGACACTTCTTCAGAATCGGCCTTTGGGCCTGAACCCTACCTCACTCTATTCTTCTGATTCTGAAGAAGGGTCCTAATGCGAAATGTCACCTGTCCATGTCCTCCAGGGATGCTGCCTGACCTACACGATTTAACTGTCTGGAGACCCATAGTCTTCCTGCTCAGTGACTATAAAATGCCACAACCCCTCACATTCAGCATTTAAAAGAAGAATGTCAGTTTTCCATGTGCACAGTTTATAAGTTCATAAGTTATAGGAGCAGTATCAAGCCTTTTGGTCCATCAATTCTACTCCACCATTCAATCATGGCTGATCTATCTTTCCCTTTCAACACCTTGCACCATTGCAAAATTGTTGCAACAATGGCTCTCTTCTAACACTCAGCTCTAGGTCAAATAATTCTGGGTTCATTACTGTGCATTAACCTCAATCTTAGATGCAGTCTAATGCAGTATTGAGAGAATGCTACATTGTTGGAGGTACAGTTGTTTGAATCAGATGGTAAACAGAGATATGTCTGCTCCCTCAGGTTAACCTGTAAAGGATCCCGTGGTCTAATTACAAAGGATGGCCATGTTATTCCTCAATCAGTGTTACCAAATTGTACTATTGCTGTTTGTAAGATATTGCAGCATAGAAACTGGCTGCTTTGTGTTCAACATTACAACTACAGCTGTATTCCAAATAGTACTTCAACCGCACTTTGGAATATCCTGATGGTATAATAAGAGGTGAATGAATTATATCAGTATTATATAGAAGAGGGCTGGTGCAGAAAATCATGCAGGAAACAAAATGGGACCAAGGGTAGGGTCCCTCAAAGCATTATTTGGAATAAAATAAGTTCAAGCAAACCACTCTTAGGTATAAAAGTAATTGTTAAAGTGTTTGTTTCTTTGTAATATTCATTGCTGTTGTCATAAACAAAGGACTACATTAAGCAGACTGAAATAATGGTGTATAGGTGTAATTCAATTAAAAAAATAACATAACTGGCTATCATTTTAGTTTCTTATAATTCATAAATGCTTTGTGCAAAAATGTTAGTGATTTGTTGGGAATAAAAGTGGGCAACTGGTTACCAGATACCACCTAGTGGACACAAAGGAATATATTCACCTGCTGCCTGTCGCAGGGGTAGGATGTGAGCACTTGCGAACTACATCACACTGAAGAATACTAACCTTCACAGAATTGCTCTGAACAGCCCATGTTTCATTTATGCACAGGTGCAAATCCTTCGTCACTAACTGAGGCAGAAAGCCAAGAGGATGAAACCCTGCAGGAAGCTTTCTTCGATGGTTTGCCTGCAAATGAAGTTGTATTGAACAAGTATTCGGCTATGCTTTACATCTCCAGCAATGGCGGGGTCACTTACGAAGAAGTGAACGAAGGCACAGTGTGTTTGAACTGTGCAGTAAAGGCAAGCACAAAATGAGGCAATTGTTATGTGTGGCAATGGAATTATATGTTGTGTTGAAGCAAAGAATATATGAATTGGTATAAAGTTTGTCAACAGGTCAGAAACATGGAGTGAGGTAAGAGGAGCTCTGGCATTTCTTTAAGACCCAGTTTTTTTATACACCCTGTTGGCCCATCAAGCTCCACTGGCATGAATTGACAACATAAGGCTGTGAAGCATTAGCTCTCGAAACTGCATCAATGAAGAAAGCAAGAATATTCAGGATTATATATCCTATAGAAAGGACAGGCAGGTAGGTGGCCAGAGGAGGTGGGGTAGCTCTGTTGGTGAGGGATAAAATTCAGTTATTTGCGAAGAGTGACATAGGGACTGGTGTAGAGTCACGGCGGATAGAGTTGAGGAACTGTAAAGGTAAGAAGACACTAATGGGAGTTACCTACAGGCCCCCAAACAGCAGCCCGGATACAGGGTGTAATTTACAGCAGGTATTAAAATTGGCATGTAACAAAGGTAATGCCACTGTGGTTATGGGGGATTTCAATATGCAAGTAGACTAGGAAAATCAGGTTGGTTCTGGACCCCAAGAAAGGGAGTTTGTAGAGTGCCTCCGAGATGGATTCTTAGGGCAGCTTGTACTGGAGCCTACCAGAAAGAAGGCAATTCTGGATTTAATGTTGTCCAATGAACCAGATTTAATAAGGGAACTCAAGGTAAAGGAACCACTAGGAGGTAGTGACCATAATATGATTAGTGTTAATCTGCAATTTGAGAGAGAGAAGGTTAAATCAGAAGTGTCAGTGTTGCAGTTGAACAAAGGGGACTATGAAGGCATGAGAGAGGAGCTGGCCAAGGTCGACTAGAAAAGGATCCTAGCAGGAATAACGGTGGAACAGCAGTGGCAGGAATTTCTGAACATAACCCAGAAGATGTAGGATCATTTTATTCCAAAGAGGGAGAAAGATTTTAAGAGGCAACCGTGGCTGATAAGGGAAATTAGAGATGGAATAAAACTAAACGAAAAGATGTATAACATAGCAAAGAGTAGCGGGAAGCCAGAGGATTGGGTAACTTTCAAAAGACAACAGAAGGTACCAAAACGGGCGATAGAAGCTGAAAAGATGAAGTGCGAGGGGAAGCTGGCCAAGAATATAAAGGACAGTAAATGCTTCTTTAAGTATGTTAAGAGAAAAAGATCAGTAAAAGACAAATGTGGGTCCCTTGAAGGCAGAAACAGGTGAAGTTATTATGGGTAACAAGGAAATGGCAGAAGAGTTGAACAGGTACTCTGGATCTGTCTTCACTAAGGAAGACACAAACAATCTCCCAGATGTACTAGAGGACGGAGGATCTAGGGAGGTAGAGGAACTGAAAGAAATTTGCATTAGGCGAGAGATAGTATTGGGTAGACTGATGGGACTGAAGGCTGATAAATCCCCAGGGCCTGATGGTCTGCATCCCAGGGTAATCAAGGAGGTGGCTCTAGAAATCGTGGACGCATTGGTGATCATTTTCCAATGTTCAATTGATTCAGGATCAGATCCTGTGGATTGGAGGGTAGCTAATGTTATCCCACTTTTCAAGAAAGGAGCGAGAGAGAAAACGGGGAATTATAGACCAGTTAGCCTGACATCGGTGGTGGGGAAGATGCTGGAGTCAATTATTAAAGAGACAATAAAGGGCATTTGGATAGCAGTAAAAGGATTGGTCCAAGTCAGCGTGGATTTATGAAGGGGAAATCCTGCCTGACTAATCTTCTGGAATTTTTTGAGGATGTGACAAGTAAAATGGATGAAGGAGAGCCAGTGGATGTAGTGTATCTAGACTTTCAGAAAGCCTTTGATAATGTCCCACATGGGAGATTGGTGAGCAAAATTAGAGCACATGGTAGTGGGGGTAGGGTATTGACATGGATAGTGAATTGGTTGGCAGACAGGAAGCAAAGAGTAGGAATAAACGGGTCCTTTTAAGAAGGGCAGGCAGTGGCGAGTGGAGTGCTGCAAGGCTCGGTGCAGGGGCCGCAACTATTTACAATATATATTAATGATTTGGATGATGGAATTAAAAATAACACTAGCAAATTTGCAGATGACGCAAAGCTGGGTGGCAATGTGAACTGCGATGAGGATGTTAGGAGGTTGCAGGGTGACTTGGATAGGTTGAGTGAGTGGGCAGATGCATGGCAGATGCAGTATAATGTACATAAATGTGAGGTTATCCACTTTGGCAGCAAAAGCACAGAGGCAGATTATTATCTCAATGGTGTACGAGGACACCCAGGTCTGCATACTGGGTGTCCTTGTACACCAGTCACTGAAAGTAAGTGTGCAGGTACAGCAGGCAGTGAAGAAAGCTAATGGCATGTAGGCCTTCATAACGAGAGGATTTGAGTATAGGAGCAAAGAGGTCCTTCTGCAGTTGTATAGGGTCCTGGTGAGACCACGTCTGGAGTATTGTGTGGAATTTTGGTCTCCTAATTTGAGGAAGGACGTCTTGCTATTGAGGCAGTGCAGCATAGGTTCATGAGGTTAATCCTTGGGATGGCGGGACTGTCATTTTTGTGTCTATCTTAAACCAGCATCTGTAGTTCCTTCCTGCACAGCAAAGGAACAGGTGATCAGAACTGTACACAGTATTCTAAATTCAGCCTAATCAAAGTTCCATGGAGTTGTAGCATGAAAAAACCCATCTATATATTAGATGAGGGTATGTTAGGAATCCATCTTGACTAAGATTTTACAGTTAAGTTGTCTGCTCAAGACAGTGTTTCAGCACACATCTGGAGGATGACTGCTTGGTTACAATACCAGAGAGCTGCTGATACAAATCAAACAATAGGCATTATTAAACATGACTTAATGGTTTCTTTTGGAAATAGGAAAGGCTAAGGTGAGAAACTTGCAAGGGAAAGTCACGGCAAACCAAATCTACATCTCTTGTTTCCCTTTCCCATGACATTCGGTCTGAAGAAGGGTCTCGACCCGAAACGTCACCCATTCCTTCTCTCCAGAGATGCCGCCTGTCCCACTGAGTTGCTCCAGCATTTCGTGTCTATCTTTAATTTGATGACTGGTCTCTACAAGTGTTATTGTTGACTAATGCTTGGTGCAGGCTGTTATTGGGCATCATTTGCTCTGTGTGGAAGTATGTTGTTTACAGGGAGCAAGAAGTGTATTTTTCCTCACTGGAATATAATATGGATAAAAGTCATAAGATAACACATGGTGCAGCTTACATCACAGTTCCATTGAGCTATGCCACCCTGTGGCAGAATGTGGTAGGCTGAGATAATGTTATTGCCACGTTAAAGCTCAAATAATTACAAATGGTCAGATTTACAATAAGCAGAAGTGACCATCTAGTCCTTGGTGGGATATATTTTCCTTTGTTTTTAGCTTAGAGATACTGCATGGAAGCAGGCCCTTCGGCCCACCGGGTTCGCACTGACCAGCGATCCCCGCCCATTAACACTATCCTACACACACTGGGGTCAATTTTTACATTTACCAAGCCAATTCACCTACAAACCTGTATGTCTTTGGAGTGCAGATAGATCTGCTTGGATGGGAAATATGCTGTTTGAGATGGGCACGAATCCTGCACATCCTCATGGATCCTACCTTCTCAGAGAACACTATCAGAAAAGTAAAGGACAGAAGTATATTTTTAATGCTTAATTGTTTTCTGAATCTAAAGATGACATGGAATTCTATCTCCTGTGGGAAAAAGAGGGATAGGTATTTTATCAAGTGGTATTGAGTTTGGGCATCTTCAGTGTTGTAGAGTTATTCTTAATCTGATATAAAGTGCAGCGGCTGGCAAAAGAAGGGAAGATGAAGAAAATCTGGCAATTAGGTGTGGCACCCACAGAATACTGCCTTTGGAGGGTTGAACCTAAAGATGACAATTAAAGACAGTGAAATTATAAAGCTTTAAAAAAAAATCATGAAATTTGCATTGCCTCTGGGTTTTATTTTTAAAAATAGATATACTATCCAATATATGTTTTGATACTGGCCCTGTACCGCATTTACCACTGTGCAATAAGGGTTATTGTTTTATGTTGTGTTGTGGTTTTTTGAAAGGTTCATTAGACTATTTCAAATAGGTTGAAAAGCAAGCACTAATCAATGACAGTTTACTGCATTACTCTTAATGACTTAAAGAAGAGATTTCCGATCTAAATAAATCTTGTGTTATTTAGATTATAATGATAAATGTTTAAGCTAATCACAACCCAATATTTTCCATTATTAGAAGGGTATCAGGAAGATCATTGTTTGTGCTTATGGGTCAGACAGTATGTTAATGTTTGTTAGATTTGACGTGGGGCAATTAAGACATAGCCTCGCTTGAGTACTTTTTTCAGCACATTACATTTGATTTCATGCAACATGGTCGCAAATTCTGCCTCAAGTACGCTATGTTATCGCTTCATCGTATGGAGGAAGTGGTTAACTGAAAATACCAGGTTTAGTAGAATTGGAAAAGAAACTTTGCCAGAGCGGACATGTATTAATCAGTGTCACAGGTGCTTATAATAGTCCAGCTAATTACTTCATTACTTCCCTCCACTCTACAGACCAGCTTGTTCATACTGAACAGTGTAAAGTTCCATTACCAGTGCTTACTGTGATGATTTTAACCAATCTGAGAAATCTCTGCAGGCCAGAACAAGTAGTTGCTTGTTTCTCAATATCACAGGGGACTTCTATTTGTGCATTCAATTGCATTTAGTAAAATCATATCACATACTAAATTGTTGATAGAGGGCACATTTTTAACATCATATTGTCTTTTAAATAACATTAGCTTGTGTTTTGCCATTGATTCTTTAATATGCTTTATTTTTTACAGACGTTGCTCTGCCCACACAAAATTGGTAACAACTGTGTGATTGCACTGCCCAGGAATTGCACCCACATTAAAATCAGCAGACCCAAAGCTCACATCATTACCATGGAGGCTAAGCTGTAAGTAGTCCCCTGGGGCTTGTTGTCCTAATGAATGCCAGACCACAAATTAATGAAGTTGCTTTGGAAAAACATTGTGATTTTTAGTCACCGAAGCATCAGTAAATCCGTCAAAACCGGGACAGCTGTTTATAGCTTGTTATGATGTCAATTTGTTTACAAATTAGATTTTCCTTTTTAAAAACTTGGTGCCTAGCTGCCAGTTTGTGTCAGTCATTATAAGCTTAGGATGCTTTCTGATGTATAGAAAGCTCAGAAGGAGTTCACTGCCTGGTGTCACCTGAATTCTTAGACCCCTACCATGGAATCGCATGTAATTTGTTTTCACTGACCCATGCTTCTCAGTGGCAAGAATCTGTGGTTATCCTAATTGGTTCATGTCAGCCATGAAAAGCATAAGCTCCATCTGTCTTCCTTCTCAATGATATCTTTTTGTTCTTTGAAAAGATCCTGGTATCTGTTCTTTAGCAGAACGGAGTCTCTAAGACCTCGGCTCAGGAGGGGTGAAAGCATATTGTTCCTTTGGAGTAAACAGCTAAGAGATACAGAAATAAATCAGGCATAATAAAGAGATAATATGCCCTGGGCAATCCAACAGCTATATTAGCTCAGTGGACCTAATTAGGAGCTTTGCATTTGATTCCCCGGTTCAACTTGCAACTCTGTCCCCAGTCCAGGTAACACCCAGGGAAGTACTGGATACTTGTTTTTGGAATTCCTCCCCGACTGCCTAACCAACTTCCTAATGTAATACCATTTTCTTCTATATGCAGCCTGGAACATCTTTATATCACTGAAAACATTAGTAGAGATAAGAGACTGACTAAGGTGGAAAAGAGTTACGTCTAGTGTTAAAATGATAAAAAAATGTGAATTGTCAAATTAATTGTAACCGTTAATGCTGATTCAATTTAATGCAAATTATTCACGTGATTAACTTTGTGTTAATTAAAATAAAAACATGTCTTCTGAACTTAAAAATAAATATTGAAAGAGCTTTTCCTTTTTAAGATTGAGATTGATATACTAAGATATATATCTATATTTCTCAGTATATGTGGAACATATTGCAATTTTGTATAGTAATACTACACTATACTAGCAAGTTTGCTTGTCTTCTGTTTACTAAGCTAGAGTAGATGAAGTTCATTCCTTCTATGGAGGCAGGATCAATTTTAGCTATGATATCAACTAATTTTTGCAGCCTCCTGGCATTAATTGACCAGATTGATAAATGACAAATGCCACCAACCATCAGAGACCTCAATTATCTATAGAGTGATATTTCAGAAAATAAGAAAGATTAAGGAGATAAATTGAGAGAAAATGTTGGAGGAAGGGGGGAACTGTAGAGTTGAAGAGAAAAGTGAAAGCATTTGCTGTAGTAAGTAAATAAAATGGATTATCATGGTGTGATAAGATGGAAGAAATGCTTTTGAAGATGCTCAGAAATGTAAGCCAGTGGGCAGAAATCAAAGAAAACGATTATTTCAAATTCTGATCAGAAATACATAAATACACCCTTTGAAAAAGTGAAAAATAGTAATTTAAGAGTACATAATAACTAGAACACAGTAGCTGCTGAGGTTTTTTAAAATTTGAAAGCTGAAAGTTCCATTGTCATTTCTATTGAAAATTCTGACGCTGCAGGTTCAGTCCAGTAACACCATGTCTGTCAAAGGAGAAAATTTAAATATATATTTTGGAAGAACAATCAGAAATAATGGAAAATCACTTGTTTGTTTAATAACTAATTCTTGCCATTTGCAATAGAATCTGTATTTGCATTGACATTTTTAATAACAATGAATTCTTTGTAGGGTTGGTGGAATTTTCCAGTTCCAAATACCTTGGGGTTAATCAAGAACAATTTTGTAGGCACTTCATCTTTCTACTGTTACTTTGCCCAATTTTAAAAATCATTCCATCGGTTTTCATTCTTGGGTTTTTGACACCACATAATTCAGCACCAACACTATAATGAGACCTGCAAGAAGGCACCAAGCAACCGCCTTCTCCCTTTTCCATCCACCCTGTGTTAAGCTAGGATCAACTATTTGAAATGTCCTAGGGCTTCTTCATGAGTCTGTGGTGCTATCCCAGTCACTTGCAAGGCAATATGTGTGGTAAATCCTGGTAATAGACAATAGGTGCAGGAGTAGGCCATTCGGCCCTTCGAACCAGCACCACCATTCAATGTGATCATGGCTGATCATTCTCAATCAGTACCCCGTTCCTGCCTTCTCCCCATACCCCCTGACTCCGCTATCCTTAAGAGCTCTATCAAGCTCTCTCTTGAATGCATTCAGCGAATTGGCCTCCACTGCCTTCTGAGGCAGAGAATTCCACAGATTTACAACTCTCTGACTGAAAAAGTTTTTCCTCATCTCCGTTCTAAATGGCCTACCCCTTACTCTTAAACTGTGGCCCCTGGTTCTGGACTCCCCCAACATTGGGAACATGTTTCCTGCCTCTAACGTGTCCAACCCCTTAATAATCTTATATGTTTCGATAAGATCCTCTCTCATCCTTCTAAATTCCAGTGTATACAAGCCTAGCTGCTCCAGTCTTTCAACATAGGACAGTCCCGCCATTCCGGGAATTAACCTAGTAAACCTACGCTGCACCCCTCAATGAATTCTAGTTGAACCACTTTGTGACACAGTGCAGCGAAACACAAATGCATTGTCCGCTGATAGTTAAGTATCTAAAATGCCGAGGCACCACAATGAATTTATGAATCATGGAAAAATTATGATACCTCAGCGCACATCAATGGATTATTTTTGTTTTCTATCATCAGAGATTTTTTTAGAATAAAGAATAGTGTAATGCTAACTGCAAGCTTTCAGATAAGTGTTGATAGATCTGCTGAAATCATTGATGTAAACATTGCAGGAAATTAAAGGAGGAACAAGGAGCCTAGAGGCATAAGTTTAAATGAGGTACACTAAATATAAATTCATTTAATTGGGCCTGAAATTTCCATGCAAACTACAACAAACTTATTCTGATCTATTTCATTAAGCGTCTGGAGCAAGTACATTTCATACATAACCATTGCATATCCAAGTCCCAGTAAAAGATTTGTTGCATACTTCAGGGAAGGAGACTGATGTTGAATATCCACCCTGCCCTATCTGGCACCTCATTAGTCCTCTTATAACACCTTGGTACATCGTTCTGCACCTCTTCTTTATCATTCCTGTAGAATGACTTTTAATGGAATGATGCTCTTTTTATCTTTTTATTGTTTATCACTAGGCCTTTCTCCCTGGAGAAATCAAATTGAATGAATATCTATAAAATGTCCTGGTTGCTTATTTTAAACTTTGGTGGTAATTTCTTTAAAAAATAAATAAATAGCAATTTTAGTCATTTTAAATCTTCTCCAAGATTCTATTAGTTTGCGAGCTTGATGTTGGGAGAATTTAAGTGAAAATCTAGGGACGTTATCATAGCTGTGTACTTACTCAATTCAGGTGTGGTATATTATTGCTATGATTTGATCTTATGCATTGTCACTGTGTTCAATGGTCTCTCTCACACACATATAAAACACAAAAGTTATTCTGTACATCTCTTCTATTTTCCACTTTTATAATACCTTCCCAACCCACTGTCTCTTAAGCATTAATTTTTTATTTATTAGCATGATATGCTTCCTGCAATCTCACATGTAATCTATGAAAACCATACTGCTTTTCTATTTTCTACACAAAACATCTGGCTATTTGCTTCACATGGTTCTGTGTCTCTGAACTACGTCATTTCACATCAGTAATGGAAGTTGACAGATCATCATTTGACTATCAGACCATTATGACAATCCCTAACCATGTCTTTACCTATTGTCCTCGTATGCTCTTTCACCAGATGTTGCTGCTTAATAATCAAGTGTGGTAACCAGACTGACTATCTCCTCCATCCTTAAATTTTGGCCTATCTAAAGTATCACCACACTTGCACAACTCATGAATTTACCAGATAAACACTCTGTGCATTGGAGATAATTTATTTTAATTTGCTATCTCCCTATTTACATGCCTTTATGTTTGCATAAATCTCCAGCAAACATTACAATTACATTCATACTATATCTTTTAAATTGCCTTCTGGATCTTCAGGGAAATCTACTTCTCTGAAAGTGAAAATTTTTAGAGATGTAAATTTTCCCATTTATTTTAACAGGCAAATATTGCAATGAGAAAGTAGCACTTCTCCCTTTTTACTAATAAGAAAGCAAGTCTAATCCAAAGCATGCGAGCAGGGTTGACATATCCTTGAATAAAGGAAAAGAGAATGTCATTTTGCTTATGGCCTTTGCGGCACTGATGAGAATGTATAAAACAATGATGAGAATATTTTGCAGCATCTAAGCATGACAGAATCAGCCTTTACATTTTAAGATAATTTGTTTGCCTTTGACCTTGTTGACCAATCAAGAATTTTGGAATATCAGAAACTCCATCACATAAAACTGATATTTGCATAATGGGAATGCAAGGTTGCTGCAAAATATATCCTGGAGACCATCTGAGTAATTAGTAATGTGTGTTGGAAAGTTTTGAAGCATTCTCGGCTTATTTGAAAATCTTATTGATCAATTGATCCAGGATAATTAGTTGAAGTTTCATTTTACTTGAAGTAACATTTTAAACAGTCATGTAGACCTTCTGAGTGTCGAGCAGCCAACAGGCAGGCAGGCAGGAACATGCCATTCTGAGTTAACTGGCTAATGCCCCCTTCCCCCATTTTACAGCAAATGTTGCTCTTCACAAATTGCTGGATGATTTTCACATGATGGAGGTTGTTAGAATGGTTTATTACTTCCAGTTTAAAAACAGTAATTAGAGTCACCATTGTTCTGTGAAAGCTAAAATTTCCAGCTGTAAGTTTGACTGAAATGTCAAAATTGCTATTTGTTCTTCGTGAAATTGCACTTAAAACCTTTTGGCTACTGATCTACTAGCTGGTGCTTTTAGCTGCCAGTGAATATATTTTTTATTGTCAGTTTTAGCCATACAAGTCAAAATAAAACTTTTGCATACAATAGAGAATTAATCTTCTGATTGCAAAGCAGGTCAAGTGTGAGACTGGCTTGTATATAGTAGGTGAACAGTTTTTATCCAATGTTCACGCAATAAGTCACAGGCAAGGTGTGCAGTAGAGCAGGAAACAGTTTCATCATGTTTGATATTTAGCCTCAAGGCAAACAACATGTTCAGAAGTGCCTTGTGGGAAAGAAGGAGTTAATTAAATTACCATATGTTTAGTTTGAATCCTGTCCTAGGCCTGTCAGGTAAAAGACAACAAGCCTGAACTTGAGGCAGGAAATCAACTGTGCATTAGCTGTGTTTTGTGGGGAGGCACATTACAATGTGCAATTGAGTTGGCAACTCTTTAGAGAATACAGAGATGGTTCCTATAGGTTTTGAAGCATAATTTGAGAGTGTGTTGCCTTGATAGGTGAGATATTCTGGTGTTGTGTAATAAGTGAAAAATTATTGTACGATGTTAGCTTGACATTAATTCATTGATTGTTTGATTGATACAAACACACATGGATTTTGATTATGTGAGTAGTATCATTAAAAAAAAAAGTAGCTTTATCAGGATTTTCAATTATTTAAATTCTAAAAGTCAACATTATTGATTGATTCATCATTTTGGGTTTTTTTTTCTCACTTTTAAAGGCCAAAGGCAAAATTGCAGGCACATGTCCCAAACTGTGACACAGGAACTGTCAATTTGCTTGAATCATCGTACCACGGTCAAATTATGGAGGATTCTGCAAGCGCCGTCTCTGCAGATCAGGCAGGAAAATCAAAAAACAACACCACACAACCACTTGCAGCCCCTGGAGCTTGTAGACTCCAGCCACCACAGGCAGAGAGCAGCTGGCAGAGGGAGGGGAAAATTGCTCTGGTGAGTAAATCATTGTTAAATAGTGACAACGGATGTTTCAGCAATCAAATCTACCAATAAGTAAATAATTATGGGTGAACACCTGGTTTCTGCACTGAAGAACTCGCCTGCCACAGGCATAGTTGACACAAATCATAGCCTAGGAAGTTTACACACTTCCAGAGCAAGCCTGTGACTCTTCTAAATGGATGAGTAAGGAATGTCTGGAACAAACAGCTCAACATTGTCATTTCTTTTATATGAATCAGTTTTAAAGCAGTCCCACATCTTCACAGTTCGCAGACCATCTTTACTGATGAAATGATAAAGTATATTTTCTCATCAAATGGCCATCCATGGAGACCAAAAGAGCCATATTGAGGGCGTTGTACAAGAGTCATAACTATATTTTTTTAGCAGCCTGTGCAAGGGCATCATAGCCAATCCAAATGCAGTGCTCTGCACACACCCAGATATGTTCCAATTACTAGATAATGATCAGAAGTAGAAATTTAGGTTAACTTTTTGCCTTTCTTGCTTTGGGACATTGACCACTGCTGTAATATAGCATGTGCTCCTGTGACAGATTAGTCAACCTAGTACCGACCAGAGAACAATCTGCTATCCTCTGTTCTGTGCGGCTTAGCACTGCATAGATACTGCCATTCTTAACTGAGCAGTTGAGGGAACATCTTCACACACTTTTGTATGAGCATGCTCTTCAAAGATGATGCACAGGTTTCAGGCCAACGATTGTGCATTATCTTGATTCACAGAAGTTTAATTTGATTTATGACCCTGCAGTGGTCCTTTATATCTTTTTTAAAAAGTGATTTATATTGTGTTTGAATTGGCACTAAAGGAAAGATCTTTCAAGTATAGTTATGTTCTGAGCACTTTTACAGGTATCTCAATGTGAAGGTCATTTAAGTTTTCCTGTTACTTTCTGCACTAATTATTCAAATTAATGTTCTTTAAACTGTCTTCATGGCTGAATAGACTTTCTTGTGCATTGCCTGAATATTTACAATTGATTATTCCTGCTCTTTAAAATTCGGTCTCCCATTAAACTGGCATTTTTTATTAACAGAACTCGAAGTTAAAGTGGTTTTGATATTGTTGTATCGCTCATTCAGAAGCATAAATATATAAAGTTTATTATAGATTAATAAGGCTCACCATATAATGTACGTATTCGTTGAAAAGCAACTGCGTATGATATGCTTCTGCAAATGTCTTGATGCCTTTGATATTCATTGCTACCAGTTTTATTTTGCTCTACTAGATTAAGTTCATGGTCAAGATGGATCTTATTTGCCTCAGAAAAGAAAAAAATCTGAGATGATCTAATTGAAATATTCAATATTCTAATGAGGTTCACAGAATTAATCTTAGAAGGTTGTTCAAAGGCATGAAGAATGCAAGTGTCAGGAGCAAAATTTAAAATAAATACAATAGGATTAATTCAGGCTGAACTTTTCTTCAAGACAATTATTTTTAGTATGAAATAGTTACCAGTGATGCCATTGAAGCAGACAATGAAAATTGATTTAATGGTCAATTAGATCTGTTTCTAGAGTTGAAATGGATTGAGGGATTTGGAAGGCAATTAGGTGAAGCCTGGGTTAATCAAACAGGGACAGGCTTGTTCGAACCAAATAGTCCTTTCCTGTTCTTTATAATGTCGACATCTATCATTGGTAGCTATTACAGTATTGGTGGGGGTTCTTGGAATAGGTGGAATCCATAAACAATTTCACATCTGCTAACAGGCATTGATAAAAAAGGATGGGTAATTACTATCACCCACATTTATAAACAGAAGTGAATCTGTCTGCCATGCTGAACAGAGTGGCTTTACACATTTAAAAGAAATAAGAGCAACTATTATCAAGGGTATTGAGAAAAGGTGGAAAATAATTGAAAAGACAGATATATAAAAGTTGATATGAAAGATAATTTTTTTTTAATCATAAGGGAGCAAAGACAAGCATATATAGTATTCAAGTAAAATGTCCATACAAGTTCTATTCCTGAGCTTCTTATCTTGAGCCAGTCATTTTGAGGTCAGAACGGGCAATGTAAATTGGAGTGTAACTGGATAATGAAGGATTATAGCGAAAGATATTGAAGTTGATTTAACTGGGATTAATTCTTCTTTAAAGTTTTAATGAGTTCTCCTTTAAATCTTATGTCAAATGCATTGACTGTATATGCCCAGTAATAAATCAGGACCAGGTATGATTCATTTGCAATACAAATCCTAGCTTGCATTAGAGGATTCTTTTCTAATTGGTTTTCTTATTGCTGTTGGTTTTCGAGAGCCTCTGATGATATGGGGGATACTGTTAAATTTTTCATTACTCCTTCAAATTGTAAATTATTACCTAGGTCAGTGCAATGATCTCCCAATTCCAGCACAAGGCTGTACTGAAAGCAAATTCAAACTATTGCCCAATTTTTGAAATGATCTTTTTGAGTGTCATCATTTGATATCTCATAATTACATTACTAAGTGGAGTTGTCAGTTTAGGTATGTTATAGGCATATCGTTCTTTTCAAGTCTTGCCTGTGCACATAAAGGGATGGACAAAGAGCAAGATAAAAGCATAGAAATTGAATCGTGTAGCACATGTTTTAGTACACCACACATTTAGTACACCATCCATACAACCCAGACTGAAATGTTGAATTAGGAGATGAAATCCTTTGTGGACAGTCATTTTATGAGGTTCCACAATGACAGGAGATTGCGTTTCTAGGTTCACACTGCTTATGGCTCTTTAAGTTACATGCGGTTTCCATGTGCAATTGCATTCTAGTTCCAGCTGGGGACTGTATCCTTTGCATGCACAATTCCTTGAACATTGGAAGGGAAGGAAAATCCTGCAAATCACCACTTGCAAGTTGTTGCTGTGGATCCAGCAGACAGCAATATTTTAGTCTCGCTTTTCATGTGCAATACAGCTTCTAGCCCATTCTGTGTAGATTTTTCAAACATTTTAACAGTTGGAATCTTTTCCCAGGGTGAAAATGTCAAATGCTTTAAGATGAGAGGAACAAAGTTTCTAAGAGATGCGCAGGGCAGGTTTATTACACAGAGAGTGGCGAGTACTTGGAATGTGCAGCCAAGAGTGGTAGTGGTGGCAGATACTGTAAAGAATGGTATTTAAGAGGCATTTACATAGGCATATGGATATCCAGGGAATGGTGGGACATGGATCATGTGCAGGCATAGGAGATTAGTTTAACTTGGCATCATGTTCAGCCAGACATGTTGGGCTGAAGGACCTGTTCCTGCACTGTACTGTTCTATGTTCTAACTTTAGTTTGATTTCCTTTATCAATGTGCTGGGAAATAAGGTGCTTTGTACATGGTTAGATCTTCAACCACTTGTCCAGAAGCTCAATTAAATACTCTGGCTACAAGACCATCTTGACAAGTGACTCACCTTTTGATACCTCAAACATTTTCCACCATCTACAAGGAACAAGAAACTTGACGGTATCCAGGATAAACAAGTGCATTTTGTTATCATGCCATTCAGTACCCTACTATTCACCCCTTCCACCAAAAGTGCACAGTGTACCATCTACAAAATGCAACTAGTTACTCATCTGACTTAATTTGGCTGCATTTTTCAAACCTACACCTTCTACCAATAAAAAAGGCCAGCTGTGCATGGGAAAGCAATGCCCACCCTGCCCAAGGCACACTCTATGGCATCTCTCCTTTCACTGGGTCCTAGAACTCCCTACTGAACAGAACTGTGATATTTTCACCAGAAGGGCAGCAACAGTTCACAAGTGTGGCTCACCACCACCCTCTCAGCGGAAGCTACAGGTGGCTTTTCCTGTGATGCCCACAACCAATAAAATAAATTGTAAAAAACCTTCAGCCAAAGTGAAATACGTGTCACCATGGTGCTTCCCGCCTCAGCAGCAAATCAGCTTTCTCCTCCCCCACACCTCCTCTACACTTCAATCTGACTCGGG
Organism: Rhinoraja longicauda; assembly: GCF_053455715.1. NCBI lineage: Eukaryota > Metazoa > Chordata > Chondrichthyes > Rajiformes > Arhynchobatidae > Rhinoraja > Rhinoraja longicauda. The sequence goes on along the minus strand of NC_135968.1, from coordinate 24,513,011 downwards.
AAAGCAACATTAAAGGATCACTCTCATCCGTCATTTCCACTTCTCCCCTCTCCCGTCAGGCAGAAGATACAAAAGCTTGAAACCATTAGATTTAAGAACAGTTTCTTCCTCCACTCCCCCCCCCCCCCCCCCCCCTTATAAGATTTTGCCTTGTTGCAGCCTTTGCATTCTTTTTATCTGCACTTTCACTGTAGCTAATCACTTCTGGAAATAAGAGGGGTTTTAAGAGAAGGGGGTGCCAATGTTCACTGCTTGTCCCAATTGTAAAGAAAAATCAGTGAAGCAATGGTCGGAAATCCCAGACATGCAGTATATTTTGAACAGAAAGAAAATATTTTATCTTGTTCAACTTTCAATGAATTATTTGTTCAGGATTAATTTCTCTTTATTTAATTACTGGAGATTTTTTGCATTTACTTTCAATTCACCTGTTTAATGCAACTTTTCTATTCAATCATTTTTTTAAACTGTAAATCTGATTATGATATCAGCTTTTGTTTGGTGCATCTTTCTAATAATGTAAATTATCTTTAATGTAAAAATGCAGATAAAATTACAAAGTTCAGATTGAGAATGAATGATTCTCAGATGATAGTAACAGCATATATTGTATAGTCCAATCCTGACCATAGCTGGGCATCAACATTGACTGGAGAAAGCCTATGCTGTCCTTGACATATTTAGTATTTTTATGGGCAGATAGCTAATTCTAATTGAAATATAAAAATAATTATCCATAATGGTATAAACAGAAAGCCCAATGGAGAAATGTCGAATACTGAATTTATTCCACTTGTGAGGAAGTTCTTAATAACTCATCTGTGAATTTTACACTGGGGAATTATCAATTCTAACAGGTCCCCATTGAGTATCTTATATTTATAATACAGCTGCACATTTACATCTGTTTTGAATTTGCAGCTATTTTCAGTAAATGTTTCAAAACGATGTATGGGGTGGGTAGTGGTTTTAGTGTAAACCATTACATCAAGCTTGACTTTTTTTGAAGAATGAGTGTGTATATGGTACTTGGTCCCAAAGGGTACTATCCAGGATATGAAAGAACACACTATAGCTTGAACCCTTCTTGAATCCTCTTTGTCAGAGTCTGTCTATGACCCCAGTTGTACAGCTGTCGAGACATTTTGGAGAATTGGGTCTTAATTTAAGGAAATTGTGTTAAATTATAAATATCAGTTGTGTCAGTTAGCAAGCTATTTTTAACTTAACCAGTCAACTGGTGAAAGATCATACGAGAAGAATCTTTTCATACTTTCACTTTAGATTTAAATAGTTTAGTTGACTTGATTCAAGAAACTAGAGAAAGAAAACATTCTGGATGATGAAACTCATTTGCCTTAAAATACATGGAATGAAATTTGGTGTGATAAAGAGAGTATCATGGGTAAATTTCCAAATTTATTTCATGTTTGATAGCGTACACCTCTACCTAATTCAGTCTGCTCACACAAGAGCATAATCACTAATAATGATTCAGTCATCTGCATCAGCTCCTAAAGCAACGGCAAAAGGAACGATGGAGGCAGCATGGTGATGCAGCTGGTAGAGCTGCTGCCTCACAGCGGTGGAAAGCTGAGTTCAATCCTGACCTCGAGTGCTGTCTGTGTGAAGTTCGCTCATTCTCCCTGTGACCATGTGGGTTTCCTACAAGTGCTGGTTTGTAGGTTAGTTGGTATCTGTAAAATTGCCCTTAATATGCAAGGAGATGATGAGGAAATGGGATAGCACTGAACGAGTGAGAATAGGTGATCAATAGTCAGAGTGGATTCGGTGGGCCGAAGAGCCTATTTCCATGCTGTATCTCTAATCTAAGCTAAAAGCTGATCCACAATTTATTTAGCGATAGACAGTTCCTTTCAATTGTTTTCAGGTTTCGGAGAAAATGTTTGTATGTATGTGACACATTTCTTGGCATTGAATTGCCCAAAAACAGTTGAATAATTCGAAGTCCAACAGGAACTCCATCAGCCAAAATGTACTCAGCAAGCTCCTGCAAGGACTGTTAATCTGACTTGATGATATTGATTGAAGCATGGCTATTAGTCAGGCCATCTTCCCATTCTTTTTTAAAGTGGTGCCATGGGATTTAGTACCCACATGAAAAGGGCACACAAAACCATAGTTTAACATCTCCTCTTAAAAATAATGGGCATCTCTAACAGTGCAATCTCCGTCATTCTTACACTATTCACCTAGGATTTTCAAGTCTCAGGAGTAGGATACACACAAACCCTCTGACTCAGATTGCCATTGACTGGCATGATTTAACAATCTGTGTTCGAAGCAAATGATGATACATTTATGGCTCATATATGGAAACATACCTTCTCAGAAAATGGTGCAATATGTCCATACTTGATGCACAAAATGAACTCAAGGTGAATCAAAACACCACATTACACTGCATCCAACAAAATAAAATGAAGATTGAGCACAAGGTGAAATGAGCTACTGCCTCTCGAGCTCCTGGCAAAAATAAATCTTCTCACCAAAGACTAAACAACATATGGAATCAACTATGTTAGAAGGGTGAAATAATAGAGGCAAATTTCCCCTCTCACCTTAAATCTATGTCCCCTGGTTCTGATTTCCCCTAATCTGGGCAAAAGACATGATCATATACACCTCCATAAGATCACCCCTCATCCTCCTGCGCTCGAAGAAATAAAGTCCTAGCCTGCCCAACCTCTCCCTTTAATTCAGGCCCTCAAGTCCTAGCAACATCCCTGTTAAGGAAGGAAAACCTTACTTATCTGCATTTGTTGTGTCTGAAGATACAAATGTAGCATGTTGATTTGGTTTGTGAAATATACACGTTAAAATTACAAGAAGTGAATATTCGTATATGAATATGTAAAACAAATCTATGCAATTCATATTTCTGCTTTAGAATCACTGTTAAATTAGTAGATTTGGTTTATTATTTGCACATGAATATTGAGAGGCATAAATTCAAGATCTATGAACTTATTCTTATATGTGTATTTTCAGCTTACTGCTAAATGATTACCATAATTCATTGTTAGGTCTGGACATCAGCATATGCCACACATTGACAAGATTGCAGATGTATTTTCATTTGTTTGCGATGAAGCCTCTCAACTTGGATCAATCCACCCCATATGTTTCATACCTTCATTAAGTAAATTGCTATTGTAAAAAAAGCAGTGGAACAACTGAACCCAAATATTAAAAGTCTCATTTTTTTTTAACAATAACAGAATATACAATGTGAAATCAGTTAATTTTCTCATTCATCATTAGATTCATTAATGGGGGAAAAAAATCCCTCCCTCCATTTGAGCTACATGAATTATTTATATTCTTACATTCCTTTTAAGATATACTTCTCTACCCAATCCAGCAGTACTAGCAGATGCAGGCTACGCGATTGGATTGCAGAAAGGACAGGTTGAAGCATCGGCAAAGTTAAGCAACTTAATGGAAACAATTTTATTGCAGCCATCAAATTAGAGGGAAACTGGGAAGATTTTTTTTAACCGAGAACTAGAGCAGTATTATTTGACAGCTGAATCTTGGAAACTCAACTCCCTTTTATTGAACAGTTTTTTTAGTTCCTCGACTTTCTTTTTATATTTCATATTTTTGGCTCAGCAAATATCCTCCCAATAATAACATGGACTTTGGGCAGAAGCCTATAGTGCTACAGTATATCTATGCTGAAACTACCCATAGCATAAAATAGCCTGGGTTTTAAAATGCTACAGCAAAGTACTGTGGCTCAGTGGTGCACTGGCAGAGCCACTGCTTCACAGTGCCAGACACCCAGGTTCGATCCAGACCTTCCTTGGGTGCAGCCTGTGTATTAAGTTATTTAATGAAGAAAATGATTACTTAATGCAACATGCACAATGACATTAAATTTGATCATTAAGCCAGCATCAGGCACTTAATTTTTCAATCAGTACACACGGTCTTTTACATTATTGATTCAAACTGTCCAAAGAAGGCTCCCAACCCGAAACGTCACCTATCCATGTTCTCCAGAGATGTGACCTGACCTGCTGAATTCCTCCGGCATTTTTTATTCTTTTTCTCAATCCAGTAACTGCAGTTCTTTGTTTCTACATTATTTGACACCACTTTTCATTTCGGTTTTATAATACTTCTTGTTAAAATATTTTGTTTGGGTCTGTGAACACAGGGCATGAAGATTTAAAAAAAATATGTCAACCATACAATGGGGTTTGGAAGGTATTTATTTAGTGTATGTTTATACTGCAACCCTAACATTACCATGAATGTGCTGTTACTTCATGTGCCTGTCCCATTGCATAGAGCATAATTCCAGCGCAGAATGAAACCCGGCTTCGTAAGTGTTAATATTTTCTCTGGCGTACTTTTAGGACTTAGTGTGGAGATTTTAAGCATTCCTTCCAGAGCTCTAGAAACATTTTTGAACAGAGCTATACATACTTAAACGTTAAGGCATATATGGGCAGAACTCTTCCGTTGCTGGGAATTCTTATCAGATAGGCTGAAGCTTAGGGATTCCTGGAGCCTGTAACTATCACTCAAAGCAGCATTAGCAATATAACCACATCTTATACTCTGCTTATTATTGATTTGGAAGGAAGTGCCAATAAAATGCCATGATTTTCATAATAGCATTCACTGACATGATAACATTAGTGTTGCTGATCAGGTGTGCAATGGAATCTATAATTTTCCCGATCAGTATTATGAAGGGTCTGGTATGATGCTCAATGACGTCTTGATGATAGCACAGTAGTAAAACCCCAGCTCATCATTGCAAAATAAGATTTTCTATCAGTGCAAGCCCACAAGAATGGCTGTGCAAGGAGCCTGAATGAGTTGGTGCTATTTGGAAATGTTTGCAAGCATTTGAGATGTCTTACAATACTGAACGGAAATGCAAACGAGGAGTAATAGAGACTAGCCCTTTTGCATACCTTACCTTTCCACTACTCATGTACAGCAATAGAGACTCGACTATTGTGCAACAAGTTCAAATAAAGTTTCAGTTGCAAATTTTTAACCTTTTCTAAAGATCACAGTCCGCCCTAAGGTTCAAGGAGCAGGACAGATTGATTACCTAACAAAGAAATGTCAGTTACTGTTGTTATTGGGTTTGTCGCGTGGAGCGAGGTTGTGAAAACTAGATCCATTATCTCTAGTGTGTAAACGACCTCATTGAAACTTGCAACATTTTTACATTTTGACAGGTTGGATGCAGGAAAGATGTTTAACCGGTTAAGGAGTCTACAGTACAGATTGTAGAAAGAAAGATCTGCAGATGCTGGTTTATACCAAAGATAGACACAAAGTGCTGGAGTAACTCAGCAGGTCAGGTAGTATCCCTGGAGATAAAAGATGGGAGATGTTTCGACTGAAGAGTCTGAAGAAGGGTACCGACCCCAAATGTCACCCATCTTTCTTTTCCAGAGATGCTGCCTGACCCGCTGAGTTACTCCAGCACTTTGTCTGTCTACAATATAAATTTCTAGATATTTCGGAAATCAGAAAATAGAGATAGTGTAGGAAATGGTGTTGAGATAGAAAATAAGCCATGTCTTATTTAATTGTTCCAATCTATTTTATTTAACATTTTCTAACAGAATTTACTTTTTTAAATGTTTAATGGTTTTCAAATATTTTTGCATGATTGTGAATGTTAACATGCAACCATATATTGATACTCAAAAACCGTGTGTGCGGTTTTAATAAAAGAATATAAAACAGAGGAGCAGCAGGAAGCCATCTTGCCCTGTGTGTCCATTCCACCATTCAATAAGATAATAGTTGATCATTTACTTCAGTGCTGCTTTCAACACTAATCCTATATTCCTTGATTCTCTTAATATATAAAATCCTATATCACACTCTGCCTTGAATATACTCAACAAAAGGATCTCTACAACCCACTTGGGTAGATAATTCCAACATATTCTGCCTAGTGACTGCTCACTTTGACATGCTGACTGATGGTTCTGGACTCTCCAACCAAAAGAAACACCAACTCCCCATCGACCCAGTTGTGCACCTTGTGAATTTTAAATCACCTCTCATCCTTCTAAGCTCTAGAGAGGACAGGCACAGATTGCTTAATCATTCATATGATAAACTCTTCATCCCAGGAATCAACCTGATAAATGGAAATACAAGGAACTTCAAATGCTGGAACCTTGTGTAAAACATAAGGTGCTGCAGTAATTTAGCAGGTCAGGCAGTATCTCGAGGGCATGGATAGGTGGTGGCTTGGGTCGGAACCCTTCTTCAGTACCGATAAATCTATGGTACACTCTGTCCATCACAAGTATTTCCTTTCTTAGGAAGCCCAGATCTATCCTAATTGAGGTCTCAACCAGGTTCCTGTGTAAATAACTGGAGCAAGATGTCTCATTTACTCAAATTATCTTCCAATAAAGGCCAGTGTACTGTTTGTCTTTCTAATTGCTTGCTGAACCCGTATAGTAACCTTCAGTGATTCATGTGCAAGGACTCCTAGGTTTCTCTGAATACCAAATAAACTTTGGTGGCTGGCAATTATTTCAGCTGTTTTAGGATCGTGCTTGTTCTGGCCCACCCAATACAATGGCATATTATGTGATGTGAGACATTGCCTCCATGTATAGCCACATCACCATATCTCAATGAGGGTGGGACTTAACAGCAACCAAACATCCCAGTATTTGCAATTGGTTCGTCAGTATTTTTTACTTATAGCAATAGCAAGTATAGTTAACTCATAGCTGAAGGCAACGTTTGGTCTAATACCTTCATAGTTTATAAATTAGTATATTTTAGAAACAAACTGGTGGAGGAACTCACCTGGTCAGGATGCATCTCTGGAGGGAAACGGATAGGTGACATTTTGGGTTGGGACCCTTCTTCATACTGATGGAATAGAGGAGAGATAGCTGGTTGGGAGAGATGAGAGGGGAAGGGGTCGAGCAAGAACTAGCAAGTGACAGGTGGATTCAGGTGCAGACCGATTGATTGGCAAATGGTCCAAGCGGGAAGCAGGATGGGTGGAGACAGTAACCAAGGCTAGAGGTGATAAGTGGAGAAAAAAAAGGTGCAGATTGTGGCATCTCATGAGGAAGGAAGATGGGAATGAAATGTAGAACCAGAGAGAGGAAATGTATGTGGAAGGGATAGGAGGAAGGGGGTTGGAAATGGGGGACCTGGAATAGAGATAGGAGGGCAATAAGTAGATGGAGCTGGGGAAATGAACTGGGTGACATTGACAGTGGGGGGGAGGGAGGGAGGGAGGTGGTTGGGGCTGGGATAGTGGAAAGAAAGGTGGGGGGGGGAGGTGGAGGAGGAGGAAAATAGAGGGAAAATGTTGTGAAGAGGGGAGGGTTTAACCTGAAACTGGAGAATTCAGGTTGTAGACTACTGATGTGGATTATGAGGTTCTGTTCTTCCAGTTTGCATGTGGCCTCAGACTGGCAGTGAAGGAGACTGAGGACAGACAGGTCGGAAAGGGGAAAGGGAAAGGTGGTATTAAAATGGTTAGCAATAGGGAGCTCCAGCAGGCCCGAGTAGACATTGTGCACTTGTTCAGCGGGTGAAGCCAAGTGTAGCCCTGTCTACACTTGGCTTCACCTGTATTTATCAGTGTCAGTATGAAGATGATTCAGAGTACGTTGACTAGGTAGTAATTAAGCAAATTGAATTTGTTTTGCCTTTTGTAAACAGGGCAAAACCTAGACACTCTTCCACATTGTCAGTCAGAAGTCTGGATGAGAGGTAGAAAAAGCCACTTGGGTACTTGGCCATTTAAACCCAATCAACAAGAACTAAATTAACAATTATGCCTCTGCTGACAAAAGTAAGGCTATATTCAACACCCAATTGTTTTCAGTGTGGAAAGTGCAAAACAACTTCATAAGTTATTTTGCAAGTTACATTGGTACCATACATCGGTGAAGCCACACTTGGAGTATTGTGTTCAGTGTCGGTCACCCTGTTATAGGAAAGATGTTGTTAAGCTGCAAAGTATGCAGAGAAGATTTACAAGGATACTGCCAGGATTCGAGGCACTGAGCTATAGGGAGAGGTTGAGCAGTCTAAGACTTTATTCTTTGGAGCGCAGGAGGATGAGGGGTGATCTTAATTTGGTGCATAAGATTATAAGGGGAATAGATAGGGTAAATACACAGAATCTTTTACCTAGAGTAGGGATCAAGAACCAGAAAACATAGGTTTAAGGTGAGAGGCGAAAGATTTAATAGGAACTTGAAGGGCAATTTCTTCACATAAATGGTGGTGGGTATATGGCACAAGATGCCAGAGAAGGTAGTTGAGGCGGGTACCATCACAACATTTAAAAGGCATTTGGACAGGTATATGGGCCAAACATAGGCAGATGGGACTAGTGTTGATGGGGCATCTTGGTCAGCATGAACAAGTTGGGCCGAATGGTCCGTTTACATGAGTCCACGATTCGTCTCTATGATTCTATAACAATGATAATTACTTGTTGATGGGAAATGTTTTAAGATGTTAAATTGGTTGTGAGAAATAGATCTGCAAGGAACTCTGAGACATGTCCTAACGCTATATATTGTATCCTGAGCCGATAAAGCTGTGTAAAAATGGAGTCTCAATATACTGAATACAATTGGTTCATGAACTCAGCAAAAAGTCTGTCAGCACTTACAACACCACCCCCTACAGATTTCTGCAAACTGAATCAACGTTAGAAGCACCAAACTCTTGTAGAATCACACAGAAAGAAAGAAAACCAGGTTGGCGCTCTAAGAATCAGACCACGTTTTCCTTGCAACGCTAAAAATTGCACGTGACTCTGACAAAGAAATTACATGTGGATTGCAAAGATAACACATGGCAGGAAGTGTCCATTTTTTGAGTGATGCAAAATGATCGAAAATGGTCTTTATAATGTTTATATAAAATTTACTTCTTAATTATATAAAACTGGTTAAAAAAAAACGATGTGATCGATTTTCCTGCAAACATAATTTATGTTCTCGAACTGCCAAAAGAGACAGGCTGAAAATTATGTTTCAGTTACACAATGCCATGTAGCTTGAAGGCATGTCATAATGTATTTTATTACCCTTCATGTTGTTGCAAATAGTTTCCTTTTAAAAAAAAGACATGGCATTCCTATCGTTTTTTAAAATAGAATAACACAGTTAACAAAGATATTAAGGTAATAATTCTATCTTGAAGCTCGACTGACATTCAGAAGTTGCTTGAGCTCCCTTGGTAACTATGACTTATTTATATAGTTTGTATAATGTTCAGAAACATTCCAATGTGCTCAGAAGTGATATTAAATGAAATCTGACATTAAGTCACAGAAGAAGGCATGAAAGTAGAAAAGTAGGTCTAAAGGAAAAAAGGTGTTCAATTAAGGAGCAATTAGAATGAGAGAATCATTATTACATATTAGGCAACCGTTTAACCTTTGGAGTTTGTGGCAACTCTTGTAGGAGCAAGATGTTCAGTCCCATTGCCAGCTCTTTCCACATACCTCTACACATTATATTCTTTCAAGTGCACATCTAATTTTCTTTTGAAAATCTTGATTGACTCTGTTGCCATCACATTGACAGATCAAAGCTATTTCCTCTCCATGTTCTGCCCACGTTGAAATTGATATTGCAAATGTATAAGGCACCAGAGTACGAGAAGTGCAGGTTGGAAAATTTGTAATATTGATAATTTTAAAATTGCTCAAGCAGCCACCAGTGTGAATCAAAGACCAGGAGCAATGGGTGAATAGAGCATATGCAACAGTGTTTCTGGATGAGCTGAGTTGTTGGAGAGAGAGGAAGTGAGAGGCTGACTGGGGCAACATTGGGATGGTCAGTTCGATGGTTCAATAGTAACTTATTGTCACATGTACCGAGATACAGTGAAGTTCCTTTTTTGCACACAGTTCACTAAAAGTATTACGAAACGTAAGGACATTCTTAGTTAAGTACAAGTTATAGGAATAGTACAGAGATACTATACAAGAGTCACCATATTTTGGCACCTTTTTTCATGATTCAAATCCAAGTTGTTATAAATGAAGGGTTATTAACTTGGCCAAGATGTCTCGTTGTCCTGGTGGTGTTACAGAGTCGGCCTGGCCAAGCGAAGTTGTTTTGTCCTGCACTGCTGCTCCACTGTTCTCTGCCACTGCAGGACACATCTGATCCGTGCACTCGGCCACTTGGAGCGGTGCCCGATCCAATCGAGCCCCAGGCTGCTGCAAGGCCTCCAGGGGGCCCACTCCACCGATGCCTCGATCCGGACACATCAGCCCATCAATCATCCCTCTCTTGCCTCATCCAGTCACCTTTCAGTCCCGGGGGCGCCAAAAGCACACGATAGGGAGTCTGCAACAGATGATCAGAGACAGGAGAATAAATGGGCATCAAGGATGGTGCTATGTTGGAAATTGTTCAAGATCTCTAATTAAATTAGCACCTGCTGTCCCCTTTTCTGTTGATCAGATTTTTTGTTTCTCAACGGATAGATATGGTGGTGAAGAAGGTGTATGGCGTTTTTGCTTTTGTAGGGTATTCAATGTACAAGCTGGGATGCTATGTTGAAACTTTACAAAACACTGTTTAGACAACACATGAAGTATTGTGTGCAGTTCTTTCTGGTCATCACACTGTCCCTGGGAGGGTTCAGAGGAGACTCACCAACAAGTAGCCTGGATTGGAGGACTTCATTTATTATGAGTGATTGGATAGACTGGGTTTATTTTATCTGGAGTAAAGGCGGCTGTGAGTGAGTGACTAAATTAGATTTTAGAATTAGATACAACGTGGAAACAGTCCCTTTGGCCCACTGACCAGTGGTCACCCCGTACACTAATTCTATCCTACACAGTAGGGACAATTTACTGCGGCCAATTAACCTATAAACCTGCATGTCTTTGGCATGTGGGAGGAAACAGGAGCACACAGAGAAAACCCACGCGGTCACAGGGAGAACGTACGAAGTACGTACAGACAGCACCCAAGGTCAGGATTGAACCTGGGTCTCTGGCGCTGAAAAGCAGCAGGTCTACCACTGCACCATTGTGCTGCCCTAATATGCTGACTAAATGGAGTTGTATAAAATTATCAGAGGTAGAGAAAGAATGGATAGAATATTTTGTTTTTCCATGGGAGAGGTATCAGTAGCAAGAGGGTATGAGAGTTACATTGAGAGGAAAGTTGACATATGGAACTCACTGCCAGAGGAGATGATGGAATCCAATGCAATCACTACAATTCAGAGGCATTTGGACAGGCATTGAAATAAACAAGACTTGGAAAGATACGGTCCTAATGCAAAGCAAACGGGGTTAGTGTAGATGGGAAAGAAAGGTTGGCATTGTCACAGAAGAGCCCACTTCTGTGCTGTACAACTCTTTGACTCTGACTGCCGAGTATTTCTTGCATTTTCTGCTTCTGATAACTACTGATTGAAAATAAATGAATCATTGGTTGACAAGATCCACTTCCACGTAGCTCACTCATTTGGTACCAAACCTCAACAAGGAGCTGATACCCTTCTATTGGGAAAAGAAATAAGAGTAATCGCAGTACACAGAAAATAATGGTATTTGTGGCACTTTGAAAATTCAATAATGAACTATGAAATGTATGTAGTGGGTGTAGGGATGGTAAATCAGCACAAAAAGAGTTGTGCCCAACATACTCAAGATGATGCGGCCAAGAGTACAAAACTGACCAATTCTTGAGCTACATTTGATAGGGTTGCTGAACTGCTAATGCTGTTATTTTTTGACAACTTGCCAAGTGGTAGGTTTGGGGAAGATATTGAGAAATTAGACAATAAAATCACCTTGGCTATACTTGGGAGTTTCTGCATGGAATTGTTCCTGATGCTCCTTGTAATTGATCTTCGAGCTACAGGTAGTAGATGGGTGCAATGTACCATCACAATATTTGATGCATATTTAGGCTTCTTGGATCGTTGTGACTTATGGATAATGGTTGGAACCCCAGTCCCACACACATAAGCACAAGGACTTATAGCTTTCATTATAGCTGTCAATATCGATACTCATTGAATGTTAATAAATCACATCTACTTTGAGGCCTCACTCTTCTAAGGTGAATATTTATTTGTACATTTTCCGAGAATTGGCCCAAGATAAGGTATGGGTATGACTACAGTTCCCAAATTTAGAAAGACACCTTATCAAATGGATTAGAAATTGCAAGCTCCAATCTCCCACCTCCATCTAAATTATAATATTAACAGCAGCAAAATGCTAGTGGTAAAAATAATTTTAATGATTCTTTTGCATCTGCCCTTACAACAAGAAATCTTCAGTAATCAAGTGGGGATCTGGCTTCTCTATAAAACTACACAAGCAACAAACATTAAGTAAAAATGCATCTGAGTTTTTAAAAAAACTAACTCCCCCATAACCCACTCAGCTGATAAAATGCAAAACACAAACTTAGAACTGCAGAAAAAAACGTATTTCCAATTTTAAAGTCTCTTGTTTCTTTGGATGTTGGATCACTGTGGCTTTTCTAACACATTCGCACATTAGCCAGAGATAGACGCAGAATGTTGGGATAACTCAGCGGATCTGGCAGCATCTCTGGAGAAATGGAATAGCAGACGTTTCAGGTCAGAACCTTTCTTCAGACTAGAGGTTGCCTGAGCTAACCCTGACCAGAGCATATGGGAGTCTGGCAATAGGCTCTAAACGAGAGCACTCGCCTCCTTTCCCTCCAAGACTGTGCCAATTGTTTAACCACCTCCTCATCCACTAATAAAAACAATTCAACCTAATTCCATTTTCTCAACTATTGGCTTCACCTCCACCCTTAGCCACACAGCCATTGATCACTGTCCTGGATCACGAACTTAGCTTCTCAATTGCCTACCCTGACCTTAAATGCATGTCCAGCAGCCGATGTTTGTCCTAACTCATCTACCCAGCTCTACTTTCCTGGCTTCTCTCTTTCACGACTCTCTGTCCTGGACTTACCTGACATCTTTTGCATGCCCCGAAAAGCATTGGAAAGGTCACAAGCTTGTTCCGCAGACAATACGGCACTGGTCAGTGAACTCTAATCAATGCATCTATGTAATGTGAGGATATAATCAATTTTAAATGTGGTGTTCCCATGTTCAGCAGCCAACTACACTGCCTTCATCTGAAAAGAGGACGGTTCAGCAAAATACCAGAGGTTAGTGGTCCCCAAGAAACCATATTGTAGGATGAGCAAGCACACTCATTAGAGAATTGGGAGATTGAATGAGCAAAGAAATCGTACTCAACTGCAGCAGTTATACTGACAGATAGAGTGACAGGCTTTATCTGTTAAGTGGATTTTGCAGAATTATCAGGAATTTAAAAAATGGCTTTAAATTGCCTTCATTCTAATTATTAGTTTTCTAATTAATCTTACTTGCTGCTTTCTCTGAAAGTGCCAAAAGCATTTTGTATTAAATTGCTGGACAAACCCCTGACTACATTGTAGCGTGTGTTATGAAAGTGGAAGATATTCTGCAGAGATTTTCAAGACTTGGCAAAAAAAAGTTGTGGTCCAGACTCGTATTAATAATCTTCATAACAATGCTAATTGTGGCCAGCAAATTCTGAACCCCACAGGTGAGTATCCCAGATGGCTGGTCACAATGATATGCCGATGTCTTTATAATAGAGCAAATATCAGTAATTTACAATCCGCAATTGCAAAAGAAGGGGCTTTGTATATTTACTTTGTTGAACTAAGCCTCCCAGCTTCTGACGCTGGAAAAGAAATGATGCCAATCGCGGACCAAGCTACACGGTGCAGAGTTGGGTAAAAAGTCCTGGGAGGATGGAGGTTAATGATATGCATTTGGGGGGAGTGGGGAGGAATAATGGTAGGAGGAATAGGTGAGTCTGGAGGCATTATCAAAGTCAGACAGAAGGGATCTCTAAGTGAGATCTGGATGGGGAATACTGCTGGGAAGTGGAGAGAGAGAGAGATCTACAAGCTGGAGACCTATGAGCTGGAGATCTATGAGCTGGAGACCTATAAGCTGGAGATCTATGAGCTGGGGTAGTTGGATGTAGACATGAGGGCTTGGGGTGTGGAGTGGATGGTCAGAGAACCAAACAGTGGAGTTCTTGGCCAGGGTGGGTCAGGAGTGAGGTCAAAGGGTGAGATCATGAGAAAAATCAATAGGGGGGGGGGAGAAAGGAAACAAAGGGATCTTTGCAAGGATCCCAATGCGATAAGGAAATACGAAGAGCTGCTTGTTTCAGGAGTGGCAGTTTGCTCTAATGTTCCCGGCCGTGCTCCAGAAGTGGCATTGCATGGGGAAGATCAAAATGGAAATTTTGTCAGTGAGCAAGGGTGAGTAACACCGAGAATGTCCACTTAAATTTTCAGCGTGATGCATAATGATCTACGAAATAAAACACCATTTCCAATTTAGTAACACCAGCAAAAGTTATACACAATCCATTTTTTGGTCATATATGTAGTATTTTTTTCAATTTTAGAGAAAACTGTGGGGCTTTGAAGAACAATTGAAAATGTACGCTGTTAAAATAAGTTTGTTATTCTATTTCAATGTTCTTATTTATCTTGCCGGTTTACAGGTGAAAGCAATAATATGTCTGAAGCCTTCATGCTGGCCACATGTTACAATCTGCCTACTAATTCCCCGAATAGGAATGGTTTAAAACAATCCAACACTTCTGCGTTCCCCACCCACTTATGTCAGTGTGAAATAACTCATAAGAAACTCCCACACCATACTAATCCCTGACCCTCAGCAGGGGAGGAGTGTTAAATATTCTATCCGAACTTCACACCCCCAGATTGCATTAGAATGGCTCTGATTCCTTGATTCGTATTTTTCTTGTTTTTAAAGCTTCCATGATGACATATTGCATTGTATAGCAGTGACATTAAACCGCACCACGATCAAATTTGTTCCAATACCGAAGTTCAGAAAGGCAATTTATACTGATTACTGGTATTCCAGCCTTATGCTCGTTAAGCAGAGTGATAAGTCCAATAACTTTCTTTGTAGGTTATTGGACTTGTAAAATGTGAATGCATTAATGATGCTTGCACTGCAGGGGAATTAATTGAGGAACAATAAATAAATTCATAATTTTCAGGTTCAAAACTTTGATGATAATCTTGAAATAATTTGCCCTTTCTAAGGAATATTTTATTTAATATCTCTTGTGTTATAGGGAAATGATTTTGCATCGATGTGGAATAATTTCAGAAAATGTACACAATTCAAACGAGTGATGCCCAGAATAATCTCTCTGGTAATTCAATTTTTTTTATTTGATGTTGACAAAACATGCATTGCATATTGTTTCCTAACATTGATGTTCATATAATATTTTATCTTGACCACAAGCCACACACTATTCAAACTGATTGCCATGCAATTGGATGGCAGGGTGAATAGGGGTGAGCAAGAAAAAATTATAAGCTGTGGGGTTAATGTCAGTATTTTAGATTTCTTTGAAACCCATTCATCTGCATGATATTAGTGATTCATCGCAATGCAAACAGATGTCTTCCTCATTAGATTGTCTTGCTGAGTACTCCACCCACATGGTAGTATGTATAGTTAGAGATGTGCAGAGCACTGAAGTTAATTAAAAGGCCAATGCATGAGCTACAGTCTGTCCCACACAAGTACTGAGGTTCAAAGACTGTGCGGGTAATGATGTGGTGAACAGTAACATTTCCTGAGAAATAAGTGCATCAAGAAAACAAAATATCTTTGAATAGTATTATTGTTCAGCGGGAAGAAAAACACACTTGACTTACAACACATTGTGGTCCAATGCTTGCTGATCACTCCCAGAACCCAATGCATCTCGCGGAGTAGAATAAGCACTGGACATGTGTGGATAAAAGGTATTGTGGAACCAGTGGAGAAGCTCAAATAAATGCCAGTTGGTGGGTCATGGTTTGTATGGATCAGGGACATGGCAGAAGCCCAGGAGAAAGGGGATAGAAGGGTCAGAGCTTCAGTTAAATGGTGAGGGATTTAGGTTTAGGTTTATTATTGTTACATGTACTGAAGTACAGTGAAAATCTTTGTTTTGCATGATATCCAATCAAATCTGAAAATACTATACATAAATACAATCAAGCAAAAATCAAGTACCATAGGTAGAGCGAAGGGAAAGATACACAGTGCAGGTGGGGAGGGAAGTAGCAGAGATGAATTTGTTGAGCCCCCCCGAAAGATGTTTCAATGAGATGGTCAGTGCTACATTCAGACCAGGGAAGTAGGGACTCGTATAAGACCTGGACCAAGGGGAATTGATTGTAGCAATTGGCAAGTAAATAACCTTTGGAGGATCTATCTTTTGATGGGCCACCAGTTTGGCCTGACTTCTGCTAATATCAGGGAATCCTATGAATGGTAGGTAGCAAAAATGTCCCCTTTGTTGTAGAACTACTATATTTTTTATTATGCAGGGGATATCACATTTAAAAGAGAGTCGAACTCTGAGACCAACTATGCACATGTAGATATAGAGAATATGGTCTCCCAGATTCAAACAGTATGAGAGCACAGAACGCCTCTCTGCATCAGAGAATTTCAGTACAAGCTTGCCTCGAATGTGCCATTGATAATGTGCCCTCAGCAAGGTACAGAGTCAATGAAATGTAAATGACAGATTATATCAAGCCTTTGATGTTGTGATACTTTATTATCATAATTCACATTTGCTGAATTGATGTGTTTCATAAAAATAACTGCTTCCTGTAAGGCCATTTTTTAGAGATGCAATGGAAACAGGCCCTTAGGCTCATCCAGTCCATGCCGATCACTCGTTCACATTAGTTCTATGTTATTCCACTTTCTTATCCATTCCTTACACATTAGGCACAATTTTACAGAGGACTATGTGGGAAGGAACTGGAACACCCGGAGGAAACACACGCAGTTACGGGTAAAACTCGCAAACTCTACACAGACTGCACCCAAGGTCGGAATTGCACCCTGGTCACTGGTGCTGTGAGGCAGCAGCTTTACTAGCTTGCTCTCTTTAATGGCACACTCCCCAATGATTGGAAGAGTGTTTTTAATACAGTATCTTCCTTTGAGGGTAGACATTTGCTAGTTTAAATGGCAGCAGTTGCGAGATCTATGGAGTTGTGCTGCATTGGAAATGAGCAGTGTTACATAGGGAAACACAACATACCTCTCTGGGGACATCACCATTGAAGATTGTGTTCTTTATGGTACTTTTTAAAATGGTGTTAAGATACTAGATCATGCTCTTTTAACACTATTAAAATTGCCCACTCTGTGTCTGAACATAGATAATATTCTGGAAGATAACCAATATCCATCTACTAGTGTTTAATTCCTTTATGAGCTTAATATATTAAAGCTTAATCCGCCATAAAAAAGGGTTTGATTCTATGATTTTAAGCTAAGTAACACTTGTTTCTCCCTGAGAGCAGTTATGCTAAAGGTTCTAGTTTAGCTCCATGAAATCAAAATTTTGTGGACTAGGGCATGAAAAGTGTGCTCAATAAAAGTGTTTAATTCCTTTATAGTCAGACGTAATTCTGCCTAACTGATTTCTTTCTGTGTGTAGATACATTTTATCCTGAATGAGACATTGTCTTTCTGGATAAATCAATTGTCGCAATGTCTTTGCTGCCAATTTACACTAAAAACTTTTCACTCTTTATGGAAAAATTGGCTAGCTGTTGAGATTGAATAAATCATCAATAACTCCTGAAAGTGTTCCATTAATTTATTTCTCTCACTCTCACTCTTAAACACACACACACACACACAATGTCATAGAATATAAAACAGAACAATACAATGCAGGATTAGGCCCTTCTGCCCACAATGTCTATGTCAAACAGGTTGCTCAGTGCCAATAGATATTGCAGTCTACAATTTTCATTCACTAATTCATGTACTGTATGTCTGAATTCTATACCCATTTCCAAATGGATATGGCTGACCAATTTCCCTCCAGGGATGAATAAAGTTCTATTGCATTGTATCGTATCATATCATAAAATGCATTAGGACCCTGACAATAGTGACCAGATCATAATTACCATCTAAAAATCTCTTAATGGGCAGATGTGAACATTTCTGACAATTCTAGTACAAATAATAGAATAACATAACTTGAGAATCCAAATCAACTTTTCTCTTTTGAAGAAAAAAGTTTTAAAATTAAATTAATATCATTTTCAATGTCAAGGTTAGCTCTGCAATGCCTTGATCCCAGCACCAATCAGAGTACAGGATCTGGAGAAATAGTATGAAAATGTTCTTATGGCTCCATTCCAACCTGTGTTACGATCATGTGAGACTCTAATGAGCAAATGAGAGAAAAGGAGAAAACACATTTCCTTTCTTTATTTGAATGTGCCCAACACATACATGTAATCACGAAGAAGGCAAACCATGCCTCTACTTTCTTTGAAGTTTAAAGAGATTTGACACACTCGAAAATGCTAACAAACTTGTAAATGGATTGTAGAAAGTATCCTGTGCTTGCATCTTGGCCTGGTACGGCAATTCCAAGAGGATGTAGAGAGTGGTGGACTCAGCTCCATCCATCATGGGCACAACCCTCTCCACAATTGAAAGCTGTCTCAAGAAGGTGGCATCCATCATCAAGGTTCCCCATCATCTGAGCCCATGTCCTTTTCTCGCTGGTAACAATGTGTAGGAGGTAAAGAAGTCTGAGTCCCAACCGCTAAGTTCAGAAACAGCTAGTTTCCTAGAACCATCATGTTCTTCAAACAATCTGCACAACTCTGATCCTTCCTCAGTAACGGATCACCATGGAGCACCTCTTGTACTACCGTGAACATGTTTTTCTAATCGTCTTGTTTCTGCACGGTCTTTCTTTGCACTGTTTGGTATAATTTATTTATAATGTATGTTTTGTGTGTTGTCTGTCTATATATGCCTGTGATGCTGCTGCAAGCAAGATTTTCCATGTACCTGTACCTCACTACACGTGCATATGACACTAAACTTGACTTTACGCATTGAATTATTGAAGAACTCATGGTTCTTTGATTAATTTGAAACTGACACTTCCATTTTACATTTATCATTAACTTTGTATGACGACTATAATTATAAAGGTATCAAATGCTGCCAGTTATTAAAATGGACAAAGGCTTAATTCATTCACATAATGTTCTCCAAACTTCTTCAATACTGATGCTATATAACTTAATTCAAGTCAGCTCACTCTCTGTTAAGCCACTGACAGAGAAATGTCAAACAAATGCATTGAGCGTCCAACATTACTGCCGTCCATAATTTGTGGCATTTAAAATTGGATGAGTGGATAATGGCAAAGGCCAGGCTAAAGATTCCTGGCTAAAGGTTCCAGGCTAAAGATTCCATCAGTCTGAAGAAGGGTTTGACCCGTAAAGTCACCCATTCCCTCTCTCCAGAGATGCTGCCTGTCCCACTGAGTTACTGCAGCATTTTGTGTCTACCTAAAGATTCCTGGTCTGTATTGAGGGCATGGGCCTCAGGGAAGGCAGTGGTTTTCTCAATATCTATTGACTAAAGAGAAAAAATTAACACCATCTCTGATAACAATCCCATTGACTGCTTGGGTGACAATGTACTACAAAGATGAATTCAGGAAATGCTCCAAGAATACAAAATCATAACTGTTGATTTTACAAATATGCACTCATGTCTGAGAGTGATAGAGCCTCACATACCAAACTGGATCATTGAAAATCATGGTAACCCATTTTCAAATCTCTGAGTTCTCCCAGTCAATGAGAATCTTGGTCCATTCAATATGTGTGAAAAAACAAGACAGGTACAATATTAATGCTCGTGCTTCTTTCATACATTTTAAAACAATCATCCACATATAAGGCTCTGGTATGCAAATATTAAAGGCGGAAAATGAGCTAGGACTCCAGATAAACAAAAAACAAACTGTTGGAGGAAAATAGACATAAAGTGCTAGAGTAACTCAGCAGGTCAACCAGCATATCTGGAGAACATGGATCGGCCACATTTTGGGTTAGGACCTTTCTCGGATTCAGTAAAAATTCAGATAATACCATAAATATCAAGTCAAACTCAAGTCCAATGGGTGGAGTGAAGGGAAAGATACAGAGTGCAGGACATAGTTCTTGGCATTGTAGTACAGCAGTTGCAAAGACATGGTCCAATGTCCAGAATGAGGTGGAGGAGAATCAGACTGTACACTAGCTTATAGAAGGACCGTGCAGAAGCCTGATAACAGAGGGGAAGAAGCTGATCCTGTCTGATGGTGCACATTATCAAAAAGGGTTAAGTGATGAAGACAGCTTCCACAAGCTTGTTTTTTATTCCCTTGATCTTTGAGAGATAAAATGATTATAGTTGGGGGCTAAAAGAATGAGAGAAAGAGAAAGACTTTCATTTCGTTAGCGCACCTCTTATGACTTCAGCAATGTGAAGAAGGGTCTCGACCCGAAAAGTCATCTATCCATGTTCTCCAGAGATGTTGCTGACCCGCTGAGTAACTCCAACATTGTGTCATTTTTTGTAGTTCATTGTTTCTAAACTGTTGGAGGAACTGCAGTTTGTTTAATGCTCCAGACTCCAGCAATAAGAATATTGAGTTAAGGTTTTAGGGGATCTATTGCAGAAGCTCTTTTACACCTATTACAGCAACAATTACATTGATATCATGACCAACAGGAAAATGAAGAAATGCAAGCTCATTGCCCACAGTTTCATGCTGTTTAGAGCAACATGGAAAGACGCAGTGAAATCAAATTCACACGGTTGACTTTGCATTGGGAGACCAAAAAACAATCATCTATTCTCCCACTTTCTCTACACACAGCCCTGGTCAAGCATTTCAATGGCAAAGGTCTAATATGCACTTTTTTAAAAGGAAGACAAAAAAAAACTGTGCGTGTGTTTTTCATAGCCCAGGTCAAGTCACCGGAGCTATTTAACATTTCCAGTTTAGTTTAGTCTATTTTAAAGATAAAGCGTGGAAACAGGCCCTTCAGCCCACTGAGTCCACATTAGTTCTCCCTTCTTTCACTTTCTCATCCACTCCCTACTCATTGAAGGCAATTTACAGAGGCCAATTAACCTCCAAACCCGCATGTTTTTTGGGATGTGGGAGAAAACTGGAGCACACAGAGGAAACCCACACAGTCACAAGGAGAACATGGAAGCTCGTTACAGACAGCACCCGAGGTAAGGATCGAACCCAGATCTCTGGTGCTGTGAGGCAGCAGCTCTACCAGCTGCGTCACCGTTGTATATTCCAAACTAGGTAGTCGTACAGTGTAGGCTTTAGAAAAATAATAAACGTAATGTGAGCACATCCAATGATTATGATGGAAATCGCTGACAAATTTGATTAAAAAGAGAGGAAATTAATTTGATAACTGAGTACTGGAAATAAAAGCCCTGGAATATTATATTCAGACAGTGGTAGTTTCTCAGTCATTGCACGTTAAAGATTTATTACTGCCAGATATCTTTCAATTGATTCGAAGTATACTAACTACTTGAAGCAAACTGTACAAAAAAAAGAATTTGTCAACCATTATCGGCTGGCAGTAAATCAGCAAAAGATTATGACTAGTATATAGCCAGTCTGAGATCAAACTGTCATTCATCTTCACAGTCTTATTAAGATTTCAATGCAATTATTTTTTATGTTACTATTATAACCTCTTCTTTGCACCAAAACACATGATGTAAAGTGATTGGATTTGCCTGAGTGTAGCCAATTGTGGGAATTCAGATTTATTGCTCTTTATTGCATTGCCCTTTAAATATCTTGCTGCAGGCTCTTTTGTTACGACTTGTCCACAATAATAAAAAGGGCAATTTTCAGCCTTCAAGGACCAAATTTCCATCCAGGAAATGTGTAGTTAGCAACTGGAAATCGGAAAATCTTACCTCAGGCAATTTTCAGATGTCTATCAATGGATAAACAAGTCCAAAAAGCATAAACCAGAAATAAATATATTCCTTTATTCGTCCCACACCGGGGAAATTTACAAGCTACTGGGCATAAAATATAAGAGATGAAAGGTTATGATGCAACTTTATAAAGCATTGGTTAGGCCACAGGAGGATTTTGTGTAGAGTCATAGGGATATACATTGTGGAAGCAGGTCCTTCGGCCCAACATGCTCATACCGACCAACATGTCCCATCGACACAACTCCCACCTGCTTGCAATTGGCCAATATCCCTCTAATCCTATCCCATCCATGTACCTGTTTAAATGTTTCTTAAACATTGCAATAGTGCCTGCCTCAACTACCTCCTCTGGCAGCTTGTTTCCTACACCCGCCATGCTTTGTGTAAGGCTCACCTTAAACGTATGTCCTCTGGTTCTCGATTCACCTACTCTGGGCAAGAGACTGAGCGTTTACCTGATCTATTCCTCTCATGATTTTGTACACCTCTGTAAGAATACCCCTCATCCTCCTGTGCTCCAAGGAATAAAGTCCTAGGCTGCTCAAACTCTTCCTGTAACTTAGGCCCTCGAGTCCTGACAACATCCTCGTAAATCTCTCTGCACCCATTCTAGCTAGACAACATCCTTCCTATAACATAGTGCCAAAAACTGAACACAATACTATAAATGTGGCCTCACATACTTTGTATATATCTACAACATGACTTCCCAACTTCTATACTCCATACTCTGACTGATGAAGACCAATGTGCCAAAAGCCTTTTTGATCACCCTATGTACTTGTGCCTGCAAACTGATCCCGATACAGATCTGACTATAGTAGCCTGCTGCATCAGCGGAGAATCCACCAAATTCTGCCTTTGGTGAGGTGAAGTATTGAGCTCACTCAGCACCACAGCTTTCTCAGAGTCATGATAAAAATAATCCAAACCTCAACACCTCTTTTGGGTCTTGGGCCAGAACCATTGGGTGATAGTGCAGTTGCTCCTGCCTGTATGCTCCTATTTCTAAAAGAAGTTTAAGATCACCTGCAAAAATGCTCCATTAATTTTCTTTTACTCAACCATGATATGCACGTATATTATTCTCCTTCTAACTGATATTACCTGTGATTTTCATTGTTTTCATTGTTCCTTATTTCAGAATCGTTGCCTGTCCATTATTGAACACTTCACAGCCAATCTCATATGGAAAGATGAAACCAAACTGATCAGTGAGCCAACTCTTTCTGTTCAGGTACCTGATCCGCGGGAAAATACATCTTCATGTGAAAGTCCATTTGTGTTCCAATTGTGTAGGCATGCATAATCCTAATATTGCCCACAGTTGGAAAGCATACCCATAAGTGTTAGCCAGAATCACATTGGGTGGTGAAAATATAGGGCTTGATTGTGAAGTTATTCTAAAGTTGTAGTCTACCTGAACTCATAAATTCATAAGTCATAGGCTATTTGGCCCATCGAGTCTACTCCATCATTCAATCATGGCTCATCTCTCTTTCCCTCTCAACCCCATTCTCCTGCCTTTTCCCCATAACCCCTGACACTCTCAAGATGCAGATTTTGATAAAGGTATTGAAGAATGCACAGGGGAGGGACTGAATAAATTGAAGGCAGTTTAACTTTAAAACAACTTAACTGAGGACTTTGATTAAATTTAATGGAGGCATGGACACTGAAGTGAACATTGCTGAGCTGCTTGCCTGTTTTTACTTTAGTTTATTATTTAGTTTAGTTTATTATTTTACCAAGGTACAACAAAAAGCATTTTGCTGCATGCTATCCAGTCAATGAAAAGACTATACATGATTACAATCAAGTGTACACAGTGTACAGATACAGGATGAAGGGCCTATAATTTAGTGAAAGAGAACATCCAATAAAGTCCAATTAAAGATAGTCCAAGGGTCTCCGATGAGGTAGATGGGAGGTCAGAACTGCTGTCTGGCTGGGGAGAAGACGATTCAATTGCCTGACAACAGCTGGGTTGAAAACATCCCTGAATCTGGAGGTATGTGTTTTCAAACTTCTGTACCTCTTGCATGATGGGAGAAGGGAGAAGAGGGAGTGTCCAGGGTGAGACTAGTCATTGATTATGCTTGTGGCCTTGCTGAGGCAACGTGAAGTATAGATAGAGTCAATGGAAGGGAGGTTGGTTTGCTTGATGGTCTGGGCTACGTCCACAACTCTCTGTAATTTCTTGCAGTCTTATATGGAGCTGTTCCAAACCATGCTGCTTTCAACCATCTCTACTTCAGCGCCATCAATGTATGTATATGTTTGTGTGTGTATTGCTTCTCTTCCTACAGTCAATTACAACCTCCTTTTGTCTTGCTGACATTCCTGTACTCCGTCTCATCATTATTTGATATCCGGCTCACTACAGTGGTGTCGTCTGCGAACTTATAAATTGAATTGGATTGGTATTTAGCTGCACAGTCCTGAGTGTAGGTAGAGAACACACCTATTTGTCACCTGTACTTACTGATTGTGGTCTGTTGTTCGGGAAGTCGAGAATCCAACATGGCTTAATAAATGCAATTCACCGGGATTTGATGGCAAGTATCTACTTCTTATCTGACTCCCTTTTATGTCCTTTTCACCTCTAGTCTTTGTTACTTACTCCACAATTTGCTAATCAAAACCCCTGTATCCACCCATCGCTTGCCAGGATTTGTTCTGCCTCCACCTCTTCTTTCCAGTTTTCGCTCCCCAGCCGCTATTAGTCCAAAGAAGGGTCCCCCTCTGAAACGCCACTTGTCGATTCTCTCTGCAGATGTTGCCTGACCTGCTGTTCCTGCAACACTTTCTATTTTGCACACCATACGTCCTCCTTGTAGAGAATGACACATGTTTTGTTAAATGTGTTGAAGATTAAATAGATGTGTTTCTTGCAAGGGAGAAACATTTGCTCTTCAAGATTAGACAATTATATGTTTGGTTTTAATAATAAATTAATAACATTTATAAATTTTAGAAAATGTATATTGTTGCTAATAGGAAATACTTGGTTTCTGAGTTTAGTTTTGAGATACAGCGTGGAAACAGGCTCTATGGTTGATCTCCCATTCACAGTAGTTCTGTGTTATCCCACTTTCTCATCCATTCCGTACACATTAAGGGAAATTTCCAGCGGCCAATTAACCTACAAACCCACATGTCTTTGGGATATGGGAGGAAACCAGAACACCTGGAGGAAACCCATGTGGTCACAGGGAGAACAAGCAAAGGCTACACGTTCAGCAGCCAAGGTCAGGATCAAACCCGGGTCTCTGGTGCTGTGAGGCAGCTGCTCTGCCAGCAGTGCTACTATGCTGGCCTGTGAAGTTATTTCTGCAAAATACCTTACTAATTAAGCAATAAATTGCACATTACAAAATTTTGAAAAAGAAAGAATTTTGCATGATATGATCCCAGCACATTCAATGTAATTTCAATTATTTCTACTCAAAATCAATAATATACTTCCTGCACTGCATTTATTCTTCATGCTTGTGCATAATCAAGAGCACTGTCTGCACTACACCTTGTTTGAGACAAGTCATCACCTTCTCCCTTGCGGAAAAAACTCAGATTTTAGCAAGCTTGATGATAAGGCAGTCAGCAATTTCTGAGTGGTGGTGTACAAAAAAATTATAATCATTACACAATGTCATGTTTCATTTTTAATGAAAAATATATGAATCTCACTCGTCAGAAGGAAACTCTAATAATAAGTCATTGTGCATTAGTTACAAGTTAAATCATTTGCTTCTCTCAATCTATTAAATGCTACCTATGATATGAAGAATAGAGATCGGTAGGATTCCGCGAGTTCAGGTTTATTCAGTCTGCCCGTTGCACTTTCAAAATGGGAATCCTGGTGTGTTAACATTTGTGTTTGAATCCAGGATTAGATTGTTTTCGATTTGTTTTATGGCAAGGTTCAGCTTCAAACATTGCAAAGCTAATATTAAAGCTACTTACATGTGGTTTTATCACTGCAATCCTCTATCACGTTGACCCTCTTGACCTCTCTATCTCCAGCCTCAAAAACAGTTCCTGTGAAGTTTAATGTAAGCACAAGGTACAACATCTCATTTCAGTGAGTCACGTTTACAGTCTTGTGGACTCAGCATTGCGTTAAGCGATTTTATATCTGAACATCAGAATTATTTTTGTTTCTTTATTTGTCATATTGCCTTCTACATTGATGTTTGGCCAATTTCTCCCGAGTGCAAGTTAAATATTAGGAAGCCAGACACTTTGAAATATTTGACGGTTCTTTTATAACTCTCACCTGTCATCACTGGTAACTTCTTCATGAATCTAAGCAGTACATCTTTCATTCCCTTGATATCATTTCCATGTTGTAGACTAAAGATAGTGCCTGTTCAGTCCTGTCCTTTTTATTGTATTTGGCTGATGTCGCCGTCCAGTGAAGGCTCAACTTCAATGCAGATTATTTGGATTGATTGGCCTGCTTTATAAATTATCAATTTTAATATTTTCAATTGTGACCCATCACCACCACTCAAAATCTATTTATTTTACCCTGCTCTCTTGTATGATCCTTACTCCCTTTGATTAACCTTTATCGGCCACCTCTGCCCTGGTTCTGGAATGTTCTCCTTTACCTCGACTGCCTCCCTCTCCTCTCTAAACTACACATCCCCCCTCCACTCCTCCCCCCACCCCCATTAAAATGCACTCTTTCAATCAAACCATTGCTGGTTTTTTTCACTCAAAGTCTATTTCTGGATCATTTTTAGGATTAAAGAGCAATATTATTTCACTCACTACCTCTCGATACATAACCAAAGATCTCACTTTTCTTTTTATGGTTATATCAACTTGAGCAACCACCCTTTACATGTCTCATTTCATTTGCATTTCTTTTCCCAGGTTCTACTTCCTAAATATAATATTTCACATATTCCTTTGAAATTCCTTTGATATACGCTGCAAACACTTCACAACAGGTTGAAGGGTGCAGAGGTTATAGGTCATGTAAGACATGTAAGACATTGCAATAGAACAGAGGAGGCAGCGGAGTGTGGTATATTAATAAATCACATTGGTAAATTATTAGTCAATTGGTATTCATATGTTTTACACTTATAAACATGCAGAACCCGTACACTCAAAGCAATTTTTCGCCGCGTTATTTTCATTTTGCTAGGCCGTTCCTCTTATCATTGCGAGCAGATCAGTCAACTGCCAATTTCAGACTAACTTTCTTGTTTGTTTAATGTAATTAATCCATGTCCTCCTTTCCTGATGGCCAAGATGAAGTGGAAAATAGCATCCCTTTTATTGAATCAGAGCGAGGACAAAATCCTCTACTCTGGACCTGAGATATAACAGTCTCCCTACTTTGCAGAAAAGGTTAGGTTCTGTTTAATTGGTTGTAGTTGATAATCAGCGAAATAAACTCTGAAGTTTCTTGTAAGCGATCCCGTTGTCTCATCTTGCTAAGCTGATGGGGCATTTAAGCTCTTTATTTCCTTGTCAGTAAACAACTGCCTGTAATCTACACAAACAGTTATTTGTTTTCTTGTGTCTTTCACTGTTCATTGCAAGGATCACATTGTTGCTTAATTGGTTGCGTGCTTTTTTGAAACAAGGGGAGGAGAAATTCATGAATTGTTAAAGAGATTTAACTCTAATTAAATCTCTTCTATCTGATCGGATGTGAGCTTAAAGCTCAAGTGCTAGTTTCCAACAAAAGGGATTAATGTGCTCTCCATTGTTCAGATCACAACATCAGAAACCAAAAATAACAGGGAGGGAATGTGATACGCAGATTGTTATAATTTATCATGATTATCATATTCGATAATGTTATAACTTTTTCTCCAGGTTGAAATGATAATCAGGTGTTAATGTGCAGGCTGGAAATTATTGTTTGAGATAGTATCAGACAGATGTTGAAAGCATTTATGTCAAATTACTTTGTCAACTACTTCAGCATTGATGCTAATTTGTTTCAATTACCTGACAACACCTCTGTTAAAATAGAACTATACGACATTTAATATTGAAGGTATAAGCCAAAATAATATCACGCAATGGATATTCCAGTTTCATATTCTTACTGGTTAGGGACATGCTAGCAGTGTAAATCAACTGAGAAAATGATCCATTTCCATAGAAATGTAGCATTCATGTTCCCTGAATCCCCAAGAATCTCTTTAATGAAAGTTAAAATCACTGCAACCAATGGGAACATAATATGAACTAAAGATTTAATTCATTAAAATCAACTTATCAAGGAATTTGCAGGGTGATTAGCAGAGGCACAATGCAAGGCACATCTTTGGTAGGAAACCTCTCTCTCTCTCCCTCATGTCAACCATCAATCACCTTTTCACACACATATTTTATCCCATTTTCTCATCCATTCCTTATTTATTTTAGTTTAGTTTATTGTCACTTGTACTGAGGTACAGTGAAAAGCATTTTGTTACGTGCTCTGCAGTCAGTGTATACATGATTACAATCGAGCCGTCCACAGTGTACAGATACAAGGTAAAGGGAATAACGTCTAATGTAAGATAAAGTTCAGTAAAGTCCGATTAAATATAGTCTGAGGGTCTCCAATGAGGTAGATGGTAGCTCAGAACTGCACCTCTAGTTATTGTTAGGATGGTTCAGTTGCCTGACAATAGCTGGGAATAAACTGTCTCTGAATCTGGAGGTATGCGCTTTCACACTTCTGTATGATGGGAGAGGGGAGAAGAGGGAGCGGCCAGGGTGTGACTGGTCCTTGATTATGCTGGTGGCCTTGCTGAGACAGCGTGAAATGTGGATGGAGTCAATGGAAGGGAGGTTGGTTTGTATGATGATCTGCAATTTCTTGCGGTCTTGGTTGTAACTGTTCCCAAACAATAATGCATCCCAATAACATGCACTGGGAGGCAATTTACAGAGGCCAATTAACCTACGACCCCACACTTCCTCGGGATGTGGGAGGGAACCGGAGCACCCGAATGAAACCCACAGGGTCACAGGGAGAACATGCAAATTCCACACAGTTTCTGGGTCAGGATTGAACCCGGGTCTCTGGTGCTGTGAGGCAGCAACTTTACCAGCTGTGCCACTGTGCCACTTAGCTCCAACCTTGCACGGGTTGTTAATCAAGATTCTGACTAACACCCCATATTAATAGTGGGGAATTGTTCATTTTTACTTCGTTAGTAGTTGGGATTGAGGTTGTTCCCATTCTGATAGATGCAGAGGTGGCTAATGAGGCTGATGAGGCCAAAGAAGAAACCACAATCACTTCCACAGATGGAGCAGGAGGTGCCAAACAGGATGGGCAGGCAGCGTGACCATTCAGGCGACCCTGGCTCTGTTGTACGGTCACTGGAGAATGAACCGTTTCCCATTAGTTCTGAAGATTAGATTTGCTCCCACATGAGTACCCCCAGTTCACCCCATGGCGAGTCCAGTGTTAGAGCATAGCAGACCACTAACCACATTTTAAGGGCATCTACAGAAATCCCAGAGTTGCTCAGGATTTGTGGTGCCGTGCTCCTTATTCTGTTTACACGCTGTGGTTTACAATGCAGAGTCTCAAGGCTCTGACTACCATCCCAGGTTTGCAGGGTAATTTGCTTCAGTAAATTGTAAAATTGGCCCTGGTATGTAGGATAGTGTTAGTGTATGGGATGATCACTGGTCGGCACGTACTTGGTGGGCCGAAGGGCCTGTATCTCTAAAGTCTAAAGACTAAAGTCTAAATGCATCTTCTCCAACATGAGTGACGTTGGCCTGGATATTCCGAGGAGTGGAAGAGAAAATTTCATATTTCAAGGACATTTTGAATCTTTTTGTTCCATGACTTGGTGATCACTTTCTGTGACAGAGCTCAGCATAGTGTGACTGTACTCAGATACTCAAATACTCGGCATTGTGAGACACCCCTGCAGGCCGGCCAGATCTCAGAGATACAGCATATAGGGCAGGGGTCATTGCTGCCTGGTGGACCATGACTTTTGTGCCAGATCTGAGATCTTGATCCTTTTCTTCAGTTGACCTACAAGGGTTGTTTGGGTGCATTGAGGGCAACGGTGAACTCCAACATCAATGTGTACCTTTGTTGAGAAGTGGTTCCCAGAATATGGGAAATGATCCAGTTTTACACCACCATGGCATGAACCTTTAATGTGGTGCAGCGGGGGCAGATTGGTAGAGGACCCGGTCTTGTCAGTAATGTGTAAGGTGCTCGTGCAAGCTTCATTAAAAGATGGGTTGAAGCTCAGCCTTGAAAGGTGCACAAATGCAAGTGCTGTCTGTTTACACAATTCGACAACTGAGCCTCAAGTGACCTTGGTTCTAGCGAGTGATCACCATGGATTGAACAAATTAATCCCATTCCCACTCAATCTCCCTCAGTCAACTCCATGAGAAGTCCAGTGTCAGACCACAGTCAGACCACTCACTACAACTTTAGGACCTTTTGTAATTACATTCACAGAAATCCCAGAATTACTCAGAATGATATTGGGAAATATTTTAATGGGAAATGCAAACAAATCTGGGTTTATTAAAAACTCCCACATCAATATGGGTTAGACATTCTATGTTGTTTTGAATTACTATGTTCAATTTCTTTTTATTAATGAGAATTTTCTTAGCATAGTTCATAACTCTTAGGTTTCACTGTTACAGGATGTTCTCACTGCACTCTTCACTGAATACTACATTACGGAAAGCATCAGCAACTTGGCACTGTATGATTTTCTGACTGCTGTAGAGAAATATGCATCAATGAACAGGGTAAGCCTCCAAAATGATGCTCGTTATAAATACTTACCTTTCAAATGGGCAAAGATAATATTCTTTGAAGTAGTTTAAGTTTAGCATCCATCAAATTGTTCCTGTAACCACTCTGTTTTTGGAAGCATATAAAAGGATCTATCGACTGATAAACTATCATCAGTCAATTTGCTTGTGTAGTCGATGTAAAAATACATTTTTGGCTCAGCTGGTGATAGGGGCATAAAAATATTTGATACTTAAAATGGACTGGCCAAAATAGTTACATTTTGCCAATAGATATTTTAATGTTCAATTCTCAACTGGATAGGTTCCAACGTATCTCCCTGTACATCTATAATATTTTTCTCATCTAGCAGGTATCCATCATACTGTGGTCAACACATCTGTTACATATACAAGGCAATCTGAAATATATATTTAAAAAAGAATGAAAGCTTTTAATTTCCTGCATTTTTTTTTTAACATGTCTTTGTGTGGGGGTGGGGCAGGATGGAGAGCTAGGGACTTGCAAACAGTGATCAATCTAAGGAGAACCAATATCCTCCAACTGACCAGAAAGTTTCTAATAGGAATTAGCCTCTCATTGACCTCAGGACGTGGCTATTTACTGCAGCATTAAATGTAAAGGCAATGTGGTACACTCTTCTGCCTTATTAAGCCAATACATTATGCATTACATGTTACAATTCTTTAGTCATTATTAGATGATTTTTCACACTTCCTGCTTTCCATAAGCCATTGGACCAGGATACATTGAGTGATGTGGAGAAGACTTTTACATTACCCTTGAAAGTAACAGTAAAGTTCCCTATTGAAAGGAAGCATTGTTGAAAGCCCGCAGTTCAATTCAATGTTCCCATATTAATTATTTTTGATGTGCCTTTTCCCCACTGTCCTTCAGTATTCTCAATATATTACTCTCTCCAATTTCTGTTGTGTTCACAGCTGATTGCTGTATTTGGCCACATTTTGTGTGGGAAGTTAGATGCTGTGGTGTTGCGTTACATTGCTTTGATGGCCGAGTTGGTGAACTGTGTCTCCTGGCAGTTTGCTGCAGATTTCCAGATGTTTGGGTCTGTTGTTTACTCTCTGCAGGTAAGCTATCAATATTTTATTTCTAAAATTCTGCATATCTAAAGACAGACAAAAGAACATATATTCAGGAGTGCATTATTTATGGTAGTTCTGGAGTCAGGGGATATATTACTGATAAGTTAGCCTATTAAGCAGCTACATCAACTTCATTAGAGGTCAACAAGCTAAAGCTCTCATTAAAAGCTATCAGCTGGATAGAAGCTGTTTGCTTAGTAATAGATTAATTTCTCTGGGGTTTAAAACAAAACCAGGACATAGATGAGTGATAAATTTTGTGCTTAGCATTTACCAGCTCAGCCAGATCTGGGAGAATTTCCCAAGATTGATCCCGATTAAGTCTGCAGATCCCATCACTGCATATTCTGGTAAAATGATTTCCAAATCACTTCAAGCTCAAGCAGAGAACTTTCTCCCTTGCTTTTTTTTAGGTACAACTTCAATCATGAAAGGTTGCCAGTTTATTGCACAGGTATCAACCTCCACCACAAAGTTAAATATGGGCTCTGGGGAACTGGAAAGTTAGATGTTGAGAATATTAAAGAAGCAAAGTCACTTGAAGTGGAAATACTTTTATTTAAATTTATATTGAATATACAACAAATGGTTCAACCCAACATATTCATGCTGGGGTTTGAAGGGCCTGTCCCACTTTGGCGATTTTTTTAGGCGACTGCCGGCGACTGTCAAAGTCGTAGCAGATCGCCAAAACGTTTTTTTACCCTACGACAATGACCACGACAATGCCGAGTCAGGTCGAGATTACACCGTCTTCGGAAACATCGCGAAATTCCCATGCTTATCAATGCTTCTCCGGCGTCCTAATTTTCGCTGAAATCATTGACAAGTCTGTAATTACTTGAGAGTTTTGAAATATAACATCTTGCCCGGGTTACTTGAAAACCAAGCTTCACGGTAACAAGGCATAAACTGGATTGACTTCCAGTTTACTAATAGCAGTATTAAGAAATTTAATTTGAAATGTGGTTAAATCGATTTTTGTGCGGAGTGTGGGCATTCTTTGAAAATGTACGGGAGATGCATATCTGATTTCTGGGTTGCATATCTGGGTTGGGAGCCTACTTTAAATGTAATCGCTGATGGCCATAAACATTGCGAAAATTCCCACACTTACCTGACCGTCAAACTGTCGCCTCCAATCTACCTGTCAAATGTCCTGACGGTAAATAAATTGGTTAAACACAAGCATTTTATGGTGTCTTCTAATGACTTTACTTAATTTAATATTAATTGCTTCTAAATGCATCTAAGACAACCTAGCAAACCTGGGGACAGTATGCGACAGTGCCCGCAATAAGCAACGATACCTGACGACAAGCCAGCTGTCGTCGAGAAATTTCAAACCGGTTGATTTCTCAGCGACGCGCCGAGATCCACTACGATTCTTTGAAGACTCCTCACGATCGTGCCCGCGACACCCCGGCAAACTGTCAGCGACAGCCTAGTCGCCGGCAGTCGCCTTAAAATCGCCTAAGTGGGACAGGCCCTTAAGATCCACTTGAATACTTCTCATCCATCTTCAGCAGACTTTATGACTTACTAATCAAAATGCAAAAAATGTATTTCACTAATCCTTTGATACAAATGACAATAAAAGAACAATTGAAACACTCTCTCCAGGTAGAGGGGTACTTTTTTGAGATGTTTAATTTTGTGGCCACCGTCTTACGTAGAAAATAGGTGCAGGAGGAGGCCATTTGGCCCTTCGAGCCAGCACCGCCATTCATTGTGATCATGGCTGATCATCTACAATCAGTAACCTATAGAAACATAGAAAATGTAATGCCTTTACTTTTGTTTTGTCTCACAAGTGAAAACACGCTCTCTGTGTCTATTCTGTCAAAACCTCCAACAATTTGTAAGAATTTAATTTGTTCTCCCTCTGCCTCAATTCTTATGGGCCCAATCTTGTGAATGACTGAAGGATATGTGATTGGCAACGACATCCACTGGTGGAAGTCTTTCCCTTGGAAGTCAAAGCTGAATGTTGGTGATCTTGGAAGAGGAGGAGAAGAGGTGTCCTCTGCCCACAGCACGTCAGGAAGTACTATAGGCTGACCTCAGAGAACAGTGGGGGGAGATAGCTGCTAATTTCAATACCTGGAGCACAGTCCCAATTGCCTGGATGTGATGTCACAATGCATAAGGTCACTTGGCTCTTCAAATCCCATTGCAGCTCCATCCCTCACCTACCCAACAAACCCAACCAAGATGTGCTCAGGCCCTAACAAGGTGCTCATGACCCCGCCACTCCCTCACATCCACCTGCCCTACTGTCATTCCAAATCAAAGCTTGCACACATTGCCTGCTACACAACTATGAAAGTCACATCACCCTCAAAAGCATTTTGTTCTCTTTTACAGGGTAAAGCAGGGCACAATCAAACTCTGCAACCATGCTTTAGCTGCTGTTATGACTCAACTCATTCAGTTTTCTGAGTCCAATTACCGAAAGTCACTAACATGAACATGCTTCACAATATTTCTGTAAAAGGATTGAATGTGTCTACTTTTATTGAGGTTAAGGAACCAAATAGTTATATAACCATGTGGAAAGGAACAGCAGATGCTAGTATATACCGCAGGTAGACACATAGTGTTGGAGTAACTCAGCGAGTCAGGCTGCATCTCTGGAGAAAAAGGATGGGTGACATTTCACTTCGGGACTCCTCTTTAGATGGTCCCAACCCGAAATATCACCCATTCTTTAATCGAGGAGATGCTGCCGGACCCGCTGTTTCCGCAGCACTTTGTGTCTATCTTAGTTATATAACCATATTTGTTTTGTTACTATGATTATATAATAGCAATTATAACGATGAAGTAAATTAACATTCCGCCATGTGGCATGAAAGTGATGAAGTTAGAGGTATCACTGTTGGAGAATACGACAGGTTATTTTTGTTGTAGGGTGGTCTCATCCAGAAACATTTGCG
This sequence comes from Rhinoraja longicauda, assembly GCF_053455715.1. Lineage (NCBI taxonomy): Eukaryota > Metazoa > Chordata > Chondrichthyes > Rajiformes > Arhynchobatidae > Rhinoraja > Rhinoraja longicauda. Next base: position 24,478,242 of record NC_135968.1, on the reverse strand, counting down.
AATAGGGGAGGGGTCTAATGTAGGACAGGACGTGAAAGCATTTTGGCAAATAGGGGATGGCCCATAGTTGCAACTATAACTTCTCTTAAAAATCAAAAAGGATATCATGTTTGAGGTACCCCTCATGACGTGAAGTTGTTTCAAAGTGCTCGAGAGGCAATCAAATAGTTTGATAACGTACTCACTGTTACAGCAGCATGAATAACTTGCATGCATAATATTTGCCTGTATAATATTTATTTTTGTGCCATTGATTGGGAGGGTTATATTAGTCGAGATCCCTACTGATAACTCCCCTGTTCTTTGAATTATGCCATGGGATCACCTGAGTGAAGGGATTATCTGAAAGACAACACCTTTGACCATACAACGCTTCCTCGGTACTGCACTGTAGTGGCAGCTTCGATTTTTACATTGTACTTCTGTGACTTGAACTCTCTTTCTATCAAGGAAACAAGAGTGCTCCTAACCGATGCAGCTAATTACTGTAACAAGATGCCAATGTCAAGTTTGAAACCATGAAGTACAGAGTACAAAGCACAGCCAGCAGCAGCTGTTATATTATGAGCTGCAGCTCACAGGAATTGACAATTGTGCCCTGAAGTGTGGTTTGCTATATTGGTGCTATTGCTAACATCAGGAGTTGCAATAGAAGCATCTGATCCTACCACCCACCCCAAGCATGCCTGAGTTATTTTAATAAGACCCCAGCAGGAATCAACATGCAGCCTGGGATAATTAAACAGGTCCATGCAGTTCACCACCCTCCGCTTAATGGATGCTATTAAATCTGTAGGACAAAATGTGCATTTGAACTGGTCCAGAAGGTTTTAGTTGCCAAAAAGTACCTTTTGGATTGGAGATTTTGAGTAAATTGTAATGACAAAACATGATGAATTTAAGTTCAAAGCATCTTGATATTCTGGGTATGGTTAGTAATTTTCAATGTGATGATTATGCATGATATACTATCATTGGCAGATTTCTTGTGTATGACGTGGAGATTATTGAAAATGCAGCGTTTAACAGTCTTCACATTTGCTGCCATTTTGTGTTTCTTCCTGATTAACTTCTGGAATAACTTGCACCAGAGTAGAAATGAAGAGGGTTGCTGGAAAATTAATTAAAATAGGTTACTTCATTACTTCAGCTGAAATTTAAACTCACACTTCAAACAGACTCATCAATAACACATGTTATACCTCGAAGCCACAATTTTTTACATTCCCCTGTACTGATCTTTTTAACCTGTCAATTACACAGAGAGCTTACTGCATGGGGTGAATATTATGAACATTTTCACCAGGTTCATTATGTACAAACCAGAAAATAACTTTAGATGATTACTCAGTGAACTATTTGGGGACAAAATTGGATAATGTTGAAAACGTGACTGCTCCACACACATCTGGTCGAGATATAAACTGCGCGGGAAGTTTGTGCTTAATATTCTGATTTCAGCCACCAGCTGGTGCTAACTGCTGTGATTCCCATTGCAAACCATACAGTGCCCAATTTCGTGAAGGTCGAGACAATTTCAGATCAACTGGTACATATTCTTAAAGCAAAAAAACCCCACAAAGTGCTGGAATAACTCAGCAGGTCAGGCCGCATCTGTGGAGGGTATGGATAGGTGACATTTTGGGTTGGGGCCCTACTTTAGACTTAAAGCAGAAGATAGACACAAAAAGCTGCAGTAACTCAGCGGGACAGGCATCATCTCTGGAGAGAAGGAATGGGCGACGTTTCGGGTCGAGACCCTTCACGGTTGTAGCTGAGTGAATTTATCCAAAGGTCTCTGCAGCTAGATAAATGACAGAAAATGGACAAATACATTTCCTTATTTTCCAAGGCAACTTTGCAGGACTAGGCTGATTAGTTGGAGAAGAGATGCACTCTATCTACAGGTGGTCAGAAGGCTCGACAGTTCACCTGCTGAAACAGCAGTGGGAAGAAAGGCCTTGGAGGTAAATTCCAGGATTCCAAAGACCTACATGGAGTACCACAAAACATTACAGTCACCTCATAGTAACAAACAAAACTGCTGGAAGAACCCAGCAGGTCAATAGTCAATAGTCAATAGTCGTTTATTTGTTACATACACATAAATGTGTAGTAAAATGAAACATTACCCGCAGTTGAACAATAAGACCAATAAGATTAATCAATAAAAATGCAATAACACATACAATCACAACTAACACCAAACAAAAAGAAACATCCATCACAGTGAGTCTCCTCCAGTCCCTCCTCACTGTGATGGAAGGCCAGAATGTCTTTTTCTCTTCCCTGCCGTCTTGTCCCGCGGTCAGGCTGTTGGAGTTGCCACGTCGGGGCGGTCGGGGCTCCCGATATTGAAGCCCCCGCTGGGCGATGAAAAAAAATCCCGCGGCCTATTTCAGGCCGCGCCGGATGGTGAAAGGTCCGTGGCGGGCCGACCCAAGCCCCGCGATTCGGGGCGGGCGGACACGTTGCCTCTGCCGCTGCCGGAGCTCCCGATGTCGGCCCCCATCCAGGGGCCTGTGGGCTTCCGACGTCCACGCGGCCCGCGCAGGAGCCTCCGGAGACGAGTCGCAGCCGTTCCCGCAGCATTCGCAGGCAGCCAGCGCCGCAGGTGGTGAGTCCGGACCGCGGGCTCTGCGAACCAGAGCCCCAGGTGGTCCCAGGTGCATGGCCGGTGGTAGGCCGCAACGGGAACGGAGACACGATACAGAACAAAGGTCGCGTCTCCGTTCTGGAGAGAGAATGTTACAGTTACAGTTCCCGTTCCCTCCCACCCCCCCCCCCCCAAAACATAACATACAACACTACATCATATTAACACTACAATTGAGACAAAAACAACAAAAAACACAAAAGACAGACGGACTGCAGGCAAGCCGCAGGCAAATGGACAGATGATGCTTCAGGTCAGGACCTTTTCCTTAAGCTTGAAGAAGAGTCCCAACCTGAAACATCAGACATCCAATTCCCTTCACTGATGCTGTCTGACCCATTGACTTTCTCCATCAGAATGTTTGGTTTCACTGAAGTTCGCAACAGCCGTAGTCTCTTCTGTCTACAATAACCTCACATTTGTGCTGATGCCTTATAAATGGATCGTCAAACATCATGTTCCACCAATGCCCGAGTCCTTCATGGATCACACCTCCAAAACTCGAGTACTAACATCTCTATCATGTAAGACTGGGACCTAACATTCATGGTTCCACCACACCCTCACTCACTTAATACTCCTTCAAACCCACACATCACAGCTTGCAAACACTGCCAGCTTCTCCACCATAGTGGGACACACAGCACATACACATTGTACATGCTCACTAACACCTAGCCCTTTCACTTAAAGAAGAAGGTGGTAAGAAACTGGTACCAGCACTAGAAAAGCACATTGAGGCTCCTACGATAAAACCCTCTGGGGGTTACAAGCATGAACCCACCCTAGGCCAGCCCACATATCAGAGAGCAAACTGACACATTTGTTTTTTTGCAAACGATCAAGGTGATGCCCTTGCCTGAAGGGTGTCCTATAGACAAAAGCTGATGCACAACAAAATGTTTCATGTCCTATCATACCTAATACTAACCTTGTCCAGTTTGTTTTGCATCACTCCTGAAATTCATTTGGCACCTGCGCGTTGTACTTGTAGTTCTGGCATGGAAATCGCCTGGAAGCATGTGGATTGTGTAAAGCCTCAGGAAAGAGTACAGAACTATCCGAACCCAAGGCTTCACCTTGACTTGAATTCCATCTGCTCTGGCACAAAAGTAATTAACTGCAGTTCAGCACTTGTGAGTCCAATCATAAACATATGGACACAAAGTGCTGGAGTAACTCAGCATGACAGGCAGCATCTCTGGAGAATGTGGATAGGTGACGTTTCAGGTCAGGACCCTTCTTCAATTTGAAGAAGGATCTCATCCAAAATGTCATCTCTCCATGTTCTCCAGAGATGTTGCCTGACCCGCTGAGTTACTCTAGCATTTTGTGTCTTTTTGTGTAAACCAGCATCTGTAGTACCTTGTGTGTCCATAAACATATGGCAGCAGCTACACTCTCTAACACCAGCGTCACTTCAACTGGACACACAGATTGACTGCTCTTAATACTTCCAGTGTGCAAATATGTACACACACACAATACACGCATCCAAACCAGGGGCGGTGTGCAGCTGAATTTTGCGGTGTTTAAATTTAACTGGGACTAATTTTGAACCTTGACGCTGAAAAGACTGGATGAACTATGGCAAACTTTATACTCACTATTTAATGTCACGAGCCTGACCTCACCAGATTTCACAAGGTCAGCCTTAGTCTGTGTGTGGAGTGAGTAATGTGCCCTGACTAGCTTGTGAATTGTTTGGGTTGGAAGCAAAACACAGTTCCTTGTTTATATTTTTGTATGTCTCCCAGTATAGTCATTGTCATTGTTCAAGTAGACGAGCAAATTACCACAGTGTTTAGAGTTTTAGAGTTTAGAGTTTAGAGATACAACGCAGAAACAGGCCCTTCGGCCCTCCGAGTTCGCACCGACCAGCAATCTCCGTACACTAGCGCTATCTCTACACTACCGACAATTTACAATTGTTATCGAAGCTAATTAACCTATTATTATTTTGTGTCATCATACTGCTGTTTGCCAATAGCGAGCAAAGTTTAGTGCCACATCGTTGGTCTCTGCAAGATCCTATATAGTGCATGTGTCATGCAGCATGTCACAGCTCAGATGTTCCATAGTCTGGAGGCCCCAGCCGCATTCACAGTCTGCCGCATCTTCAGTATATCCCCACTTCAGCATATCCCCACTTCAGCATGTTCAATTTGCTCCTCCCCATGCCTGTCCTCTGTCTGTTGAGTGCGCCAGGTTATCCACGGTTGGTCGGAACCTGGTGGGAGTTTCTCAGAGGGATCGATTGCCAGGTGAATGTCTTCCAGAGATTTCTCTAGTCTCTCTTCCCAGAGTTTGAGCCTTCTGGACGATGCACTGCAGTCCAGGGGATGGACAGAAAAGAGGAAACTTCTGCGTGATTTCAAACGCTGAGGTAGCAAAGGGTGGTCATGTAGGGGGTGTCTTTCATCCTCGGATTGTCTGAGGCGTTCTTTTTGACTGGCTACAACTCTTCTGATTCCAGGAGGTGCAATGCCAGAGAGTAGGTAGCAGGTTAACCTATAAACCTGTATGTCTCTGGATTGTGGGAGGAAACTGGAGCACCCGGAGAAAACCCACACGGTCACGGGGAGAATGTACAAACTCCGTACAGGCAGCACCCACAGTCAGGATCGAATCCGGGTGTCTGGTACAGTGGGGGAGAAACTCCACCACTGCATCACCATGCTGCCCAGTGGCTTACAGTCTGTTTATTTCAGGGCTACTAAATTGAAAATAGACTTTTTTTCAGAGTGAAACACAGTGATAATCCATTTCCAAGTATTTTCACGTTACGCCTCAAATTCAAGAGGCGTTCTCTGTTGTGAGCTGCAGAAATCACGCTTGAAGAATATCAAATGCTATTGTTCCCCATGTAATGCACTTTGTGGAAATTAGACCATATTGTTCCAATGATTAACCGCCATCCTAAACCTTCCTAAAATAATCCCAACCTAAAAGGTCACCTGTCCATTCTCGCCACAGATGCTGCCTGACTTGCTGAGTTATTCCAGCACTTTTGCGCAAGATTCCAGCATCTGCAGTTGCTTGAGTCTCAGGAAATAATTATGCTATCTTTGTGCAAAATTTATTCTGGGACACCGCTAATGTACATCTGTATACATGTCTTCCATCATTTATACCTACCCATCCTCTCCAATTTCCCTATTTGCCCACTCTCTGTTTTCCACTGATTGCCAATGCCCCGACCTTTCTAATGGGGGTTGCACTTGCGACCACTTCCCAAGAAAGGCTATTCACAGGCAATAAACTATCCCTCAACCAGCAGAGACCCCAGTAAGCCTCCAATGAATCATCCCCACTTGCTATGTTCATCACGGGAGTTTATAGTGGCAGGTAGAACCGCTGCCTCACAATGCCTAGAGACCCAATCCTGACCTCAGTTGCTGTCTGTGTGGAGTTTGCACATTCTCCCTGTGACCGGGTGGGTTTACCCACTGTGTCCGTGCCCAGCAGCGATCCCCATACTTTAGCACTATCCTACACAATAGGGGCAATATACCAAAGCTAATTAATCTACAAACCTGTACGTCTTTAGTGAATTAATCGAAGGGTGTCTGCAAAGGAGGAAACCGGAGCACCCTGAGGAAGTCCACGTGGTCACAGGGAGAATATACAAACTCCGTATAGACAGCACCCGTAGTTAGAATCGAACCCAGACCTCTGACACTGAAAGGCAGCAACTCTACCGCTGCACCACCATGCTGAGTTAGTGGGTGCAGTTTATCCAAGTTATTAGTGGAATGGCATGCTGGTATACTAATTCAGTTTACTAATATAATCACAAAACCCTCCTTTCTAAAAAAACCTTGTATTTTGTTTTAAGTAACCTTTAAGTAACCTATTTGTACAAACCCATAATATTCCTGTAAGCTCAGAACAGTTCTTCTATGTACTAAGATCAAGCATACTTCAGGTCTTTCATTTCATATAAATAGAAAGATCACTTTTCTGGATTAATAAAGAAGAATATTAGTATACTTTGCTGCACTGGGCCTGTCAATAAGCTGTGCACTAATTAGCAGGGACAACTGGCTCCTATGAATAGGCACTGATGCAGGGATTCAGTAGTTCATTTGACCTCAATTTTATGGGAGGAGATCTGAAAGACAGCCATTCTTGTCATCCTTGCATACAAAACTGAACCGCTACAGTGGTCAGGAGAGACTTCTTTTCCAAAACATGCCTGCTTGATCATTCCTCAAGCATATATTTGTCTTTGAATTAACTTCCTCGTTGTCAATATAACATTAATATCTTCCTGTTATATTGCTGTTGGGGCCATTTTCTTCTCACAGATTGATTTGTTTTTTGGAAATGGTTTAGATTTTTGGGAATCACCTTTATTTAAAGTCCCTTTACTCCTTGAGTAAGAGTGGGAGTCAGATTGTTAATCAGAACAGATAATTAATGATTCACATTTCCTTTTGCACAGCCAAAGGTTACTCAGCACATTAAGTCTATGCAGGCTCTCAGAGCAAGTCCATCATTCCTCCGTGTATTTTTCCTCTAACATTTTCTATCTCACATGTTGTAATGTAAGAGTTCAACTTTACTGTGATTCTCCCACCACCCACCGACACCAGGGATAATTTGTAGTACCAAATCAACCTGGAACCAGTGTGTATTTGGGATGTGAAAGAAAACCAGACAACCAGGTGAAACCCATGTAGTCACAGAGAGAACATGCAAACTCCACACAGGCAGGAATGTCTGTCAAAATTGAACCTGAGTCACCAGAGGTGTGAGGCAGCAGTTCTATACACTGCACCACCATCCTAACAATATGTAGTGAGGAAATAAATTACAGCTCCTTTCCCAATAGTGCCCCATTGAATCTCTCCAAATACTGGCCATCTGGTCTTTGCCTGAAATTTGTAGTCATTTGTAGTCCAATTTGTAACATTGGAAAAGGTTACCACACTGATTGGACATTTGAAGCAAACTTACTGATGCTAATTTCTTTTCTGGAACTTTGCATGAATACACTAGATCACACTTCTGAGGCCCATACAACTGGGAGGGTTGTTTGAGAGGGTGTAGATGAGCTCTCCTTCTCTGCCACTGTCCCCTCTCCCACTCAGACAATGATCGCAAGAGGTCACACCAAAGCACTGGCCTCCAAACCATTGTTGATTCCTTCACTGATGCTTACAGGAGGGAAGGCTTCATAATGAACACCCACGAGACAAAGGTCCTTCATCAACTTGTTCCTGCCACACTCGGTACCTCGACAAGATCCACAACTAGAGCACTTCCTTTGTCTCATTAGCAACCTTCAGTGAGGGCAGACATTCTGATGAGGTCCATGCGCCAGCACAGCCTGAGGAAAAGGTGTTGAAAGAACAAAGCCCAAAACCCAGTACCAAGTCCATGGTCTACTGAGCAACATGATCCCTTCTGTGTGCTTCAGAGATCTGAACTTCTTGCACTTGGCACCTCAAAGCTCTGGAGTTGTTTCTGCGATATTGCCTCCTTAAATTCCTCCAAGTCCACTGGCAGGATAGGCAAATGAATTGACTGTGTCCTTACCCAGGCTAACAACCCCAGTACTGAGGCTCGGATCATGCTCAGACTACTTTTAGAGTTACCCATTTTGCATGCCCAATAAGATAACTATTCGACTACTCCAAGCACCATTACTGCAAGATATTTCCAGGACTTAGAAAAGACTTCAATGATTTTCTCCAAAGCATCTTTGAAAAAGTGTAAGATCCTCATCAATACATGGGAATCCCTGACCCAAGACTGCTCAATCAGCTGGAGAAACGACCAGGAAAGTAGCGTGCACTGAGTGTTCCAGTGAGCCTGTGTAGAACTACAAAAGTTCTGTATTCACATATGAATAAAATGGAAGAAGCATACAATGTTGAGGTAATCGATCCACCCTCCCCATCAAGCACTACCTGCCCCACCCTGTGGCATTCGGCAGATCATGTACACATCTCATCAGTCATTTCAAAATACATGGAGCTTTGGAATAATATCTTCTTTGACCATGAAGATGTAGCTAAGAAGGATGAGTGGAGATTTATGTGGCCTTTAGTATTTTAGTTATAATGAGAAACAGACTAGGCTGGGCTTGTTTCTCTTCAGACAAGGAGACTTTGGGGTGATTTAATTGGTTTACAAAATGATGAACGACATTGACACGACCGATTTCCTTCAGTAGAGAGAGACTGAGCAGGAAATATAAATGTGTTAATTGAAGGAGAGTTCAAAGGAGCCTGAGGAGAAAAAATAGTTTGGGTATTGGTGGTCTAGAGGCTGGTGGAGGCAGTGACCCTCACCAAATTCAAAAGGTACCTGAATGACCACTTGAAGAGACCACTCAAGGACCAAGATCTAGGAAACAGGATGGACCTGAATAGGCCATTTTGGGCAACATGAGCACAAAGGGGTAATTGACCGACTTGTAGATTGCTGTGAATCTACGACGTAGTTACAACATGGAGAATACACGGGAAAACAAGAAATCTGCCAACTTGCTTTTACTTTTGCTTCTGCTTTTGTGTTCAGTCATTGCCCAACATTGACAATTGATTTTCCCTCTTCTAACATTTATAGGAAGATGAAGTGGAGACAATGATGATGGGATATCTAGGCTTCAATGAGAGGCACATTTCAAAAACACTGGTGATGGAATATATTCTGAATCTGATCCTAACTAATTCTGAGCCATTGTTTAAGAAGGTAAGGACAAATAGGCATGTCTAAACCCTGCATATCTATGAACCATCTTATAATGACTGCCTCCAGTAATGTAACAAAACATATTCATAAAATCATTGCATACAAAATACTCAATTAATTGTATTTCACACTTCTGTAAATCTGGTGTACATATTGTGTGTAGAAGAGTAGACCATTTAATGTTTTCTTTACATAATGCAGCACATTCCAAATGTGTTTACATCTTGACAGAATTAGGGCAGCACAGTGGTGCAGCTGGTAGTACTGCTGCCTCACAGCGCCAGAGAACCGAGCTCGAACCTGATCTCTTAGGTCTGTGTGGAGTTTGCACGTTCTTCCTGTGTGGATTTCCCCCGGGTGCACTGATTTCCTCCCACACCCCAAAGATGTGAGGGTTTGTAGGTTAATTGGCTTCTGCAAAATTGCCTTTAATAAAAATGGGATAACACAGAGCTATTGTGAACAGGTGATCGATGATCAGCGTGGACTCAGTGGGCTGAAGGGACTGTTTCCATGCTGTATTTCAAAGCGAAACTAAAATTATCCTTATAACTAAAATCTTCATCATTGATTTATGTTGTTCAGTCGTCGGGCTTGCTCTTTTATTACAATTCAAATTAAGACACAGAAATGTATTGTTTTTGTTATTACCACACTTGATTAAATAAAAATAAAGCTCTCCCTTATTATATAATCTCATTTCCCCACCACCACAATTTCCCCATTCCATGAAAACATTTAATTCAAGAGAACAGGAGATTGGATTGCAGATTTTGCCATGTTGTTTCAAAGGAAATGTTAGGAGAAACTACTTTTAAAGTGGATGGAAATGGAATCAATCAGTGGTTTCAAAGACCTCTTAGACAGGCATTGGAGAAAGAATAATTCACTGGGCTTAGAATAGAGAATGTGTCTGACGAGATTGTTTCACTT